>NC_068363.1:72195716-72540716 GCF_020536995.1 Dreissena polymorpha | reverse complement strand
ACTGGATTTACTTACCCTACCGAAATTCTTTGAAGTATATCGGCTACATCTCCTAGCATGTCCAACTTCTCACAGCATGTCGGGTTTCCGGGGGTGATAACGATTTAAATTATTGAGTCTTAAGATTACCAGGCAGATGTGCTAGGGAACCATTTATCCGAACTATATTCTACGAACTCCGACCAATTTAATTAAGTGGGTGCGTTATTTTTTTTTCAAGTTACAGGCAGTTGTTTTATTAAATTCTTGTAATTAATATATCTTCTATCCAGCCGGGAGGTCTTTGTGTAATTGCTTAGCTATTCTATATTTACCTTTATAGAAAACAATTAGTTAACAACGTGTCAAGAGTTCTGGGACATGCATATAGTTGAATGAAAAACTATTTTTAGCATTGCAGATTTTAAGTCCGCTGTGTGTCATTGCTTAGGCTAGCACATACTGTGAAATATTATCAGATAACGAAACATCGCAAACAAATGGTATATGTCCATGCATTGTAAACATGAAAACCAACGCCTGTTCATCCGCAACTGACCTTCAGATTGCAAACATGTAAATCAAGTAATGATATAAAAGGGGCCGTTTTCACCGCATTGGCAGAGCAGTTACATCGATTGTCCGTTTCAGAGCATAATTAAAGGTGAGTGAATCCAGATAATGCGTTGTAGTAACGTCGAAATGTGCAATATATAATAAGTATTATTGAATACATTCAACAAGCAATATAAAGCTATAAATAGTAAACTTCAATGTACAACGTTACTTTTCTGCGAGGACAGTTCAAATACATTAAACACTGGCTGGTTGACTTGTTTAAGGCTTTACGTCGGAGTTGGTGGCAATGTTTGTCTGAATACATGTATATGTGTGTCTGCTTTTGTCAAAAATTTATTTTATACCAGACACTGTGTACGCTACAAGTTGTAACTTACAACAAATGTTGAAACTAATGAACGTTTATAACCACAAATCTCTATACGTGAAAAGGAGGAGACGAGATATTGATTAATGCACCATGGACTATGACTATGGTTTGTTTGTTTTTGTTCTTGAACATATTCAAAAAATATAAGTAGCTTAGCGTCTATGATCTTTATATATTACTTTCATTTTCAGCATCCAAAATTAAACAATGTTTAACCCATTTATGCCTAGCGTCTAGTAAAAATGCATTGGCAAAAAGCGTAGACCCAGATGAGACGCCGCATGATGCGGCGTCTCATCAGGGTCTGCGCTGTTTGCTTAAAGGAATTGCTGTAAGAAAAATTCTAAATATAGAAAAAAATATACTAGACATCCCTAGTTTTGGAAATAAATCGATCCAATTAAGAAGGATGGGAGAGTCCACTAGGCATAAATGGGTTAATTTTTATAGTACTTTTATTTTCAGCATCCAAAATTAAACAATGTTTAAGCTTCTAGTCCTTTGTGTCATCACCGTAGTGCTATGCGCTCCACAGGAAAGATTTATAGAAAATCTGGGACTCCATATTGGAAATTCTTGTAAGTGGATCACCAATGCATGGGTTTTTGCGACTTCTGTATTGTAGTTGCTAGTAATTTATTATAAATTTGTCTTATGGTTTGATTCATGGCCACCCCAGTGTTCAAGTCAATTGAAAAATTAGACCTATCATGCAATTGATAGTTTATCGGATTATTTATTGGAGAAGCTTAGAGTTCAAGTTCACTCTATTTGAGATCAGATTTGTGTAATTCCAAGAAGATTAAGGATATTTAAGATTTTTTTATTTTTCTAATGAAACTGCATGCAACGAGTCAATGTATTCATTGGAAAATCTACGCGTGCATCATTCGGTATTCTGTACTCATTTAATGGGCGTCTTCATTTCCACCAGTTGACCTGGCGACGTTGAAATGTGACGTTCAGTTGCTCATTGACGTCCTTGGCAGCGACCCCACTGAGGCGGCCTGCGAGGCAGAGTGCCACAAGCTGATCACCGACGGAACCATCTTCTCATACGGATGTCCTTTAATATGTCATGCGTAAGTGTTTTGATTTATTTAACAGAATCTACTTGAATACTTAAAGTTTTGTATATAAAATAGGTTATTGCGCACTTGAATACTTGACGTTTTTAATATGAAATAGGTTGTTGCGGTCAAAATGAAGACTAGTTGAGTGCAATAAGATTTGTTCTGGGATGTCGATATTAAGTTCCTTTGATTTGATTGATGGTCGCAAATCTTCAACATTGATGCACGATTTGTGCGTTGCATTGGTTTCTAGGCATACCAGTCGATTTAGTATTTTATGGAGAATCTGCCAACTTGGTTAATGGTTTCAATCCGAATGTTTAACTCGTTGAAACGGCTAAAGTTTATATTTGATATGCAGTTCTGAAAACCGACCGCACTTATTTAACAATAATCATGTCTATTGAGAAACCGACAGTAAGTTTCCTTATCATGACTAGTTTTATCTTGGTACTGAATTATCTTGAGGCGATACATGCAACAAAGGGTCTTAAACCTTAATTAACCCATTTATGCCTAGCGTCTAGAAAAAAGGCCTTGGCAAACAGCGTAGACCCAGATGAGACGCTGCATAATGCGGCGTATCATCAGGGTCTGCGCTGTTTACTTAAAGGTATTTCTGTAAGAAATATTCTAAATATAGAAATAAATATACTAGACATCCTTAATTTTGGAAATAAATTGATCCAATTTAGAAGGATGGGAGAGTCCACTAGGCATAAATTGGTTAAATACCAGCAAATGTTTCAGTCCTAATAATGTTTCTTGAGTGTTCTTATTCCCTATACAGATCACTTGTCTATAATTTCAGTCTGCAAAACCTCGCCCACTACTTCCACGAGACTCCTCATCCTGGGCAGGCTTCTACCTGCGGCAATGCCACAACTTCTGCCCGCTAAAGCAAATAAAAACAACTTTAGTAATAACGTTATATGCATAAATTTTTACGAAACATCTTAATAAATTAATGCATAGCAATGTAAGTGTTCGTTATTTGTTAAGAGTACCAATTAAAACGCAACGTCCGTTTATTAGGTAATCAGGTTTATTTTTATGTTAAAATTACTGGGAGATCATTTTCCTGACTGCTTTTTAATTTACCACTTTTTTGTATTATTATTTACATTCCAAAAAGTACATTATTTAATGTGTTGCTTGATGTGTTTAAGTTTCTGTATGAAAAATTCATTTTAAAGAATTATTTATCAATAATGCAAAAATATACCACCTTACCTGGAGAAGATGAACTTCAGCAACCATTTTTTCAGAAAATAGTAGAGCTACGTTACCGAAACAAGTGTGGTGTATAATGAAATGATATTGCCAGTTGGACGGGTGTATTTGGTACTTTTAGTCTTTTGATGATGTATATGGCATTCTTTATTGTTATCGAATTTGCGTTAAGATACCGACGTTTGGTGGTGAAAGTAATACAATTAATTAACGAGTACAAAATGTATACCATTTTATTATAAATTAACGGATAAGAAATTTTCGTAACAAGATGTAAAGAACATATCAAAATATGGTCACGCTATTTTGTAATTTGAATTTGTACTTAAAATTGTTTTCCAGGTATAAGTCTTTGTTATTGCTCATGGTTTATCATACATAAAACAATATCCTAACTTGAGTACTTTAAAATTATAGAAGAGTAAATCAATAAAATACCATGAACTACAACGATAAATTACCGTAAAGTACTTTTTTATTAGTAGTGGGCTACTAAAATTTGTTATGATTTGCACTTAATTAACTAAATATAAATTTAGCAAGAAATATATGGTAGCAAAACAAAACGACAATTGGTGTGTTTGACATGAAAAACTATAATAGCGAACATAAAAACAGGTAGCACGAAATTGAATATGTAAAAAAATACTTGTTGATAGAAAAAAATAATGAGAATAAACAGTATATGTGCAATTTATCAAATTGTGGTACACATCTTATAAATTTATTCTTTATTCAACCGAAGCAGAAATATGAAATCTTAATAATGTTAATTAACAATGCATGGGATTTATAAGTTGAAATGTTCGCTACAATGCTCCAGTTTGAAATTTGAAACAAGTCCAACATGATACAGCACATGCACGTGTACTATGGTTAAGGAAACATTAGAACGCAGTTAACACGGTTTTGTTAACACTAGTAATGTGCACATTTGCATGTATCAGTATAGATTTTAAATGATTTTTTAAAACTTAAGAAATTGATACTCTTTTTTTTTTTTTTTATTAATTCCTTACACACTTTGAACTACTCGTGTTAATTTGTTAAAACTAAATATCATTGGGAAACTAAATTTCGCAGTTATATATCGGTAGTAAAAATTACATTTTTTAACGAAAAAGGTTTGTCTAAGGCACAGCAATAAACATGGAACATGGTAACAAACATTTTAAGAGCAGAAATGGTTTATAGTATACGCGGATATATAAGGAACACTTGTACGATGGAGTTCAAACCGTTGCTGAATTTATCAAGAACACACTCTATCGTTTCATGTTCAGAACCCTTTAAAGCATTCCGGTGACACATTTTTTCTTACTTTTCAATAGTTGTCAAAATGCTCCGTTCAAATGTAATGTGTGGTAGGGCTTAGGTGTTCATCGTTCATTATTTAAGCGCTTCCATGAATTCTTATTTTCGTACCGTGTTGCGTATTGAACTATACATTATTTTGTGAGTATTCTAAAACGTATGGGCATATTTTTTTCTCAGCATATGATTTATAAACTCAAAATGCGCGACAGTTACGATTGAAACTTAAACAACGTATTGAAACAGCGTGCGTAATGTAAATTATGGGAATCAATTAAATATCAAGTAATGTATGAGACGAACATGTGCCGGTAATACAATATTCCCACGTTTACCATACGTTAGCTTTTCTTGCTGACACTTTAATCGCATGTTTAAATGGCTGACCTACTCTTGCTGTACGCTGCCGATACATCAAGTGTAAGACTATATATGTTTCAGTCGACTATCCACTTTTAACAAAGATTTTCGCGACTGTGTGAGTTTGTTTTTTTTTTATCATTTTTATACGCAAATCATAGGTAATACACACTAGCTCGTACACACACAAACAAAACACACACACACAATTCGACATGATTATAAACCTATTATAAATGGCATGACTAATTCATGAATGTATTGGCGACAATACATTTATAAACATATCACAAATAATAGCGTTTTGAAGTCAATTGTGAAACTGATATCGACCATGTTATTATCTTTGTAAACCATATTTGTATACAGTGTTGTTGACAATACATAGAACATTAAATAATGAGCTTAAAGTGTCATTTTAAGAAGGAGAAACAACAACACAATACAATTCCTGAAAAAGTGTTGTTGACCTTAAAGTGCGACACGTCTTCTGAATATTTGTAGCGTTTAAAAGGATGCTCTGACATATTTGCCATTTCGAAATTCAGTTATGGGTCTCTAATCTCTGGAACAGAGTGCGGTATTGCTGTACTCTACAATACACATTTGTAAAGGTTTTACGATATACTTATATTCATATTATCCTTATAATGCAATACAATTGTGTGTACAGTTTATGTAATTGGGCGACATAGAAAGTATTTAGATTAATGTTTATTAATATTCAAGTTAATTCCAATGGCACCGTCATATTACACAAGACAAGAAATATATCCACATAATGATTCAGTAAAAGACGTATCACAAACGCAAACAAACACAATATTTAAAAATCGTGTTTTAACCATTTATTAAGTGTTTCTCGTAATGTTTTGATTTATGTTAATTTGATATTTCAGAAGCATGCTTCCAAAAAAATGTATATGTTTTCACTCAACTGCACATTTGTCGTTACCTCAGTTATAATAAGATCGTTAATAAGATAGGGGCCGGAATCCCATGCCGTACGATGTGCACGCTGCTTGTCCTCTGAGTTGTACCCTTCATGCAACCTGCGCCGCAACAGGAATGACTCATCGGGTCACACGATCTTCTCATTTGTAAGGCTAACAAAAAAGCTAACATTTATTATATACACTATATAAAATTTTCAACATAAACATGTAATTTTGCAATTATATTTGTAACCAATCTTACAAGGTCACGATAAGACATGTAAGCATAACTCAAAGGTAATTGTCACACTAAACGCTAAGTGCTTAGATATAAACATCATCCGGCATGTAATTGTCGTGACATACGCAATTATAAGACCGTTGTAACAACATGTCTAACAATTAGATAAGTTTCGCCCTGTTTACAGGTCTTCTAAACGTAATGCCTTTGTCTAGTACTCAGTGTGCACATTTTAATGACATTTGTAGTGATGTACTCACGCTGTTGTCGACAGGTATCGATATAATAATTACGAGCATTTAAACACCATTATTGTCATGACATTTTATATATTAAGACTATGTACTTATGTATAAGTCTAAATAAAATGTCTGTTCTGTTCTGTTTAATGAATGACTTGAGGTCACTCTTGACATATTTGGTAAGGTATCGTTCGATTACGATGCACCATATATGGACCTGAACTAATACACGGACGAGCTGAGATGCATTCTTTATACATTTACGTATAGCTGTGTATCATGTCATGTCTATGGATGAACTAAGTTACCGTTATTAAAAGAAATCGATACAAAATAAACATTGTAAAAACGTGCTTCACCAGAATTATCAAACAATTTTTGAACGACAGAAAGGAGAGTTCTGTAATTTTCCAGCTTGAAAGCATTGTAGTTGTCTATTTTAAAGTAAATCCTTGCAATTCAACGTCAAAATATATGTTTCAATATATGAACCTTATTTTTCCCTAAAATGAAAATGTTCGGGTGTATAGTATGATATTAATTGAATATCTTCAACCTACTTTCGAAGTTATCCCACGATCACCTGGGGTTATAAGTAGTACTCGATGCAGTATATGGCTGGTATTTTATATCGACGGCACATTGGCTTATTTCCTTGACATCTGCCAATGAAAACACTTTGTTGGAGAAGAGCGAACAAGAGACCTTCCAATTCCTACTACATGACCACTTTCCACTACGTGCCTCATTGTGGCCGTTTCTATAGACTAACATATAAACTTGTGTTTGATTAAGCCATTTATGCCTAGTGGACTCTTCCATCCTTCTAAATTGGATCAATTTATTCAAAACATTAGGGATTTCTAGTATATTTATTTCTATATTTTGAATATTTCTTACAGAAATTCCTTTAAGCAAACAGCTCAGACCCTGATGAGACGCCGCATCATGCGGTGTCTCATCTGGGTCCACGCTGTTTGCCAAGGCCTTTTTTCTAGACGCTAGGAATAAATGGGTTAACAACAAACCCTATATTGTTTCCGAAATCCGGTTTACTAAATCCACAAAGAGTTTTTAGCATTGAAAAAGAATATTACTTATCAATGCCTAACGTATATATCCGCCACATTAGATTTCATGTAAAGAACTTATTATAATATCTTCACCGTACGTAGTTTACCGAATTAAAAATAAAAAATTATTTCTAAAAAGGAAATTACAACATTAAATACGTTTTGTATTTATAAATACGTGAAATTTGTGCAATGCAGCATTGCATAAATTCATGCATCGTTTTCCTAAACAGAACAGCCGCCGGATGATCATGCAAATAATACTGATGCTCATTACAATGTGATTACTGAATTGTTTAATGAATTTTAAGGGGCCTTTTCACATTTTTGTCATGTTTTGAAGTTTGTCATTAAATGCTTTATATTGATAAATGTAAACATTGGATAAAAAAGCTCCAGTTAAAAATCAAGAATAAAATTTAAAAAGAAAAAAAAAGGTAACCCTCTGCAGGGCTCGAACCACTGACCCCTGGAGTCCTGGAGTAAAAAGTCTACCACTTAGACCACTCGGCCATCCTACCAGATACAATGCCAGACGTTTTCATACTTCAAATAAGAAACTCTCGTAGTTATACAAAATATAACGACAGCAACAGAACTCTCCAAATTATTAATTCGTTTCGCGTTGCAACGCTTTATAATTTTCGGATTTTTAAATCGTCAAAAGATGCTTATAATGGCTATTTTAGAGCATGGTATAAGTTCAGTATTACTGTTTCCTCACAAATATCATAACTAAAACGAAAATTTGCGAATCTGAAACAACTTTTTTCAATTTTGTCAATTTACCCAAACGTGAAAAGGCCCCTTTAGTAACAAATCGTTTCATTATGGCCTTTTTGAAAATAAAGCCGGTACAACACAACGATACGAATTGCCACAAACAATTATCATTATTGACGTAAAAGACATAAGGTTTACACCATAATGTTCACACTTGGTTAATATTTATGAGCTCTGGAAAATTACTATTTTAAAGTGTTTACGTATGACGCTGCATGTACTGATAAGCAGTTCCATATGCGAGCGATAGAGTCACGATCAGGAAGATGACAAACCTTCCTTAATAGGACATCGAAATACGACAAGTCAGTGCAATTACATCCTCAAGCTTAATTGACAATCTCTGTTTACGGCTAAGTTGACAAATCAGTCAATGATGGGGTTTGCCGAGTTCTGTTTCATATTTCAGTGGTTAATTACCAATAAAGTAGCATGACCTAATAATATTACTTTAAGTCCGTGAACAAACAATTGTAGGCGAACAGAATGGCGGACAAAACATTTTTTTTTTTGCAACTGACCAATGGTCTTACACTGTTTGATGAATTCCGATGCCTACCGATACACATTTGTGCCTTGGGCACCGCTGAAAGCTTGTTGTCATTCATTACAGCTGGAAAATATTTGTTTGACGGACGGATATTATGTAATTGGGTATAAAAAGCATTGACAATCATTCGAAATTGGATTAAGCCAATTACAACAGATGCCCAATTGAAGTATTCGCTTGATTCTATATAATCGTTTTATAAAGTAATCATCTGAGCTCATATAAAGGTGAAACGCCAGGTTTTTATCCAAGTATGATTGTTTCAAAAATGCGACATTGCGAAGGGGAATGTGTAGAAATATCTTTCGGAAACACAACTCAGCACCACGATGTAATCCCTTCTCCAGACATCAATCTTGATAGAAGCCCAATATAATTGCTTGAAACATCAGAGGAATTTAATTCAAAATATGTAGGCATATAAAACTAATAAAACGAAAGATTTGCACAGGTATGGTCCCTTGAAAATGACATTCTAATAGCCGCCATCTTGGTTTCCATGGAAACGACCAGGAATTGAACAGTCCACCCTCACTAAAATTGAACTTCAGTCATTCCCCTACACAATGAGACCAAGAAATGCTCTGGACCAAAAATTCACACAAATATCCCCAGGGATTGTACTAAATAGAAATTATAGTTATCATACAACTCAAATCTATAGTGCCATAACGAACCACGTGAAAGATTTTTAATGTTGTTATTTATGGTTTTAATATGTTATTTTTCAAGCTGTATTTGATTGCTGGCTTGAAACTATAAAAAGTTCAAATAAATAGAAAATCGCATATTGGTTTCTGGATACTATATAAAGTTCAAATAAATAGAAAATCGCATAGATTTTAACAAATAACAAATAACAAGGTAGTAAAGCGAAATAACTTCGAAATTAGATTGATGTATTTGTGGTTGTAGTGAGTACCGTTAAAATATTGGGAAGTAATCCCCGCGAAAAATCAATGTAAAAGTGTTGGTAAAAAAACTTTGTTTTGGACGACCACTCTTTGGTAGTGCATTGATGTAGACTCACTGCATTACAAAGAGTCAGTTTTGGCGAATTATTGTCTCCCATACATCTGTGCAATTAAATTGAAATATAAAAGACTTATTAATAGAACACTGGCGTGTATCTTAATCTGCGACTTACACGTCGTCGTGTCCCAACGCGTATGACTTTGGTATTTCGAAGCTTGTGAGTTTCTTTCGCGCCTCAGGTTGCATAACGTATAGACCCGTAGTTTGTCCCAGATCTACTTTTCAAGTAATTAATGCAAAATTTGAGAATATTTTTTAACAATAGCTCCAACGTCCCGCTATTTCGTATTAACAGAATTTTGCTATGTTCGTGTCCTTTAGTTTAGAACCGTATCATCCTGAGGTTCAAACCTGTTCGGTATGATGAACACCAAGCAAGATCACATTCGCATGTAGCCTCGTGTAAAACATACGCTTATGTTTGATGCGGCGGTTCATTCTCTAGCAAATAGCAAACTTTCGTGATATATACGCCTTAAAGTTAACAATCATTAAAAGTTGGGATTAAAATATGGTTCAGTCGACTATGCACATTCAACAAAGATTTTTATACGCAAATTATAGGTAATACACAAGAGCTCGTAAAGGCTTACATCTCCAGAACTTGTTAATAATGTGTGCGGATTTTATAAGGCAGTAAATTAACTTAAGATTGCAAAATATATGTACCTTAGAAAATTACTCATTATAAGTTTCAACAAATCGTTTAATATGTTAACATGTGCAACCATATGTATTTCAGTGACTGAACCTTCAATTGTCAAGTCGGCACTTAATGCGATAGTCGGAGAGATTTTTTACTATATAAATTAAAAGAAACATAAACAATTTTAATAAGAGATTGTTTCGTGCTGTTATAAATGTTCTAATAATGCAGGTCTAACCGTTAATTGATCTTTATATGGTCTGAACTTCGAAATCATATCAGTTCAATGTGATAGTCGTTCACGTTAAAATAAAAGATCATACATCCAAATGAAACGAAAATGGCTTTAATACATGTTATTAAATGGCCGCAATTTCCTAAATGTATGCGTATGCAGTGTGAACAAAAATACAAATAAGTAAGTGACATTGGACATGTTTTGTCTTTATAATTTATACTAGTAGTGAAACCTTCGACCTTTTTCAGAAGGTTTGTTGTCTGGTATTGATTTACAGTGATATATTCACATAAATTTGTTGGCGAAGCTTTTCTGACTATACGTATAGAGCTGTTTATTATTTTATTCATAAGCACTTGATCTTATGAACAGCAAGTTTCTGCCTTCTTTCGCCTTTCTTCAAGATTGAACGGCGAGATATGTAAGTAGCGCGATGGGCTCATATCCGAGTTTTTGGATTTCAAGCAAGGCTCCCTAAAAGTGATTGTTCATTCAATATTTAAATATTTATAAGCAAAAAATCAGTTTTCCTTTGATTTGAATAAATGTTCTCGATTAATGGCGTTGTTACGTGCATCAGTACTGGAAACATCACGTGGCGTTAAGGGCATCAATATATTTATTATTAATCAAAATGCCGCGAAGATGGCAGTACAATAATAATCAATACTTAGATCAACGTGTTTCGCATTTTTAAAATTGAATTTTAAAATAATTAAAAGGCGTGTATGTGCAAATGCCTTCTGTAAACATCTGAGGAAAGTGTCGTCAGAATCAGTATGTGTAATGGATAATGGTTTAAAAGAATTTCTATTTCATGAAACACACAAGATGATCAGAGCGGAAAGTCCTTGACAAACACTCACTTAGCACATTTCCCACGAATTAAAACAATAAGTCCGTTGTAGCCACCATAAAAAGTATATTCTTTCACGTATTCGTGGCTGCGTCCTCGCAAAGGACATTGATTGAGCAATTAAAGCTACATAATTGAAACCTCTTTATGAATGATATTACTGCGAGAAATGAAAACGGATATAATATAACATATACCTGGAATTACGAGGGGACTGTTATTTCTTGTATTTGAAAAAGGGTCTTTCATTTAAAAAAACACTAATGTACCGGCTTTAATTGTCTAAAGTAAACTCAAAACGGCAAGCGCTTATTATGATGATGAGACACTTAACCCATTTATGCCAAGCGTCTAGAAAAAAGGCATTGGCAAACAGCGTAGACTCAGATGAAACGCCGCATGATGCGGCGTCTCATCAGGGTCTGCGCTGTTTGCTTAAAGGATTTTCTGTAAGAAATATTCAAAATATAGAAATAAATATACTAGACATCCCTAATTTTGGAAATAAATTGATCCAATTTAGAAGGATGGGACAGTCCACTGGGCATAAATGGGTTAAAGGACCTAGTAAGACAATAAAAAACCTCGATAAAGCGGTCTCTCGAACAGCATTGCAGATATAGTGGAATGTGCACGCATTGAATTGTAAGGCGTTGCACAAATGTACCTTCAGTGCAGAAAGACCACTAAGACGAAGTGCAGCAAGCTCATTCGGGGATGGACCGGCATGACCTATGTGCGCACAATTGTGAGCAACCCGTAATTGAAAATCAATCTCGTTGCAGAATTTTCGTTCTGTGATTTGTTTAACATCTGTGCAATGAGCGAAATAACAAGAAAAGACTGTTTCAAATACATCAACGTAAATGTAAAGTTGAAATTCATCATAAAATATTGATGCAATGAAGAATCAATATATCATAAATTATTATTTCCAAGTATGGGTGAAAAGGGGATGGTGGACAAAACTTGCGCTTCCTTTGGAACTATTTTCATTTCCGTTTACGCGGACAATTCAGTTTTCCGATGTTAACGAAGGGAAATGAACGGCATGCACTGGTTTATTATTGTTTAATGTTGAAAACCTGTTATTTGAGCTTCGTATGTTAGTATATGATTTTTAAGTTATTTTCCAAATTGTCTACATAGTCAGATGCATGCTTGCTGCAGCCATGTAGCACTCTGTTTACAGACGTCTCATCTCCATGTCCAGGCGTTACAAGAGCTGTCTCCATCGGAAGACATATGTCCCCGAAAACGCTTTTTCAAAACCTAAACGCAGATTTCGAAACCTAAACGCGGACCCTAAGTTCGAGGTCAAGGTAAAAGGGGTAAATAATTGTGTGCATATGTAAAGGCCTTGTCCATATACAGATGCATACCAAGTGTGAAGGTTGTATCTGAAGCGACATAGAAGTTATGAGCATTTTTCGAAACCTAAACGCAAAAGTGTGACGGTCAGACAGACGGACCGACAGATCCTTTTGATCTGGTTTCACAGTCTCTTACTATTCAGTATTCATACATTTCAGAACCAAAGCCAAAGTGTTCAGTATTTATTGCCGTAAACGTTTCCACATTTATATTTGTTTACCGACAAGGATCTTTTTTATACCCAATCTACGATACTACATTCCATGTTATAGTCGCCCTTACCCTGCCATAACGTTTAGACAAATTGTTTTACGTTGTCATTGAATTTTTATCTGCAGTAGACAAGAATCGGACGGCAAAGTTATTTCAAGACTGTATTTCTCTATTTAATAATATACCACAACGGCGGCGGCGATAGTGGTGGAAGTAGTAGTAGAAGTTGTTGTGTTACAGATTGGCTTTGTATTTAAGCAGTATTCCCTTCCATGTTTTTAATTGGATTTAAGACATATAAATGCATGTGAAAGCGAGAAATAAATAAAGAAATGTTTGAAAGATCTGAACCCAATACAGGCTTATTTCTTTTAAAATGCTGGTTAGTGCATATGCATGGCCTATGAGATGGAACCATGTAGTGTTCTGTTAATAAGAACTGATAAATGGTCTTTATATGGACAGATCGTGAATGTGTACGCTTTAGTACGTGCTTGTCTTTTCATTCAGACAGATCATCACGCAAGGTAAAGTAACATTTCCTAATTCAACTGTCCATTCGTCCTCGCAAATCCTTCTCCAAACTACTTTCTTAAACTATTATTCAATAACCACTTATTAATGGCTTCGTTAAAGTCGAATGTTTGTTCGAAATGAATTTTAGTGGTGGTATGCTGAAGTGGGAACTTCATAATTTAAGGGGCCTTTTCACGTTTTGGTAAATTGACTAAATTATTTCAGATTCGCAAATTTTCGTTTTAGTTATGATATTTGTGAGGAAATAGTAATACTGGACATTTAGCATGCTATAAAATATTTATAAAATGCATCTTTTGACGATATAAAAACCTAAAAATTATAAATCGTTGCAACACGAAACGATTGAATAATTTGGAGAGTTCTGTTGTTGTCGTTATTTATTTTGTGATACTACGAGGAGTGCTTATGTAAAGTATAAAATACATCAATTATATTATGAGCACGGATGGCCGAGTGGTCTAAGCGATAGACGTTTACTCCAGGGGTCAGTGGGTCGAGCCCAGTTGAGGGTTACTTTTTTTTCTTTTTTAAATTTTTTTACTGGAGCTTTTTATAGCAAATGTTTACATTTATCATTATAAAGCATTTAATGACAAACGTCAATACATGCCAAAATCTGTGAAAAGGTCCCTTAAATAACATTTCACTATTTAGAAGACATGAACCCAACAAGCGCTACTATCGTTTCAATCCTGCAATCCCACGTGGTAGATGATAAATCAATATCAAGATTATCAATAATCGAGAAAATTGATATCGACAATGAGCAAGTTCGGACGGTGAATCCAACAAAAATTGTACCACATCATATAAAGATAAACAAAAACTGTTGTATTCATTGTATATAGTTAAACATAAATATGTACAAAAGCAGAGGGTTTAAGAAGGTAAATCAAATAGTCTTTTTGTTCAAGGTTTTAACAACTAATTGACGGAAAACGCTTCAGTCTATTTACGTACCTATACAATACCATTCGCAATTACTTTCTTTTCTTACACATTTGCATTATTGTGTTCACAGCAACCATGATGCTGATGGTTGTTATCGCCGTCGCCACTCTGGCCTTTGTTGCTGCTGCCCCGCACGACCGATTCAGTGGCGAGCGCCCCGACAGATTCATTCAGCAGCTCGGCTTGAATATCAGCAACCTGTGTACGGTTTGGTTTCTGTCAATTTAAAGGGGCCTTTTCACGTTTGGGTAAATTGACGAAATTGAAAAAAAAAATGTTTCATATTTGCAAATTTTCGTTTTAGTTATGATATTTGTGAGGAAACAGTAATACTGAACATTTACCTGCTCTTAATTAGCCATTATATGCATCTTTTGACGATTTAAAAACCTGAAAATTATAAAGCGTTGCAACGCAAAACGAATTAATAATTTGGAGAGTTCTGTTGTTGTCGTTATATTTTGTGAAACTACGAGGACTGCTTATACAAAGTATAGTATGATAAATCCAACAAAAACACATATTTTTTTCTTTCCTTTTTTATCAACGTTTCGGCTTACGCCTTCATCAGGATAATACAAATAATAACAGAAAGCGGATGTTACGTCATTGACTTAACGTACATTAAAATGAGGGAAAATGTACGTCAATAAAATGAACGTTAATTAAATTAAGCTTAACTTTTGGATTCAAGAATACACAATTTCCTATAAAATTATATATAAAAATACTAATAGGAAAAAACAAAAGTAAGCTTAATTAAATTGAAGATCTAGTCTTTTATGTTAAAAAGAACTTTGTTATTCATACCATTAGGGTGTTATGTTTTAAGTCTATGTATATAATAAGTTTCTTTACATAGACGATCTATGTTGTTGCTAACAACATCAATTGGCATAAAGGAAAAGTCATTTGCGCTGTGGTGATCTTCATTAAAATGTGATGCGACCAAAGTTGAAAATTCAGGGTTAGAAAAGTTTCTTATGTCAAATCGATGACTGTTCATTTGACACCGGTTGCATGGTTTGTCCAACGTACTGTTTCTTACACTGTTTACATGTAATGAGGTATATTACATCTTTAGATGCACAATTCATATTCTTCTGTAAATTAAATTGCTCGCCTGTTACTGTACTTTTAAATTTTTCTCCAACGTGTATGGATTTACAATGGAAGCAACGTGTTCTTCCACATGCACTGGACGCACGTGAACTGTTCAAACTGTTCGTAAACTGAGCACGTGTAATGAAGTTTCCTATATTATTTGGCCTTTTAAACGCCAGTATGGGCTTATAAGTTTCATACACACTTCTCACTTCTTCTTTCTGTGACAGGTTAAGAAAGTCCCAATACTTGTTTATTGCGGCTCCTATGTTTGGCAATGACGGATTATATTCCACTGTAAATGGGATAACTTTGGTTTTTGCTTTATTGCAGGACTGTAATGCGTCTTCTTGAGATAGAGCAGAAACTTTTTCAAATGCACAATCGATAACTTTTTCCGGATAATCTCGCTCTTTGAAATGATGCTTGAGGTCTTGAAGTGACGATTTAAAACTGTTGTCATCCGATATAATACGTCTATATCGCTTCGCCTGACTGTATGGTATTCCGTCCTTACACTTTTTAGGGTGGCATGACGTATAGTCAAGATATTGGTGGTTATTGGTCTCCTTTATGTGTATATCTGTTTGAAGTGTTAAGTCGTCATTAATAGAAACAGCCACATCGAGAAAAGACACGATTTTCTTAGAAGCTGAATACGTAAACTTCATGTTGAGGTGAAAACGGTTTAATGCTTCAATAAACAATTCAAGCTTCTCTAAAGAGTGGTCCCAAATCATAATTATATCATCTAAAAAGCGAAACCACAGTGTCGGTTTATGTTCACATATTTCAATGAAGTCTTTTTCAAGTTTTCCCATAAATAGTGAGGCATATGCTGGCGCCATTGGACTACCCATAGCCGTACCCATTTTTTGTAAATAGAAATCATCATTAAATTGAAAATAGTTATTTTTAAGTACAAGTCGTAACAACTTAGAAACTATGTTGCTATTAATGTTGCCATTATGTAAAAATTCTTCACAAGCCTTGATTCCATCGTCGTGTGGGATGTTCGTGTAAAGTGATGACACGTCTAGAGTGACGAGATAGGTTTCTTTACTATTAACTGTCTTATTTTTGAGCTTTTTTATGAAGTCCGTTGTATCTTTGATGAAAGACGGCAGTTCAAACATGTATGGTTTGAGAATAGAGTCTATATATTTCGAAATATTCTCCGTATGTGAATTACATGCTGACACAATTGGACGACCGGGGTATTTAAGCGGAAGATTTTCATTTGTTTCTTTGTGAATCTTTGGTAAAATGTAGAAAAATGGAGACCTTATATCCAGTGGTAATGCATCAAATTCGTTTTCTATGCTGGCATGTGATTTTTGTATATCTGCAATGCAATTGATGATACATTTTTTTACATTTTCTGATGGGTCGCTGGGTAGTTTTTCATAATGAATTTCATTGTTTAGTTGACGTAAAACTTCATTTTTGTAATCTATTTTGTTCATAATCACAATAGTGTTAGATTTGTCGGCTTTCTTGATAACAAAGCTATCATCTTGGGACAGTTTTCGAAGTGAAGCTAGTTCCTCCTTAGTCGTTTTTTACTAGCGGACTGTAATATTTCTTCTGTGATAGCTGTGATATAAAAGTCAAGGTACATGTCTCTACCGGCGAATGGAGTAAACGTAGATTCGCGTTTATTGAAGAATGGCCGTTGAAAGTCTTCATCATTATTAATAATATTAGACTGGGTATCAGGGTTATTTAAGTCATTGAAAAATTCTTTAAGTCTTAAACGCCTACTGTATTTAAATGTTTCTTCGGCCAACTTAATTTTATCATGAGCACGTATCTTGGGAAAAAATTTCAAACCTTTGCCGAGCAGGATATAATCATCATCAGTGAGACGCTTGGGTGAAAGGTTTAAAACTGTTTTCTTTCCTTTCTGAATTTTGCGAAGCCGTTTTTTTGTCTTCCTCCGTGTTTTCCGGTCTGAAACACGGACAAAACGTCTCTGTCGTTTCCCTTTTGAGCCGCTTCTGCTACTAGTTGCGCAACGGTTTTTGTTAGGCTGTCCAACGATGTTTGAAGACTTGAAATACGCATTTGTAGATTTACATTTGCCCCGTTGCTCAAGGCCTCTGCGTATGTTTTTTTTGGACCCGGGGCTGCCTCGTTTTTTGACGGTGTTGCTCTATCGTCAGATATTGAACTGTCGCCTTTTTGTTCTGATGACTGTGTTTCCAGTGTGTGATGTAATACTGCGTTGTCCGTATTCTTGGAATCAGCAACGCGCTGCGCCATATTTGTCGAAATCTTGATGCGTTTATCCTCTTTGCGATTCACTGCATCCTTTGACTTCCATCCGTTGTTTCGGCGATTGCGTGGCGATGAATCTTGCTTTGGTCGATCATCGTTTTTTGTTTTAAGCACGGTTGCATCTGTATTTTCTTTCAATTTATTTGATTTATTTTCTTCTCGTTTTTTATTAACCATGTGGCGAATTTTTTGTTCGTGCATAGCAGCAAGTTTTTCGCGCTTCGTTTCCGTTTGTTTATTGATTTCACAATCTAAGTCAAACATGTCGGCGTTTGACATTTTCTTTTTAAGTTCGTTTCTAACTTCCTCCAGTTAACACCCATATTCTGTCGATCTACGAAGATGGTCATCACGTATACGTTCGCAAATTTCCATGCTCACTTTACGTAAAAGAAGATCTACTGAATCTTGTAGCTCGCTAGAATTGTTGCCGACGTTCACTTTTAAACGGAGTTGAAGACCCTTTGGAATTATGTTTTCTGCTCTGCAATTTTCGAGAAATTGTGCATGAAGTGCACTTTTCATCTGTTTCTCCGCTATCCGCTGTAGATTTTGTATATGTGGATCTTGAGATGCCATATAGTTGGTAATTATGAAAATATAGTATGATAAATCCAACAAAAACACATATTTTTTTCTTTCCTTTTTTATCAACGTTTCGGCTTACGCCTTCATCAGGATAATACAAATAATAACAGAAAGCGGATGTTACGTCATTGACTTAACGTACATTAAAATGCGGGAAAATGTTTAAATGTTTAAAGTTTAGTCTCGACCATGATAGAGGTAAACATCATAAAGTATAAAATACATCTGCCGTTGTTATCCGGAAGAACGGCCGAGAGGGCTAGATCGTTGACTTTTGACTCCAGGACTCCAGGGGTCAGTGGTTCGATCCCTGCTGAGGGTTACCTTTTTTCTTTTTTTAATTTTACTCTTGATTTTTTACTGGAGGTTTCAAGATCCAATGTTTTCATTTATCAATATAAAGCATTTAATGACATACTTCAAAATATGCCAAAATCTGTGAAAAGGCCCCTTAAACAGACTCAAACGATTTGATAATTACAAGCGTTCAGTGCATGCATACGAACTGACGTAGCTAAATTTTGACTAACTTTATCTATACCATCGACGACTTTGACCCTGATTTCAGTCAACCTGGAGGTGTTGAAGTGTGATGTCCAGATCATGCTGGATGTCCTCGGTGCTGACCCCACGGAGCAGGCGTGCGAGGCCGAGTGCCATAAACTTCTCCAGGAAGGCGCCGTCATGACCTACGGATGCCCACTTGTGTGCCACGCGTAAGTCTATTGAAGGATAAGTTTCAACTTAATGTACGTAATGGTTGTCCGGTTAGCGCAGTGGTTGGTGCACGCGCTTGTCACCCATGCGATTCGGGTTCATTTTTGTATTACTGTTCCTAGAAGCATGTGAGTGGTTGGTGGTCACCATAGCAGACAGGTGGGGTTTTCTACGGGTACTCCGGGTCTCTCACCCACCACCCCCACCCTCCACAATACAAGACAAGACCATACCAAAATTAAAATTAACTTTCAGTTAAATACAAATAGCCGTAAATTGCAGCTTTAATTCACGAATTCGTCCAAATTGTTTGCGAGTCAATTGGTTAATTAGGCAGGAGTGCTAGGAAAGACTTAATGCAGACTCACGCGCGGAAGGAGCCTCACAATTCAAACGTAAAAAACACAGAACAGAATCATATGCATTAAGCCCAGTTTTCTCAGAACGCGGCCCAAAATACCGCATCCAAATTTTCGAACACAAACAAAGAACCGAACCTTCTCTCGATTACTCTCTTTTTCAACGTCCAAAACTGGCCTCTATCAAATCACACTTATTAATTCTGGGCCGTGAGTTTTCTTATAAGACTTCGTGGTATCAGAGTTCAATCATTCGGAGCATTTCACATTTCTTGAACGAAACTCGAATTTCTTAAAAAAAATCCCTCTCTCGCTAAGAAGCAAAGTGAAAAAATGTCTACCAGGTATATGCAATCAGCATAACACCAGAACATCCTTCGAATAACTCGCAGTATGTTCAGGTTTCATGCTGTTCTCGTTCTGTTAATCATCATTATGTGAGGGTTGGACAGGAAGCCTTTCGAACTTTAACCGGGGAAGGATTGTCTTAATCTTATTTAAATGCGTCAAAGTGTGTAAGTAAAAGTGCGTCAAAGGGTTAACCACGTGACTCTGTATTACAGATTCCAGAACCTCGCCCACTACTTCCACGAGACCCCCAAACCAGGTCAACAGAACCAGGCTTGTGGTGGTGCCGCCCTCATCGATGCGATTACAGGCTAAATTACAGATTAAATGAATTTTATTCCGAAAAAGCAATAAACAATTGTTACATACAAATGTACTGCGTTATTGATGAACTGGATTATGTAGTCTTCGACACGTAGATTAGTTGAGACGCTTTCTGAGAAAACTGGGTTTTTATACATCTGCGTAAAGTGTCGTCCCAGATCAGCCTGTGCAGTCCGCACAGGTTAATCAGGGACGACACTTTCCGCTTTTATGGTATTTTTCGTTTAAAGGAAGTCTCTTCTACACGAAAATCCAGTTAAAGCGGAAAGTGTGTTCCCTGATTAGCCTATGCGGACTGCACAGGCTAATCTGGGACGACACTTAACGCACATACATTAAACCCAGTTTTCTCAGAAAGCGTCTCATTTTGATTTTTTGTTATGTTTTCCATGCGCTTGTACTTGACTTGATAAGGTGTCTCAATATTATTGATTTTGGTTTATTTCACATAAAATACACATGGGCGTACACGTTATCAATCATTATATTATATATCGGTTCACACTTGAATCACTGATAAAACCATTTACTATAAGCGTCGAGGCCAACGCAGTGTATCATACAAGTGCAAACACGATTGGTTGTTTGAAACGAGTCCATTTAAAGATAGATGAAACATAACATCAAAATTCGTTTTAACGGTTTTGACACCGGTTCAAATAGGTGAACTATTTTCGCACGAATATATGGTCATATCACATCAACGGTAATGTCAGAGGTAAACATGTTAATAAGGTTAAAGCGGAAAATGCCGCCTCGGATAAGCCTGTGCGGATTGCACATTCTTATCTGGGAGCATCTTTTACGAACATGTATTTAGCTCGGTTTTCCCATAGCTGATTACAATTAAGCACTCTTTATTCCTATGCCTGAATATAATATACGAGTAAATATTCGACATTTCTCTTTTTGTAAGGCCAAATTCACATTTTGAATACTCATCATATTAACTCTGAATTATATACGATACGCGTTTAATCTTAAACATTCCGATGTATTCATTTAACTATAAAGCTTCGTAAAAATGGTAAAAGCCACTAGCTGTGTTTTAGTCTCGACCATGTATTGACATTTTTGGAAAAACATACACATTCTTTAAGTACTATTCGTGATTATTCTTTTTAATAATTGCTTCCCTGTTATCTTCACTGATTGCGTTTATTATTCTGAATGTATCATCAGAGGGCGATATCTTTCATTTAAGATTATGTTCACAGAAAAATAATGCAATGCATGCTAAATAAGCGTCGGTTCTTGTAAAAGAAAACAATTTTCGTTTCAGTGAAAGTCATTTTTGGTTAGAAGTGTATTTTATCACGTTGAAAAGCGTTTGGTGCGATTGAAATTTACACTTTATGCGAGCTAGTGTACTTGCTCGGTTAGGGCTAGAAACATAACACGCTATCACGTGTATAGAATCAATGCGGTCGTTTCTCGCCAAATCTTCATTATTTGACCGATTTGACTGCATTTATTATTTAA
This sequence comes from Dreissena polymorpha, assembly GCF_020536995.1. Lineage (NCBI taxonomy): Eukaryota > Metazoa > Mollusca > Bivalvia > Myida > Dreissenidae > Dreissena > Dreissena polymorpha. The sequence goes on along the minus strand of NC_068363.1, from coordinate 72,518,929 downwards.
GTAGGTAAGATATTTGTCAGAATTAGTGTCTGCTTCGTAGTGTTTTTCGGCGTAACTGTTTCATCCAGCTTTTCACCTCAACTGACCTTTGTAAGCGTCCAATTCAATTTGAATAAAGTTTCCTGACTGTAAGCCAGAAACTGTTTGCAAAAGAAAACGTGAAACAGTTCTCACACTTGCATTAATAGGCTTTTTAATGCACTTTCTTTAGTTTGAAGTATAGGGATTGAAAAGAGATACTACTATGGGTTTTGCAAAGATATTAACTCCGTGTTCAGCATGAAACAATTGTATCTCTAATGAAAAGACTTCAGGGATGGAACAGTTTCACATTCAATCCTTGACATCAATACAGTATGTGTGTGTTTATAAACAGAAGACCGTCAGCGGTAGAGCGTTTGTCCTTAACGGCTTATATGTAATACCGCTTTACAAGAAAGGAAACAAAGAAGACCCAGCAAATTACAGACCTATCTCTCTAACCTGTATTTTATGTAAATCCTTAGAACATATAGTTTTCTCAAATCTTTCAGCTCACTTCAATAAATATAACATACTTTATGACTTACAGCATGGCTTCAGAGAAAAGCGTTCCTGCGAAACACAACGTCTAATATTGCTTGATTTCAGCAAAGCGTTTGACAAAGTGAAACATCTTAAACTGCTTTTCAAATTACAGGAACATGGTGTGGATAAAGATACTCTCTCATGGATCAAATCATTCCTTATCAATCGTACACAGACAGATAGATAGATAGATATGTAGTAATTATTACCATATTGCATGATGTGCACAAGTGTATTTTAAGTAAAGAAAGTATTGTTGTTCGCGATCCTGATATTTGTTTTGACCAAAATATTTAAAATTATTTCGCAGCTGACCGTTAAAACATATAACAATTTCAAACAAGCCGTTGTTCCAGAAGTGGAATAGTCACCTCACTTGAATACATTGCAGTCCACACCGCAAGGTATCAATCTCATCACTCGTGGGTGTAGAGTTGTGGTAGGTGATGAATTGATCGTAGATTAAGTCACTTTAAGTATTGCTAGCTGTGATGGTATTTTTTACTGAATACCGATTACTTCAAAACTTTATCTCATAAATATTTTACTATTAGATTTCGTCGGATTCGTATGATTTGCAGTTAGTGCCCGTATAACATGTATCAGCAAACTGGACAGCCTTGTTAGAGCTGGTAAAAGCTGATATTCACCTTCAATATTTTAAAGTCTAGTGCATTATAGTAAGACGCAAATATGTACGTACTAACTTTTTTGCAGAAAACCAAAGGAGATCAAAATTGCCGCTGCATTTCAGTTATGTACGTACTAACTTTTTTCTAACGAAGGAGATCAAAATTACCGTTGCATTTCTGTTCATGCACAGAATGGAATGTATATCTAGACGCTAGATGCTTTAGGTATATTTTACTCGAGAAAAGCATATATAAACAGAAAAACGTGTGTGTACAAGTAAGAGGTCTTATAAAAGACTCAACTCGCAAAAAGGAAGCCTATTTTTATAGGCAAAAATGTTGGAGATAATATATTTAAGTAATATTATATACGCGTGCACACTTATACCTTATTTTGAATGAGTTTTCGTTTCCATGTGCATAATACTATGTAGTATTTCCAATTGTAAACGGGGATCATACTTCTATGCATCGAAAAGATAACAATACCTGGTTTTGCTCATCACGTAGCAAAATATGTCTTTTTTACCATTCGTCTGGTAACAATTATACGTATTTTAGATAAAACATATTTATTTCAAAAACATTTTTATACACAGAATTTGATATAACATTTATCATATTTAGATGTTCAAATGGGAAAAGAACGAAAGACAAAGTCGTATATTGTTCTTCTCGTGAAATACGTATCTTACATTTTTCCTCATACATTTTAAGTTTATCTGTAACTTGGCTTCTGATTGATGTCCAATGTCCACTGATCTATTACTTTTTATATCTAGGTATACTACTTATGACCATGTATGTTCATTTATAATTAATAAAATTGCAAATTTCCAATGCAAATTTCCAAATAACATTGTGCACCATTATCATAAAAATATATGAGATAGCCCCGGAAATATTTTAATTTACCATAACACGTGTGTATCTGCCAACTATATCTATTGTAGATAAAAAGCTTTCCGCCAAACTCATTCTAGTAAGTTAGTTAAAACTATATTTATTCAAGAGATGTCGTAAACATATTGACAATTGAACATTATTGGAAAGTAGAAAATGTTGCATATTTGAACATTTAACAAACACATACCACGGTGAGCGTCAATACGACACTTATATTAGCACATTAAATGCTTAGTTCTTCTCTACCCAATCGAACTGCATGGCACACCAAAAACAGAGCAGTTCGAGAGGGACACACGGTCAAAGCTGATTCCACAGAGCTGGTGAGCGGCGCCTACATAACTGATTTCAAACGGACCGGAAGTGTTTGGTAGGTCACATGCCAGATTCCAGCCAACAACTATCCTACCGAAACCTTCAATTGGCTCTCTAGAGCATCGGACCTGCAAAGAATTTAATACTGTTCGGGTTAATATTTAGGGACTTAAACATATTTATAAACTATGCTTTAGCAATTGTGCAACTTAATTTGGATGTTTTTGTTTACAATCGTTTTCAACTTGGACAATTATGTTTATTATGTGCCTGGTTCATCTTCATATTCACGTCCGATTTCATATAATGCTACTTTTATTGGGTTGATAACTTAACTATACAATGTGACCTATATATCATAGAAATGTATATTTATTGATGATTCATATATTGTGTTTTTCTATGGGATTTTTCAAGTCTTGTCACTCTGGTTATTGTGTGTTTCAGGTAAAAACAAGTAAATATATATTTTTTAAGTCATTTTAAGCTATACATTTATCGCCAAACAAGACATGATACAACTCCTTGTCTGCAAAAACTTCATTTGCATAAACATCAGGAAATGAATAATATTTAAAAATACAGCACAGTTACCACTACCCACCTCTCCACCATTAAAGGTTGCTCTTATGATTCCATGGATGGCGTAACCGATCTGCTCGACGTTACACGTGCTACACGAGCAACCTAGGATTCGTAGCGAACTAATGTCTTGTGCCGGTCCTGATATAACAATCCCGACCATGTAGCACGTGGCGAAGAGTGTGTAAAGAGACATACCTTCAACTGACTGAAAACAAAAATGCACAATCGAAAACCACTTCGGCAAACATTATATGTTTAAGGCTTTTGTGAAGAACTGATAGTGGACTAAGTAAAAAGCAAAAGGCGTCCCCCAAAACGTCAAACATGAGATAAACTGTTATAACCATGCAATAGTCTTTTATTTAAGGAAAGTGAGACAATACACACACCAACGCGCTAAACATGAAAGTGATGAAATGAATTAAAGAAGGGGCCATCGAATTGGAACTTAACCGTTTCGTGACGAACGATGGTTACGGTACATTTAAGAAGTTGCTCTTATAGAAAATCGCAATTCTTACGAATGAGTGTCTAAACGTTTATATACGCAATTTATGTGTGTATGCATGAACACTTGCGACTAAGATGAGAATCTGTTTCCTTTTTACAAGAGATAAACAATTAATAAATCATTTAAAAACAAAAGAAAGCATTACCGTTACTATGAAATTCTTCACTGCGACCATATACTGTTGCTTTGAGTCTGTACGTATCGCGCCTATTTATATGCAACGTAAGTGAAAGTACAAATGACTGGAACGCACTAGAATGACGTATTTTGAGATGTGATGTTTCGCAATAAAGCTAATCAACAAAGTGTTTACAAATTGTAAGCCTTCTTCGACCCATAAAGAGTACACCGTTGTTAAGGCCCGTTAAGAGTGTAAGCATACTGGCTCAACATGCTGTTTTCTTATCTAGCCAGTCAAACTGGTGCAGTTCATATCAATATGTCAACCTTTAATGAATGCATGCGTTCGGTAGATAGCAACGAACGCAATATTATAATCTATTCTTGCAGTCAAGAAAGAAAACATATTAAAAAAAATTGAAGTTGAATATGGTTTAATTAAACAAACTTGTTTTGACAGCTGTGGCGGCGACCATTTTGGCTCAAATAGTATGACCTACTTTCAAAGCCGGGAACCATCAACAGAAAAATTAGATCATAAAAATGGCATTTTTTCTTATTGCTTACAAATATACCTTCAATTTGATACCAAAACATACCATTTGCAATGTTTTTTACAAATCCTAGGCAGCATGCACTGAACAATGTGCGAAGAACAATTTGAATCACTATTTAAACCCCATTAACTCAAGCGAGTTTACAATTCCAGAAAAACAAAACAGTCTAAAATGAAGACATATTTACTTCATCTTATTTAGAATCGAATGTTGAGTTGTTTAATGAAGTTTACCTATAATCAGAAATAAAGAAACAAAGGCATGCTTGTTGTAAACCATAAAAATACAGTCATATCACATCATTAAAGCGAGCGTAAACAGACAGGCCTTAAACTGGCTTTTATTCAAAACTTAGGTTTCACATATGGCTGTTATTGGTGTATGTGGGAAAGCAGTGATTGGAATATGCTGTGGAAAGAAAATTGTTATATCAATAATCCCGACCCGCGAAAATTTGTGTTGTCTTGGTAGCAAGTCTCAGAAATGGGAATACGGACAAAACCCATCCCGGACAAAAACCCTCCCGTCATTTTCATAGGGGGCGGACAAAAACCCTCCCATGAAAAAACGGAGGCGGACAAATGCCCTCCCGTGAAAGCAGTCAAACACCGACAAATGTAATTGTTTCACACAGTGTTGCATTTATTAATCCAAAAGATTTACCCATTGTGTGTTTTGTGTTGTGGGTGTGAAATTGAAATAAGAAAATGTGTATTTATTCACTGTATACATATCGCTTTTCTAATGTGCATATATATCCGATAATCCAATATAATAACAACATCAATAAAAACATAAAATGAGGCCATTTATAGACAAGTGAATTTAAATTTAGATTGAATGCAATACGATACAGAGCAACGCTTAATCGCGTCATACGCGCATTGTAAAAACCTGCTTCCCGGGGACTTTCTGAAAACCTTGCGAAGATAAAAGTGAAATTCTGTTAACAATTAACAATGCGTTTGCATGTAACTAAATTGTTTGAATAACTTATTTAATTTATCTTTGGTACTTAAATTCGTGGCTCAGATTTCACGGGAGAGCTTTTGTCCGTCCCCGTTTTTTGTCATGGGAGGGTTTTTGTCCGGCCCCGTTTTTTCAGGGGAGGGTTTTTGTCCGGCCTCTATAAAACTGACGGGAGGGTTTTTGTCCGGAAGGGTTTTTGTCCGGCATTCTCAGAAATGTGGACAGTTTGTCGACAGGTACGTTTGTTGTTGATGTTGTTGTTCTTCAAAGGTTTCATTTTATTTCTATAATACACTCTGGTACATTAATGATATATTTCGTAACATTTGTTTGTAAAACGCATGTGTGTATATCTTAACCCTCATCAATTCATAATGAAAGTACTGCCTAGCATGTAGTTTAGTAAATTCTCAAAACAACTAACAATTATTATGTCGATACAATATCAACTTTATTTACAGCCACATGCAAACTCATGACGCATGCTTATGCCTGGCATATCTATTTCGTGGAGTCTATTTGGGAACGAATCAAATGCGAAATTTGCTATTCTTCTACTGTTTTCATTTCAACAATTAAAAAGCATATAAGTTTACTAATGGGACTGTACTTTGTACGTCCAATAAACTAATGAATCAAACATTACTTTGTAAGATTAATTTATTTCAATATCGCTATACTAAATGTGTTATCTGAAACAGGGTCTAAGCATGATAATCACCATAATTATAATTTGTTATATTTTACCGTCGAAACGTGGTATGTTATAATTATACAAGAAGTGAAAACGAAATCAAAGGCATTGGTTGGGTCTTGAGAATTTGCTACATGATATGCCCGTAGAACAGGAACTACCATCAACCAAACATGCGATTGTAACTGATGAGCGAAATTCGACAAAATCGGACGGTAATTGTAATAATAAAAAACGTGTACGAACAATATATGCTAGCTTGAAGCATTATTTGTAATGTTGAGAATGTTTGTCGCGATTTTCTTATTAGAAAATAAGTCGAATCCATTGGCATAAGCTGATTAAAAAAAAGAGTACTTCGAAGAAACTGACCGACCGCGATTCAATCTAAAATCGGATATCCTCTATCAGGACCATTCTAAAGTCATGAACGTCACTGTTCGTTACACATGTGACTTATGGACAGCCTTTGAGGCCTGACCTGCAAGTGTTTCAAAGGTATTTGCAAAAGATCCTCCTGTAGTGAATATAATTACTAAATATGTAAATGTTTTAACAATTTCTTATGCTTGGTCTTTGTAAAAAAAATTAATACCCCACCTTAGTTGTCCCCCTTTTTTTAAAACCATAACCTTTGTTTTATTTGTGTTAACACATAATTTCCACTTATCACAATATTCCTCTAACAAAGACAAACCTTTAATTAATTCATCCTCAGTTTCTGCCATAATTACAATGCCATCTGCATATAACAAAAAAAATAATTTTAGCATACCAATATCAATTCCTTTTAAACCATTTAACATATAATTGATACTTATGAAAAGTTGTTTGTTTATACACACCCAACCGACTGTAATTTGGTATGCCGACACTACACTTGTTTACACGCATTCATGTAGAAAATATTTAATAGTAAGCGAATAATGTCGATCGTAGATAAAAGAATTGCATTTTCAGAAAACATAACAAAAGAAAACTTTACAAGTGTCAAGCAAAGCGTTATTCGTAAACTTTGTGTTACTCGATAGCGTTATTGCATCGAAAATGCAGTCATATAAGGAAGTATATAGTATAAAGATAGTGTTATCGAGTGATGATAACGAGTCGCATTTTCAGAAAAAAGATAGAAAGAAATTGATCAACTGTCAAGCACAGGGTAATTTGTAAACACCTATATAAGACATGTATGGGTTCTTTGAGTGCTCGAAATGCAAGTCTAGATGGGAAAGTGCTAAGGTTACTCCTAAGCATATCCGAGATCAGGTATGTGAAGTTTTGTTACTAGACCGTTGATAGTGTTGATTTGTCTTCGTCGCTTGGGCAAAGCCAATGGGTTCGTTTCTCTATAATGTCCCAGAGAATAACTATGTGATCAATTTTCAGATTCTAAGGGATAATATTTAAAATTTGATGAATTTTTGTAACGACATCTTTTGCAAATCGATCTTTTTGCATGTGTGAACGCGCGTGTAAATTGCAAATTACTTGGAATTTTATTTATATTTATTCGCTTCAAGACAATACAGTTGTCTGTACTCAAACATATAAAGTTAAGCAAACGATGCATTTAGCAATAAATCTGTGTATGGATTATTTATTTCATAAATTAAATTATGAACAACGGCCAAGCTTGAACTGACGTCTAAACAGCTTGTTCTAAACAGCATCGATTGCGTTAATTTATGTGTTGGTGTGTGGTCACATGATGGATTTTGTTTACTTAATAATTGGCGCATAGATTGGTTGTAGCATTTAGTCTGGGGGTCTTTAGTCTTTTTTATGTCTCGGTATCTCGTGTTTTAAATTCAGTACACTGTACAAGATTTATAAATTTTATATTAAACAACCCTCACGTTAGACAGAAAATGTTCAAACCTTATGTACAGTTTGCTCCGAGTGTAATCGAAGACCAATGGGATTCATGGTTATTGATATGATCATATTTATACTGGCATTGTATGACTAATATATTTGCTTAATGTTTACCAGATACAATTGTTTTACTTTTACATACTTCTAGCAATTTAAGGCCTGTAAGGCATATACGCAGTGTCTATATAAGGCCAGATGCGAATGCACAGATAACATCAACAATAACAAGCAACACAAAGATGTAAGCACCCATCAGAAACCGCATATAGCTGAAAGCATAAATCTCAATCATTACATCAATGAAATAACAACCAGCATAGAGATGAAAGCAACAATCACTAAGTTTTCTGCATAAGTGCTGTGTCTGCAATCCGTGTCTTTAATCACCAGGTTTAATCACCAGGCTAGTCCTGCGCCACGTTCTACATTCGCAAGAGACAAATCTTGATACATGCTGCTAAATAACTTCGATCTGGGTAATGTAGGTGGTATTGTTTGGTCATATGATTCAATGGCTTAATAGATTTAATTTGGAACTCGCGCGTTGTGTGTTTTTCCGATTTCTGAGCGCGCGCGGGAGGTACAAACATTGTAATTAATTTAGTAATGACCAGTAACGAATCCGATTTGCTTCCCATTCAGTAGTGGAAAATAAGTATTTAAACGACAGTAGTGTTTCTTTTAAGAAATGTCAACATTCAAGTCTTTTGTTGTTATTACTATTACTATTTTATTAATAATTACAGATAACAAATCTAACACTGATATAATGTATGACAGATTTTTAATACAGGATTAAAGTCTAAATACACCGTTCAGATGTACAGCCGCCGATGCGGATGGGTCCAGTAGCTAACATCCTTAAAATACATGAAAAACAGACTTTTTCAGCTGTATGGTAATGAATCAAGGAACCTATACAAACGGCTTGACCTATGCAATATTCTTCTGAAAAACATTATTCATGTTCTTGTTTTTTCGACATGCTTTATAGATATAGCAAATAAAAGTAATGTATGGTAAAGCTCGTTAGTGATGAGTCTTCTAATCTTAAGGTCTTAGTATTTAGCGAAAAATTTCTTTACTTTTCAGATTAGATTAAAGAAAAGCCTCACAATAGAGCTATATCATATAGACATATAAATTTCCAACTGATATGGAACCATATATTAGTTCTAGTGCTACGAATGGACTGAGGATATTAAGGTTTTTGTTGTTGGGTACTTGTCTGTATGATTTTAAATATATTTGAATAGTATAATATATATACGATGGAGTCAGTGTCTTGGTAGTTTCGTTAAAAAACTTCATTAAAACTGTATGCCCAGGCCTTCGCACAGTATGCCATGACATAGTTACGTGACCGAAGCTGTTTACATGTACATGAAGCATTATATCGTGTTACACAGTATTCTTACAAATTAAACACGATCGAGATTAGTTAATCTAAATAAAAATGATTAAATCATGGTATTTTTATCAAATATAACGAACGTTTGAGCAGAAAAAGTGGTGTTTAATATTCAGCGATAACAGAAATTATTGATTCACTCTCTTTTAAAAGATGCTAGTCAGCTTTTGGTTGTACCTACCGCGCGTGCTCAAATATCGGAAAAAACCAGACTGGAAAGTTCCGAATAACAACTATTTATAACGGGTTCGTGGAGCGTTTTCTAAAGTTGAAAAATCATTTGTGAAGCTAGCAAGTTTTTTTTCTGATTAAGACAAGCGACCTGTTCCCTCTCTCGGCTGTCCTCTTGAACCGTAGAAATTTGCTAAATCTAATCTAAGCAATGTCGGTCTAAATGCCTGCTAAAACGGAGAGAAAAGATTTCCTGTAATAAATGTCCTGACAGAACCGGAATTTCTCTTGATTCATATAACCTCACATTTGATGGGGTTTAAGGACATCGTAAAGTCCTTTGTCATTTCTGGAGTCTTTCAAAACCACCATACCAGTCTTATGAGTATTTTCTTGTACTGGAGACTTAATAAAAATATCTCGTGGTGGAACAGACTTTGGAGAGCTTGTCGTTAATGGACACTAGGGCAAAGGGGTCTGATTGAAGATCCATGTTTTACACCTGATGTGACAGGTGAATCAAGGATAACGTCCGATGATTGTGCATAAACAAGACAATAGTATAATAAATATAGCAAGTATAATTTAAAGGGACCGTCCAACAGATTTCACGTTTTGGTAAATTGACAAATTAAAAAAAGTTTTTTCAGATTCGCAATTTTCGTTTTAGTTATGATATGTTTTAGGAAATAGTAATACTGACCATTTACCATGCTCTTAAATATCTATTTTGATGATTTGAAAACCTGAAAATTATAAAGCGTCGTGCGACGCAAAACGATTGAATAATTTGGAAAGTTCTGTTGTTGTCGTTTATTTTGGGATACTACGAGGATTGCTTATATAGGTAAAAAATACATCCGCTCTAAGCATGAGCATGGATGGTCGATAGGTCTAGGCGGGAGACTTTTTACTCCAGGACTCCAGGGGTCAGTGGTTCGAGCCCTGTTGAGGGTTACTTTTTTTACTTTTTTTAAATTGTATTTTTGTTTGTTTACTGGAGATTTTTAGTTCAAATGTTTAAATGTATTAATATAAAGAATTTTATGACAAGCTTCAATACATGCCAAAATATGTTCGACGGCCCCTTTTACTCCAGAAACAGTATTAGGAGATTTGGATTAGTTTTGTCGGATAGTATTACTAGTATACAATATAGAAAATGATGTGACACTGTGAAAAGACTATGTGCGAGTACGATAGGTCGATAACACAAGATCGCGTTATTACCATTTCAATCTCGCCTTTTGGTTGCATGTGCGCGATATGTCATCTTTTGCTGTATTTTATTAAAATAAAATATTGAATGGACCTTATCACGTTTTATGTTAATTGACAAAATTAAAAAACAAATGTTTCGGATGTACAAATTTTCGTTGTAGTTTTGTAAATTTACCAAAAGGTGAAAAGGTCCCTCCCTTTAAATAACACTTCTTAAATAACAGGGTCATAACAAGAGCATGAAATGATGTGACTGCATTTTTTTCTGTAGCAAGAAATTATTTAAGTGCATGAAATCATAAATTAATCCATTTTATTGCTTTTTAATGTCTAAATCACACGCTTTTACCACAATCCCATTGAAAGCAGCAAATTCTATGCAAAATTCCTTAGGAGAAATGAAAATATACATGATAAACGCCTGTAGAAATACATGATAAATAACCTTGCTTTATAACAACTTCGTGCCCATTTTCAAGTAACAGCACATACGAGACACTAAGCAGTAATTTAATGTTCGAAGAAAGCTTTCTCAATGCGGAAATTGCTATGTTTTTCAAATGTAATTATAGTACTATATTAGGACATTGAGGAATTGAAAAATGTTTATTATGTGTATAGCATAGTTTTTATCTACTCATATAGAAACACGTGGTGATCAAATTCTTGATCTTTTTTACAAGTTATCCTGTTATCATCGACAACTTCGAAACCACCCCTCCCCCCTCTCTCTTAGAAAATGCAAACCCAAGCAAAGAGAAACCAAATTCTACTCACAGTTTTCCTTTAAAAGATATGAACCTATAAGAAAAACTGACCTAGGCATACACACTTTATGGAAAACATTTAAAGAAGACTTACAAAATACCGTCTCAAAAAAAATTCCAACTTAATTAATAAAAGCAACAAATATCTATGTGTAACTTAACAATTAAAAACACAAATGAACGCGTACAAACGCAAATACCTTGAATCGAAACAACAAAAGCTTACAAGCAAATTCTTCGAATTGATATCAACCGCCAAATAAATGGTATATATGGATGGGTGAAAATCCATTGATATAAGGTATAATCCTAGAAAAAAGAAGGGTAATTGTTGTATACATTGCAATTCTTATAATTGATAAATTTACTCCCATGAAATGTCTTGTTATACTCGTTTGTCGTATCTGAGAAATAGCCTTGAAAAGTTAATCACATAAAACAACATTATGGCAATAACTCTTTTGTTGGACGTGTGTGGTTATTGGTCTCGGGCGAGGCAATAGCACTCATTGATATCTATACATCTTAAAGTTTAATGTTAAACACATATATTGTATCTGAGATATAGCCCTGAAAGTAACATAATACGAAAACAACAAATGACAATACATCTTATTTAAATAAGTGATTTTATGATTCGTGTGCAAAGACATTTTGTCATTGATCTCTACACACTCATGAAGTTTCATGTTGAAATCTTTAATTATTTCGTATATATATAGCCTTGAAAAGGTATATACTTAAACAACAAAGCTCAATAAATATAATTCAAGAAAGTGTAGGGTTATGGTTTTTGAGCGGTGCAACCCCCCCCCCCATTGATATCTGTCCACCCATGATGTTTCATAGTTTTTTAGATACAGACCTAAAAGCTACTCCATAAAAGCAGCGTCAGGAATATTGGCAATACATTGAAAACCTCATTTTTTAAATCCCGATTCAGGACAAGATAACCCAGCACACTGTAAAATTCCACAAAAATGATTCTCGTACATAAGCGCTTAACAACATACTGACAGCCAAACAATACAACCTCTAAGGAAAAACGGTACCCTTAAATCGGAACCACAAAACCAATAGTTTCAACAGGCAATTTCAAGATGCCTTCTCCCCAACCACATCTGATACTATGACATATTCATGCCATAGGACCCAGCCCCCATACATATATTCCAGGCGTAAACATCACATAAAATGGATTAAAATATTAATACAGATCTGTAATTCGCCAAAGCCTCATGTCCAGGTAAATTATCCTGCAAAGTATTAAAGGAATGCTGTACAAAAATATTCCTAATCCGTACGTCTTTCTTTCAAAAGTATCTGTATTTTTGGGGAAAAACAACTGATTAGAAACATGCAAATGTATTAAAAACGGGGAGGTTAACATCATCCTATAAATTACAAGCCAATATAACGTACATGCATTTGCTTTACAATATTTGAACCTGTTATCTCTAAACTATCATGGCTCAACTTGATAACAATAATATTTTATATGACCTGCAATACGGGTTAACCCTTCCCGTTCTTGTGAAACATAACTCATATAATTCCTCCAAAAAACATTCCAATCAAATCAAGCTAAAAAAACTGACATTATGGAGTTTGTTAAAGAATTCGATTCTTTAGAATTTCCCCACAAGAACGTGTTATGCTAAGTTAAATGCTATGGAATAAATTCAAATGTTTTCTTCTGGATATCTCATAAATAAAGCAAATAACTGTTGTCCTGGAGTGAACCGTGTCCGACAAGGTAGCCGTAACCTTTGGGGTCTCACAGGGCACTGTCATGGAGCCCATCTTGTTTCTGATCTTCTTCAAGAACTTTACCTGAAGCATCAAATATAACACTCCAATACTTTTTGAAGATGAAAGTATCATTTATGGAAATAATCTCAACATTGCTGTTACCTTATCAATGCTGTTACCTTTGACAAGAACAAGAAAAGTCGAGCCCACTGCCCATCGAGCGTGTTTGTTTATTTGTATAGTTGAACAATTATATCACTTGAGATTTGTGATAATCATTTGCAAGTATATGTATCACTTAAAGGGGCCTTTTCACGGATTTTGGAATGTATTGAAGTTTGTCGTTAAATGCTTTATATTGATAAATGTAAACATTGGATCTAAAAAGCTCCAGTAAAGAATCAAGAATAAAATTATAAAAAAAAAGTAACCTTCGACTGGGCTCGAACCACTTACCCGCGGAGTAAAAGTCTATCGCTTTGACCACTCGGCCATATGGCTCATACAATAAGTGATGAATTTTATACTTTATATAAGCAATACTCGAAGTATCACAAATATAACGACAACAACAGAACTCTCCAAATTATTCAATCGTTTAACGCTGCAACGCTTTATAATTGTCAGTTTTTAAATCGTCAAAGATGCATTAAATGGATATTTTAGGGCATGGTTTATGTTTCCTCACAAATATTATAACTACAAAGAAAATTTGCGAATCTGAAACATTTATTATTAATTTTTGTCAATTTACCAAAAAGTGCAAGAATAGTTTAGGATATGCCAAGTTTTACTAAAGGTTAATATTCTGGTATGTGGAGTTTTGTCTTTAGATGACTGTCAATTTAAACAAACTATCTTATTCACGTATATAAATATTAAACCCTTTCTGCATGACACTACTATAATGTTGGTACCTGAAATCGAAAATCATATTTAACCATTCATTATTGATGCACTGTTTTAGTTCAGTGGAATATTGTTAGTTTATGTATATAACTAAACCTCGTGTTTCTATCTTAATTACAATTATAAATACAATTATTGTATACTCTGTCCCGACCTATTCATATTATTCATATAATATAATTCATATAATTAAATCTCAAGTGACAGTTGTGTGAATTGTTCCCAAGGCTAAAAGAATTGCATGGAAGCAATGTTTTACGAACGCCTATTAGCATGACCACCCACAAACGTTAACGGTAACCACCATCGTAGCATGTAGATCAATCAAGAATTTAAAGGATTAGGAGTTTGAAACTAACTGCATTTTTATACATAATACGACATTTTACACAAACATGTTTTGTGCTTCCAGTATTATGGCCAACAATGTAAGTCCTGCAATATTATGTGCCAGCCGTACAGGGTGGAGGAGACCAAATGCTCGCGGTGCGGTATGGTTGCCAGGACCTGCGGATGTGACAAAACCCGCCACACAGACCCGAGGAAGCCCCATCGCAGCGACCTCTGTGAGAAATGTCGATCTGGGAGGCCGTGCCAGTAGTAAACAACGCTGGCATCAAACATGCAAAAGACATAACCTTATCAATTTTATTTTCCGTTATTTTGAGAGCCTCATGGATTGAACAAACATATATTTTTGTGATTTTAAATTATTTATCAGCACATGTTTCTACAGCAGTTTCGAGATGACAGAATGTTGAAATGACACAATTAAATAAAACGTTTGTAGCTTGTAATTCTGTCTCGAATAATTTCTGACAGAATGTGTAAATTTCTTAAAACATTAATATTAAATACTGTAAAATAATTCAGCATCAAAAATATTTATCTTTAAAACAAATATATATATACGATTTGTTATTATATGTTTAGTGAATGTGGTGAGTATGCTGTATTTTATATAATTTGCGTGTACAATGTGATGAAAATTAAACGTTTTAAGCATCGAAAATGTCATGCCAATGTATTTTCTCACTACTTGATCAATTATCTATTAGGAAGTTTAGAGCTCCAAACAAAACCATGAGTACTATTCAATTCCTTAAAAACTCAAAACCTTGTGTTGTGCTTTACATGTTGGACTTTCTGACCTCGCTTATGAAACTCTCGTTCTCTTAAAAACCACTTACAACAGTCTATATTATACAGATACCCAGCAATACATTAATTCAAACAACCCTCATGTGGGAAATTCAGTGTTCGAACCCTATTTACATTTGTAATCATATGAAACGTCGTATATCAGGTACAAATTAAAGTCATTTTCTCGCATGATTTCTCTAACCCAGCATGTGTTTACCAGTAAAACACCATAGATACTAACACAATTTACCAAAATAACGTGAAACTTCCGCTGAGGCAGTCGCCGCGACACTGTGTTATAGCACGATGTTCTTTACTGACAAGAAACCGACTGCCAAAGTGCTGGAGCATCTTTAGACGGCATAATGATTTGATAGTCAATGATAACAACATAAAATCCGTTACATTACAAATGAATGAAGTTTTAAATAAGTCGTGTGTTTAAAATATCGGCCAGTTGAAATGTATGTAAACAAAGGATTAAAACGGCACTGGACAGTTAGTTTTGATGCATAATGTAACGGCAAGAACGGTAAGAGTGGTGTTTTTACGGTTTATTGAATTATGGTACTGATTTCTGTGAACTTTGCATGGAAAATGAACTTTACTCCGTGAAGATTTCAGTCTTGCTTGAATCGCACATGAACTCTCTGAAACGCTGAACGCGGCACCCACACGCCCGGCGGTTCTATGCTCAGTACACGCGCATAAGACAGGACAAGTTCTACTTAAGACGGCGGTTTACAATTTAAGGTCTCCTCATGCTTTTAGGTGTATCCTATTCGATGAAGGTTCTTTTATGTGTATGTACATCCTATTCGATGAAGGTTCTTTTATGTGTATGTACATCCTATTCGATGAAAGTTCTCAAACTGCTTATATTACGCTACATAAAATGTTAATGATTTTTATTAAATGTTTGTTTCCACAAACCCGACCGACCTTATTTTTTTGTGCCGAACTTAAACTTCTTTTTAAGGTTGAGTTTGCGAAAAAAAAAACATTCAATTAAATTTACTATTAACCATGCAAACATAATTTGATTCATTCAATCAAATTCGATAAATTAGGTTTTAGTTTAGTAAACTTTTCGACAATTACAAATGTAAAACAGAAATGGAAGATTTTTTGCATACAATTTCATATTAAGAAACAAAGGGCCGAACTACTTACCCAAATTTTGAATTTACACTGTATCAGTTTCGCCGTTAATTTATTTAATGTGTTACTGGGTAAATGTACGTTATTCTTTATATAAATATGTGATTGAAAACACTTTTAGTTAAGTAAACTTTTCGACAATGACAAATGTAAAACAGAAATGGAAGATTTGTTCATGCCATTTCATATTCAGAAAAAGGGCCGACCTACTTACCCAAATTTTGAATTGTCACTTGTATCAGTTTCGCCTTTTATTTATTTAATGTGTTACTCGGTACATGCACGTTATTCTTTATATAAATATGTGATTGAAAACAAAATCGTATAAGGAAGCTGTTTAAACGAATTTAATCCAGTGTATATAAATAGTTGCTTTTTCAGAAAATAGACAAAACGAAACTGAACAAGTGTCCTACAAAGCGTAATTTGTAAACACCGATATTAGAAATGTACGGATTCTTTGAGTGCTCGAAATGCAAGGCTAAATGGGAAAGTGCTAAGGTTTACTCTAAGAATAAGGCCAAAACTCTGGTATGTATATTTTTGTACTTGACTATTGTGTCTACATAAATAGTTACACAAAATTTGTCAAGTGATTTATAATTATACATTCATTGGTACATGATAAATAATTTTTTGAAAATTGGAACATGAAAGCATAGTTACTGTTCATCAAATGAGACATTACTTTTTGTTTTATATCATAATAATTATATTTTTAATATTAATCATTTGACTAGCCCATGCACGATTTCCATAATACTTAGCTAATACGTGTAATTTTTTATTTCACGTGAACGATTTATGGATGGGTTCCATGGACTAAACGTTATATCACACATGAACAACTGTTACTGTCGTCACAAGTAAAATTGTTCCAGATATTGTATGGTTATGAGTTGGTAACTTGTTCTTATTTCGTTAAATGTTAAGGAAAATATAATCAAACATTATTTGATATTTTTATATAAAAACAAATTACGTGGGAAAATATTGATTTAAGCAATACATTTGTTTTTTTATGAATAAATAAGCATCCTAATATTTGTAACGATGACATGGATCTTGAGCTATATTTCACAAAGACATTTCTGCGAAATTGGTGAAATCTTTCATATCAGCAACCCTTTGATAACGAATAAAAAATCGCATAGTAATTATACTTTTTAAACATTAAGTGCATACTTAATGTTTAATGTACAGGAATGTTTATGTTTCTAAGGAATTACTTGGACATAATTGATTTATTTAAATGCAATAATATTTTGCCAAATGCAAAAGTCAGTAAAATACAATTGCTATTTTCGATTTGCCTTATTAAGCAAAATTTGCCGATTTATTTTGAAGTGTTATTTTTTTACAATTCGTAATAATCTAAATGCAATTACAGTTCTGTTTTTGTACACGAATTCCTGATTTTTTAAGTTGAGCCAGATTACCTTTCCCGTTTACATTGAGTTAATAAAATAACGTACAAATGTGTTTCAAGTACTATGGCCAAGAATGCAAGTCCTGCAAGATCATGTGCCAGCCCTACAGGGTGGAGGAGACTATGTGCTCATTGTGCGGTGAAGTTGCCAGAACATGCGGATGTGACAAGACCCGCAACACCGACCCGAACAAACCCCATCGCAGCGATCTCTGCGAAAAATGCCGATCTGGGAACCGATGCCAGTAAAGAAAATTAAGTTGATATAAATGACCAAATACAGTATGAGTATAAGAAAATGTGATTTTGAAGACCTCGTGGACCAAAAACACATACGTATTTATTTTACTATTGATTCAATTTTATTGATTGATACGTGTCCTTTAAACATGCCGTGCGTGCAAGAATGTTCAACTGATATGATTGAATTTACTGATTTTAATTTGTTACGTTTCTCGTGCAATTCTAACCATTATATGTAAATTTCTTCAAAAATTATATATATATTTATATTATGCTAAAAATAAAGCAAACGTGATCTTTAAAGGGATCTTTTCACGCTTTGGTAAATTGACAAAATTTAAAAAAGTTGTTTCAGATTCGCAAATTTTCGTTTTAGTTATGATATTTGTGACGAAACAGTAATACTGAACATTTACCATGGTCTTATATAGCCATTATATGCATCTTTTGACGATTTTAAAACCTAAAAATTATAAAGCGTTGCAACGCGAAACGATTGAATAATTTGGACAGTTTTGTTTTTGTCGTTAAATTTTTTGAAACTACGAAGATTGCTTATATAAGGTATAAAACACGTCAATTACGTGTACTCGGCTGAATAGCTCAGTAGGCTAAAGCGTTTTTACTTCAGGACTCTGGCAGGACTCCAGGGGTCACTGGTTCGTAACCAGGTCCGGGCAATGTTCTTTTCCTTTTTTTTATTTTATTCTTGATTTTTTACTGGAGCTTTTACGATCCAATGTTTACATTTATCGATATAAAGCATTTAATGAATAAGTTAAAAAAATGCCAAAATCTGTGAAAAGGCCCCTTTAAAGTTCAATAGAATATAATAAGGTTTGAAATTATAGTCTAAAATGGTAATTAATGGCTCATGTGTTTTATTTTTTTGATGTATTCTCGATATATTAAAACGCAAAGAAAGATCAAATCAATGTTTATGTTTTCATTATATATGACTTTGTTTCCTTCAAATACACGAAGAGTTTAACAAATAATCAGACAAAATGTACAATAGTTTACAAAAAGCATAACCATAATATAGATATGAATAGTATAATATCTAACACGTCGTCAGCGATAATCACAGTTAACAGTGTCATTATAAACAGACATATACATTTGAACTATTATTCGAAGGTATGAAATTAAAGCAAGTATTGGTATTCAAGTGAAAAAATCTGCAATACATTTTGTTAGTATTTAGGATCACAGTGCCCGAGAAAGACTGTTAAATGTTAAACATATCCCTTTAACACACGATATAACGTAAGCATTGTAAAATTTGACGCGCTTGCGTTGAGGAACGTTTGACACACTAATACACCCGCTTGTTGTTCAATCGGTCAACTGCACCAGTATAAGTAGAAGTCTGCTACGCAAGTTTGAATGACGAATGCAATCATATGTGCTTTGCGGGGATTATTATACGAGCTGAAGACAAATAAATGTCACACCATCTTGAGCACGTGTGACACTGTTCCGCATATAATATTGATAACATGCGCCCTACCGCTCTATTCACTAATTTAAATATGAACAGCAACTCTGGATGGGATTTTGAGATTGCATAAGGAGCATATGGGTTACCGTCCTTCGGCATTATCTCGGGCATATCTGGTCTTTGAGTGTATCATTCCAAGTACCTGGCTACTCTGGACCGATTTTTACGTGTCTCCGGAGAATGCTCTTCCACTGCATTTTTGAAACAAAGGTCCCACTGCTCAAATACATACTCCTTTAAATTATACTTATGAAGTAACCTAACTATAACTGGGATAAATCCTTGGCTGATAATCAAGGTAAAAAAATATCGCTTCAGTCTATTCAGGAACACGTTTTTTGCAAAGTTTCTACACGGAAAACTGCATAACTGTCCAAACAATGTTAGCTTCCATGCGTCAACAACTGTTTCGAGCGATTCAACATCTAACACTGCGAGTAAAAAGTCAGTGCTGGTAGACAGTTTCAATGACTGTATGTGTTTACCGCAAAACCTGTGGACTACCTTAAATCTTTAAATGTCCGTTTGCGTGTTTGAAGTGTAAGTGACTTTAAACCACATGGATGTAACCTACTATTCAGTATGTTGAGACATGTTCCTCGCAGTTTGTTGCTATCGTAGTTAAGTGATTAGGTTGTAGAAAGTCACTCGTCGCATTAATTCAATGTGTAATTTATTTGAACCTGGGCACAATAGGCTGTATAACACAATTAAAATCCATATAACAACATGCACGAATGGTAAACAAACCATCATAGTATTAACTTCTAATTAATTGTTAAGATTTATATCAGCAGGATATCACAATTGTTTTCGTTCTTTTACTTTTTACCTATAGCTATCAAAGCGCATTTTTATTGTATCTCTATGTTCTATAGGGATGTATAAATCCAAATATGACGTGTGTACTAAATATAAAAAACAGAGCTTAAATAAATGATTCGTGCATATTTACAAGATAAACTGCATGAAAAAAAAAATTTACTAAACAAAGAAAAATATTCAAACATTGTTATGTACTCGGTGCGAAACTTATGAACAAACATTGCGTGATAAACTTTTTATTTCAGCAATATTCCCCCAGTATTCTCAAATCAACAAATTAGAATTGGAAACACAAGTAACTGCATCAAAGCCCACTGCAAGTAAATGATAACATTCCTATTCCAAAATTCGCGATGCTTGTTAAACAAAGTAAATATTTTGCTGAACAAAAACAATTGAACAGCACGAAGTCATATGTTTATATGTGCACATGACCAATGATATTCTATACGAAGTTCAAAAACATGCAACAAACGCAAATAGAAATTAATGAAAATAGGGACACCTCATGAGAAACTCAACAAACAACTTTTAATAGAAAGTTATTCACATAAGATTTATTGTGTTAAACTTAACAACAAAGCATCCCAATTAAAAAGCAAAACAACAAAATATATCACCAATGAATTACAATGAACTGCTCCTAAGCCGTATGCAAACAAGAGCAGCAGCACAACTTTATTGTTTATAGGCACGCCTATGGAAAGCACTTTTATATTGAAGACAAAATGCTTACAAATGTTTCATCATAAAGTCATTTTTTTAAATGCAAAAATAACGTTCAAATAATCTTTATTTACATATCAATCAATTCCAGTAGTAAGTACTAGAAACAAATAATGCAGCCTTTGATGTATAAAAATTGTTATTATGCATGTCTTGTTTTGTCAAAAATATGTTATAAACTGGCAAAAACAAAAATAAGTTAAGTAACACAGAACTTTAGTCGAAACAGACAAAACCGTTACGGAATACCATATTTATAAGCTTACACCCTATCCGTTCCACGTTATGTAACGCATTGCGGTACTTATGAGTACAGTAACTGCATATACAGTTACAATACATAAGAGTTCCAAACTTTTCTGCATGTTTAAACATGACGACGGCAAAATGTTTGTACTGACAACTCGTACTTTAGAAAGTGGTCTAGTTTCTCGATTGAACATGTGAATATTACCAGTATATTAACCGTATAACTTCATTGAACTGAATGAAAATTAACCTATCTGTAAAAACATTTCACTTTTATATCAGATAGGGTATAATAAACAAAATTAAATATGCGAATGTTTCAGTATTTGGGTTATGATTATACACATGCAAGGATTCATTGAAACAGTTTTATTCATTCATCATGCGTTAAGCAATTTCAAGCCATAAGCATTAGGTCCTTTCTGCACCGAACCCAAATCTTGCGTTGTCCAAGGCCGTTTTCATCGACCGTTTGAAATCAATCGAGGTTCTGTTCCCTAGAGGTATTCGGAAAAGCGAACTACACGTGCTCGCAGACGGCAGGGTCAATGTATGGTCATACGAGTTGAATTCCATGGAAATGCTTTCGTCGGCTACAGGAGGATCCGCAGAACCAGTTGCAAACTGGTAGAATGATTGTGCATCTTCGTCTGAAGTTAACAAAGAAATAATACATAAGTAATTAAAAAGATACATTTTGTACATGCAAAACGATTATAAACAATGCCTTTGCAAAACAAATGTATGTCATAAAAATATTTGTTTTAAGTCAATGCGTTAACTTTATTCTTTTCTTTTAGTTCTTCAATTTTACTAAAAAATAGTGAAATGTCTTTCTACCTTGCATTATGTACATCAATGCAATTAAAATAGCAACATGTTATCAATATAGTTTTTCCCAAATATTCCAGGCAATGAGTTTCATGATAAATTTCTTTAACCCATTTATGCCTAGTGGACTCTCCCATCCTTCTAAATTGGATCAATTTATTTCCAAAACTAGGGGTGTCTAGTACATTTATTTCTATATTTAGAATATTTTTTACAGAAATTCCTTTAAGCAAACAGCGCAGACCCTGATGAGACGCCGCATCATACGGCGTCTCATCTGGGTCTACACTGTTTGCCAAGGCATTTGTTCTAGACGCTAGGCATAAATGGGTTAAGCTTTTAAAAACTTTACCAGACATGTCGTTCAGAAACTCCTGCATCCATCGCTTTGCCTGCATCTGCGTTTCATCCGCACACTCCAACGCCTTTATCTTAGGCTGAAGTTGATTTCGAGCGTACTCGGCGTTGAGACTAAAGCTCTCCGAATACACCAACAGGGGCAGAAGGTTTGGGTTCTTCTTAGTGGCCTCGAGAAAACCCATGTGATTAAGGCCAGCTTTTAGTTGGTCCAATGCCCTTCTGCGTTTCTCTATTATGTCCCAGTGAATTAACATTTGGACTAGAACGTTTCTGTTTCGTAACTGTAGTAGATAATTAATGGATTTGGTAAAGATTACAAGTTAGTACACTGCTGACAAATAGCTCGAGACATAACTATGTAGATATGGATTATCTTGCATTACAAACTAGGAAAGTTCGTGTATCAATTCCATGTTTTTAAATATAAATATGTTGTTTCTCAGGCAATATTGAGGTTGATGAACGCTGGACATAAAACGTGTGTAAAAATATGGACTGTTAATTCACTACAAGATTAATAATGGGCAAGAGGCAAACTTACACTGAAATTTTCCCCTGTTGGCCATCCGATATGACTGATGATGGAGCCTTGATCTCCTCCCGTCACTTCAATCACTTCATCGTCAGTTTTGGCATCCAGCAGCTAATCAATAAATGGCAATATAAATTATTACACTATAAAAGAAATTTCATTCCTATTTCAATAATTTGTTATAATGGTATTTTTATTTCAATCAATTATTAATTAGACTTCTACCGTAATACGTAATTCAAATGTTACATACTCGTTAACAGACAGGTATGTAATCATGTCTTCTTGGTATAATTATTTATTGGGGAGTTAAACCCCATTTGAATGTCATCAAAAGGAAGGGGACTAAAAAAAGAATACAGTCGGAGGAGAAACTGGAATTTGAGAATGAAAGCCTCAACCATAATCCTTGTTTATTAGAGCTCCTTCGTACATCCTTTTTTTACATATCGCCCGATATGCGGGTTTTTACTCTTGTGAATAAATAATCTAATATTATAGCCAACATTAACATTCGTATAACGTATAGATAGAATGTGTCTTTCCTTCCTGCTTATAGGTTATCAATTATTTCAAACAACCCTCATGTTAAGTGGGATTTTCAGTGTTCGAACCCTATATATATATTTATTAGCCAGTTTAATCATATCACATTGTGTTTAATAATTATAAATAAAAAAAATTGTGCACTTTTACTGCTACACAATAAATGTATTTAACGATTACCGACCGGCAAATATAAAATCGGCAATTACGTGTAAACATGGTATGTTAATTTTAATTACAGCAGTGCACGGAACACCGTCATGAAAACAAAAGTTTATGAAAGAAATAAAAGTAACAACTTAACAAGCAATATGTTTCTTACATGTTTACATAGATCTTTAATATCTAGGTCAGGAACAGCATCCAGCTGTTCGTCTTCTTGTGTATCCTCGCCCACCATGTATTTGAATACAATCGGCGACAGGTACGGAAAACCACAGTCGCCGTTCATGACGGAGGCAACAATCGCCCGGCCAAAGGCCGCGAAGTACCCGTTCTGCACTAGATTAACGTCGTTTGAGGGAAATTTCCGACGACCATTGCCAACAAACATAGTCTTTTTTGTGAGGCAGACCTTGAAGAAACTGTGGTAAAACTCCCGTCGAAGACCTTTGATAAATATTGAAAGATGTTTATTGTAATGGACTCTCAAAAACTAAATGCATGCTATAAAAGTAGCAACCCAGTAGGAGCATTGTTTCCATGTAAAATTGGAAAAAACCTACGTGCTTAGGCTGTTTTACACACGTGACGTTTAGCAACTGACTATTGAGATCAGTATCATAGAAGGTTGCAAAGTAGTAAACATAATTGCAGCACGTTTTTACCTACGCTGTTAAATGTTTTAAACCAACCAGTCATCTGGTTTGTTAACAAAAATTGCTCGGTCTTCAAACGTGGTACTGCACATGACAAAGTACAAAATGCGCCCATCAACGCATGTCATATCATCTTGGCTGTAAAGAAAATGCACATGAAGCCGCACGTGGTACATGCAATAGCCGTGCTTGTTTGCAGGTTAACCGCACCTTCTCCAGAGTGTGGCATTCACCCTGATAGCGAACAGCTCATTGCCAATCAAGAGTTTTACTTCATACAATAGGTCATTTTAAAGTACTTTAAAAAAGAATGTTTGTTTATTTGATATCTATTCAGACTAGGCCAGATTTATTCTGGAGTCTAGTCCAGTTTACCTCCCGCTTAACGTATTAAACTTTTCGAGTCAGGAATCATTACTAACAACTCATAATATTGAACAAAATATGGTACTTACAAGAGTTTAGAAAACTATTGAGGATTAAATTTCATCAGATTAAAGTTACCGGACCCAAAATAACACTTTTTTTTTAACTTTGTATGTAACCTTCAAAGTTGTGTTCGAATGTGAACATTTACGTCGTTTTAATAACAATGGTAATATTTTTACGCAAACTCTACCGTACTTTAAATGAAAAAGACATCTTGCAAGATAATCATATGACCTATTTTGAGTGATTCAGAGGTTACGTCGATAAAACAACTTTAAAGACATAAAAAAAAATCGAGAACACTCGATGATTAAAAAGCAAACCCGTCAAAATTGCCTGACTATATGTATTACTTCACTCGTTTGATATCGAGCAATATACATTCTCGCTTGCAAAACTAGTAAGTGGTCTCCAATTTGTTTGTTTAGATATTTTAAGATATCTGAATGGGGGGGGGGGGGGTTCGTTGTTGTTTTAAAATTATAGAATGGCTTGAAATTAGCCATTCTGAAAAGGGCCCAAAATGGCATGACATTAGCCATTGGGAAAAAAGACCCAAAAGTTGTGCGTTGTATAAACAATCGGAGCGCATATCGTTGTATTTCCAAACATTCCCATTTAAATTACTTGTTATTACATTACATCTCACAATCTAGTATACTGACGCCATATGTAATTAGAAGAAAATGTAGTTAAACCAGAAACAAATGTTGAAATGAAATAAATTTCAAAAACATTATCATTTTAAAATATGCATGTATTTTTTTTTAATGACGCAATGTATTAGTCTTTTTAAACAACGTTCAATAATGCATATGAATAAAAAAAGACATATATATACTGCAGATTTCCCACCAAAATGTTAACAAAGCTAACGATGACACTACGAGGTCGATTTTGTGAACTTAACGTGAGTTATTTCTTTTGAGGGCTTGTAAAAAAAAAGTTGGTTTCGAGGAAGTCAAACATACCGCTAACGCGGCACTATGATATTGTTACGACAAAAAAATCATTGAAGTATATACCAGATAAAGACCAATGAACTCTTTATACGAATACCATTGCGTGAATATATGAGTCGCGTTCTGAGCAAACTGGGCATAATGCATGTGCGTTAAGTGTCGTCCCAGATTAGCCTGTGCAGTCCGCACAGGCTGATCAGGGAAGATACTTTCCGCCTAAACAAGATTTTCAGTAAGAAGGGACTTCTTTTAAACAAAAAATACTATAAAAGCGGAAAGTTTCGTCCCTGATTAGCCTGTGCGGACTGCACAGGCTAATCTGTGTCGACACTTAACGCACATGCATTAAGCCCAATTTTCTCAGAACAAGACACATATGTGACGCAATACCTACCGGATCCGTCAATCCCATCTTCCTTCACGCCGCCTGTTTTGAATGTTACCATGAGTTTCACGTGCGTATCATGATCGCATTTCTTGTAAATTGCTATGGCTTGTTCAAAGATGTTTTCCCGGTCCACCTCGATGAATAGAATGTTTTGTTTGCTTCCAATCAGCTTGTCAATAACTGGCTTCAGTTCAAACCGATATGCGACCAGATCTTTTGGGTAAAAAAATTAATATTCGATGAACAAAATTACGCTAAATATAATTATGAAATTAATTAATCCCCTTGTCGGTCGGTTGGTCAGTTGTCGCGCGATCGGTTGGCCTGTCACACTGTGCATAAATATTTTGTGTCGCGAATTTGTCGCTCCGTGTTCTGCCTATCAACAAGAACTGTATAGATGTGTTGTTTATACACTATAGGAGTGTGAGAATAATGCTCGTGTATGTCTCGATATTTTTACAGAGGTAAGTGCCCTTGAATGCACGCAATGAGCAAGTGCAGGGGCATTTTCCATCGGCAATGACTGTTCTAGTTAATATTGTAGTATAATTGTCAAAACTAAAATAATGTCATTATTTTATAGCCGATCTACAATGCCAACTATATTATAATCAGTGTGATGACAAATGACACATGTTAACCATCGGTCATCGCAACGTCAACTGCGGTGTAATCTTGGGGGGGTTGTGGACATGCACGATATATACAAAGGAACGTATTCTGTCAACATTTATATATTTAGATAACGATTAAACTTCAAGTTTTTTATCAAAGTTGGTGAATAAACTTGAATACAAAGCCAGAGAATTCAATAATTTAAATAAATAACTGAAATCAAATCATTTACCAGGCGCAATGGGAACCTGAGGCAACCATCCGGCCTGCAAAATGGCAACCTGAAAATATGTGTAGAACGACCATTTAAATTTAAGTAGAGTACTGATTTCAAGTTCATTTCTTAATTGTAAGCACTTAATCGCCTTATGCACGACAAGGGCTATAAAATATTTGCGATTAGGAAGTTTTCATATTTGGGCGAACATATCGTCTACGTAATAGTTTTCATGGATAGTGAAATCTGCAATATTGTTAATTTAGACAGACCAATAGCGAATAAACAATCCTTAATGTGGCATTATGTTTTCGCAAAGCCCATTATCATAAGAATATATGCGGGAAAAAACACCACCGTAAAATGGGCGCTGCGACAACTATAATTATGCCCTCCTTTGAAAGCATAAAAAACTAATATATGAATAAGATATCATAAAATACCTGAATAGATCCAGGTTCGTCACCTCTTCTAAACATGTTTCTAATAGACTTGTTTGAATTCATCCTTTTTACCGTCTTTGTTATTTTGAATTATTACAATATAAATGAACTTAAACGTCGCATTTATCTCAAAACAATTGACACATTGTGTAATAATAAGAAATTCCACAGTTTAAAGATTCATACGCAAACATATGGGCAATTTAAAACTGAGCCATGATTTAAAACTCTATCGATAAGAGCGGATCGATCGCTTGTCGGTATATCTTCCTGGTTTAAATAAAAGACTGTGTCCAATTCGTTAGCCTACAATCCAGCAGCACAATTAAACATTTTAATACGCTTATTAATAAATAAGGGCTATACTGTTTTAAGCAATTGATTTGCATACTAGCTTTTTATATATCTATTCATGTTTTTGACCGTTTTGTGAAATCCTTTTGTGTTTTCGGGATGTTTTAGACCTAACATGGGACACACTGAATCGAAGGATGAATTAGCACCCGAAACAAAACCAGAGGTGAAAGGTAAGTAATATCTATTCCATTTGGAGAGAACTAGGACATGGAAAGATATATTGCGGCATACAAATGGAGCAGTAGGAAACGTTTGGCCACATTGTAAACCTGTACTTCATATGCTTTTAATTGCAGTTCCTCAAAAAAAGAGTTAAAATTCTTAATAGCGTACACGTATGTTTCATACTTACAATGCAAATAAATCTTGAAAATGTCTTTGTCGGCCTGTATTTAGTTATGTGTTAGACTAGTATGCGATTTGGGGAACATCATACATTACAGTAATATACACGATATTTATTGTAAATGCAACAATACGTTTTTCACAATTTAACTTTATTTAATTTTAATTAAAATCAAACAATGCTAATGGTACTTTTGGAAGCAGGAAATCAATAGTTCAATGCATCATCAAATTGATTTGGATGAAACATAAGTGTCGCACTGTCGCAGGATTTTTGTTAACAACCAAATAGAGAACATAATAATAAACAATCTGTGAGTGCTTTTTTGTGTGATCAAAGATCTGCCAATGACCATGTTAGTTAATAGATCACTGGTTCACATAACGATTTCGCGATAATAATACAATCAATATAACAATGGACACTGGAATAAAGAGGACAAATGTCGAACACAACCTCGTAACTGCTTAAGATGTGTACCTCGTTTATACATTGAAATTCATAAATCAGTAGAATTCATATAAACTTATGTATTCGAAATGTTAGTCGATTACTAGTGAAATCATTCAGTTACAAACACATATGTGATCGAACATGCATTGCCATATCATTATCGTATGTATTAAGGAGTGTTGTTTGTTGGAATATTAACTCCTTAAACAGACAATATGTGTGTTAATTAAACCTAACTGTAGCAATATTATTAAAAACAATATAGAAAAAAAACTTTTTGTATAAAGATTGTAATATTTCCGGTCATCAAAGATATCATTCAAGTTAGTAATAAAGGACAGAGATTAACGGATTCTAAAAAGCGTTTCTTGTTCCTTTTCTTGCCGATTAAATTGTCAATATTTTTTATCATATATTGATTATTTTGATTGTAGGTTACTTTAAAAAGTGAAGTGCTATAATCCACTGTGTTATTGTCCCGTATTCTTTATAATGTTCATGTTTGATTAAGTCTGAATTTAATTGTTTTATTTTTTATTAAAAGAAACATAACCTATTCATTTTGAAATAAACGAGTAAATTATTGAATATCGCAATCCACATTTGATTTAAAAAAATGTTTAAATCGATAGGAATAATATGCCATTATTGTTTATATATCACGCAATTTTGCTAGTGCCTGAACGAATAAACCTATCTTACAATTTCAGAGGAAGAAAGTCTAAACGGAGTGTTACGGGAACTGCGTGCGTTACAAACACAACCTACCAATCACCTCATAGCTGACAGGTCATGCGTACTAGAAAACGCATTTTCTTACTTCAAGTCGGGTAAATCTGAGTTGTCGCCCTTGGAAGTGTCAATGGTTACTTCTGGGTATAGCGAGCATGCAAAGGAGCAAGGTATAAACATATAACGTACAATTGTTTGTCTCGATATTTTACCGATTTTACTGGGTGAGTTATACGGAAAAAGAGATATTGCCGCGAGTACAAATAATTAAAATATATATATTATCGCGAAGTGGATAATCAAAAAAACGATTATCTACCTCAAGGCACTGTTTTCTTCATTGGGATTATAATCGATTGATCACTCACAAGTTATTTCGTTATCCGCAGGTGGGCCGATGAGAGAGTTTTTTTCGTTGTTCTTTAAAGAGGTTTTGAGAAAGGATATCGACATGTTTGAAGGGCAAGACCATGGCCAACAACTCTTTCCGGTCAACAATGCGCGCGCAATAGAAAATCACTGGTTTCACGCTCTAGGAAAAGCGATTGTTGTCTCCACGATGTCTGGTGGACCAGGATTTCCGTACCTCGCGCCTATAGTTGTCCAGTATCTGCGAGGTTTGGAATGTGAGCATGACCTGAATATCAGTATGGTGCAAAACATGCTGCTAAGGCAATTGATCAAAAGGGTAGGAGCAATTATTAATTTGACATAGTGTTTGCAGAATATTGGTTTATTGTAGCTAATGTTTTACATATTAGGAATATAACAATCTTAAAAAACTATTGTTGTAATTTCTTTGAAATACGTTGATGATTATGGTCGGCTTACTCATAACAACTGTAACTGTCACCCGATTACCACAATCTCGATGTGCATTTGTAAAATTTACTACATCTACTACTACTACTTCAACAACAACAACACTACTACTGAATGCTCTACTACTATTTCTAACAACAACCACAGCAACCACCGCCACGAACACTACCACGGCCAACACCATCAAAATAAAGCTATCGGTAATGCTATTTCTAATGTGTCACCACCCATCATGATGGCAGATAAACAATGCTGCGGACGGTGATCAGCTGCAGGATGCTGTTGACTCAGACGTGGAGAGGTACATAGACAACTGCGGCTGGCCAAGACCCAATATGATAACAGTAAGTCTCGCTGACCAAGACCCAAGAGGATAACAGTTAGTATGGCATGCCAATATCCAATATGATAACAGTACGTCTGGTTGGCCAAGACCCAATATGATAACAGTAAGCATGACTGGCCAAAACCCAATATGATAAAAAAAAGTCCGACAGGCCAAGATCTAATATGATAACAGTAAGTCTGGCTGGCCAAGATCCAATATGATAACAGGTCGTCTGGATGGCGAAGACCCAATATGATAACAGTAAACCGGACTGACCAATACCCACTATGATAACAGTTAGTCTGGCTGGTCAAGACCCAATATGATAACAGTAAGTCTGTGTGGCTAAAACCCAATATGATAACAATAAGTCTGACTTACCAAGACCAAATATGATATCAGTAAGGCTGGACGGCCAAAACCCAATATAATAAAAGAAAGTCTGCAAACATCATACCAGTATGTCTGGCCGGGTCTTGACCCAATATGATAACAGTAAGTCTGGCCGGCAAAGACCCAAAATGATAACAGTAAGTCTGGCCGGCAGAGACCCAAAATGATACCAGTAAGTCTGGCCGGCAGAGACCCAACATGATACCAGTAAATCTGACCACAATTTCAATATTTTGAAGATTTAGGACCATATATCCTTCGATCCATAGATTCTAATTGGTCTGGTATATATAACTCGCATTCTCTATTTAAATTTCTCTTCAGATATCAAATCGGTTAGAACTTACGCAGTATCTTCTAAAATGGGAGATACTATCTAAACGATTCGCCGCCCTTGAACAGCTTAAACACGGTCTGAACACGTTGCAATTTCTCGACAAGACACGCGATCTTCATGAAGTGGAAAAAATTCTGCAAGCTGAGAACGGCGACCATGCAACAGCTGAATATTTGAAGGAATCATTAACGAAAGAAATCGGGCGCCTGAATCCCCGCTCGGAGAGAGAAACCAATGCGAAGGATTTCACGCTGAAATGCCTCCCAGCAAACAAAAGACGTCCTTTTACGTCTTTTTATGGTTGTAAAGACGTTGTTCTGCCCAGAACAACGCCTCAACAACCATAAAAAGACGTCTTTTGTTTGCTGGGCTGGATATGCTTACAGGTTCGTCGTATGTTAAGTGTATAAACAATTACGTTTCGCATCACGCGACCCCTGTTAAACTCTTCAAGAGCACCGCATAACGGGTGCCAACGCTCGGCTGCGGTTGCAGTTTTGAATAAATGAAAGATTGTCAGATTTTTTTATTTTTAGAGGTCACAGTGAGCTTGACCTTTGACATAGTGACCTAAAATGGGTGTGGCGTGTAATACATATCAAGGTGCATGTAAATGGGAAGTTTCAAAGTTGTAGGTGGAAGCACATTGATTTTAGAGCCAATGTAAAGGTTTTAGCACGACGCCGCGCGGACGACGAGCTGGCTATCACAATACCTCGGGTTTTCTCCAAAAACAACCGAGCTCAAAAAAAATTTGTAAGCAAAATAATACAACTTATCCGATTTGATTGGTAGGGAGACCCTGAAGCGCTCACCGATCGAATCTGGATATGCTGACCTAGTTTTTGGACACCTGTGACTTGGCTTAGAATGGTCACAAAAATTCATGTTGAAAGTTTAAAATTTGATTATACATATTGCCTCCATAGTTCCAGCAATTTGTTTCTAAAATGCGATCAGGCTTATATATGACCACTAGAGGGGTAACAAAGTATTTCTTGGATTTGACCTGATGACCTATTTTTAGGAAGCCTGCGACCAAGACTCAAATTCGGCCTTATGTTGTCGAAATTGAAATTCTGTACAAAAGTTCTTCAAGACAAAGGCTGTTTGTAAAACATGCATGCCCCCCATATGGGCTGTCGGTTGTAGTGGCAGCCATTGTGTGAATACGTTTTTTGGCACTGTGACCTTGACCTTTGACCAAGTGACCTGAAAGTCAATAGGGGAAATCTGCGAGTCATGATCAATGTACCTATGAAGTTTCATGATCCTAGGCGTAAGTGTTCTTGAGTTATCATCCGAAAACCATTTTTCTAAGTTGAATCACCGTGACCTTGACCTTTGACCTAGTGACCTGAAAATCATTAGGGGTCATCTGCAAGTCATGATCAATGTACCTATGAAGTTTCATGATCCTAAGCATAAGTGTTCTTGAGTTATCCGGAAACCATTTTGCTATTTCGGGTCACCGTGACCTTGACCTTTGACATAGTGACCTGAAAACCAATAGGTGTCATCTGCGAGTCATTATCAATGAACCTATGAAGTTTCATGATCCTAGGCGTAAGCGTTCTTGAGTTATCATCCGGAAACACTTTTACTATTTCGGGTCACCGTGACCTTGACCTTTGACCTAGTGACCTGAAAATCAATAGGGATCATCTGTGAGTCATGATCACTGTATCTATGAAGTTTCATGATCCGAGGCATAAGCGTTCTTGAGTTATCATCAAGAAACCATTTTACTAGTTCGGGTCACCGTGACCTTGACCTTTGACATAGTGACCCGAAAATCAGTAGGGGTCATCTGCGAGTCATGATCAATGTACCTATGAAGTTTCATAATCCTAGGCATAAGCGTTCTCGAGTTATCATCAGGAAACTGATTGTTCATGGTTACATAGTTGTTCCAAAATCAATCTTTTTTTAGTTGTGGCGACCTTGACCTTGGAGATATTGACTAATTCTTTCGGGCGACACACTGTCCAATAATGGTGAACAAATGTGCCAAATGATTTTAAAATGTCACAATGAATGACATAGCTATGGCCCAGACAAGCTCATTTATGGCCATTTTTGACCTTCAAACTCAAATTGTGACCTTGATCTTTGAGATATCGACGTGATTCTTTCGCGCGACACACCGTCTTAAGATGGTGAACAAATTTGCCAATTGATCTTAAAATCTCAATGAATCACAAAGTAATGACCCGGACAAGCTCATTTATGGCCATATTTGACCTTCAAACTCAAATTGTGACCTTGACATTGGATATATCGACGTAATTCTTTCGCGCAACACACCATCTAATGATGGTGAACAAATGTGCCAAATGATTTTAAAATCTGACAATGAACGACAAAGTTATGGCCCGGACAAGCTCATTTATGGCCATTTTTTACCTTCAAACTCAATTTGTGACCTTGACCTTGGAGATATCGACGTAATTCTTTCACGCGACACACAGTCTAATGATGGTAAACAAATATGCCAAATGATATTAAAATCTGACAATGAACGACAAAGTTATGGCCCGGACAAGCTTGTTCCGCCCGCCAGTCCGCCCGCCGACATCGCCAATCTAAAAACAGTTTATTCCTTCGAAAAACCTGGTTAAAAATCAACAAAATCTACCCAATACCATCAAGTCATATGACAAACATCTCACAAAAGAATTACGTAAAATGTTATATTTTCATTGTACGCATAATTCGCAAATGTGTTATCTAATACATGTATCGCTGTAGAACACCACTGTGCATAAACAAAGGAATTTTTGTTTTCAGATTCCGAGGCTGTCAGTCTGTTTCATTTCATAACGGGTATGTCGTCACTTCCGGTCAACGGCATCCCCCTCGAAGTCGAGTTCAACCGCGTGGATCCTTCCTCGGAGCTTCCACAGGCGATCACGTGCATCCAGCGGCTCCGAATCCCCCTAGGAAACGAGACCGCCATCGCATTTTACTCCTCCTTTCACAAGGCATTGACTCACGGGCAATACGGGTTCGGTCGGTCAGAACGATCGTAACGTGGATTTACACGTAATTACTTCCTATCGCTTAACGCTCGATTTGTCATTGTCGGCTCGGGTACTACTTTCATGTAACCCGGGTACTCTTAAGTATACTTATACCTATACTTACACCCGACTATGACCAATCGAGCCTTCCTATCACTCCCAACCATTAACGGGACACATTCTTACTAAAGTGAACTTAGATCACTTACCACTTGACTTCTCACATACAATAGCAGGATTGAATAGCGTAAACAGATACGTTCCAGTCCGTTTCCTATATAAAGACCTGTTCTTAATGTTTCATCAGTTGCCAGATTTTGACAGCACCGATGTGCACAATCATCCAAGAAGTGATTTATTAAATTGAAATGTCAACAAGGGCTGTTTGTAAAACTTGCATGCCCCCCATATGGGCTGTCAGTTGTAGTGGCGGCCATTGTGTGAATACGTTTTTTGTCACTGTGACCTTGACCTTTGACCTAGTGACCTGAAAATCAATACGGGTCACCTGCGAGTCATGATCAATGTACCTATAAAGTTTCATGATCCTAGGCCTAATTATTCTTGAGTTATCATCAGGAACCATTTAACTGTTTTGAGTCACTGTGACCTTGACCTATGACCTAGTGACCTGAGAATTAATAGGGGTCACCTGCGAGGCATGATCAATGTACCTATGACGTTTGCTGATCCTAGACGTAAGCATTCTAGAGTTATCATCCGGAAACCATTTTACTGTGTCAAGTCACCGTGACCTTGACCTAGTGACCTGAACATCAATAAGGGTCATCTGCCAGCCATGATCAATGTACCTATGAAGTTTCATGATCCTAAGCGTAAGCGTTCTCGAGTTATCATCCGGAAACCATTTTACTGTTTCGAGTCAGTGACCTTGACCTTTCATCTAGTGGCCTGAAAATCAAAAGGGGTCATTTGCCAGTCATGATCAATGTACCTATGAAGTTTCACGATCCTAGGCGTAAGCGTTCTTGAGTTATCATCCGGAAACCATTTTTCTATTTCAAGTCACTGTGACCTTTGACCTAGTGACCTGAAAATCAATAGGGGTCATCTGCGAGTCATGATCAATGTACCTATGAAGTTTCATAATCCTAGGCGTAAGCGTTCTTGAGTTATCATCCGAAAACCATTTTACTACGTCGAGTCACTGTGACCTTGACCTTTGACCTAGTGACCTGAAAATCAGTTGGGGCCTAAGCGTTCTTGAGTTA
This sequence comes from Dreissena polymorpha, assembly GCF_020536995.1. Lineage (NCBI taxonomy): Eukaryota > Metazoa > Mollusca > Bivalvia > Myida > Dreissenidae > Dreissena > Dreissena polymorpha. The sequence goes on along the minus strand of NC_068363.1, from coordinate 72,483,520 downwards.
TCATCCAAAAATCATCTGGTGGACGGATGGACGGACCCACTTGTGCATAACAATATACTCCCTCTTCTTCGAAGGTGGGCATAAAAATGTGTACAAACTTATTTTTGTTATATTCTTTGTCATAATCAATGACAACATTTAATAGACATTATTCCTGCTTTTATTCCATAAGTGCGATATACACATGCTTATTTAACCCTTTCAGCGCTTGAACCGAATTTTGAAGGCCTTTGCAAACAGTTTGGATCGAGATGAGACACCACAGAACGTATCGTCTCATCAGGATCCAAACTGTTTGCAAAGGCCTTCAAAATTCTGATAGTTTTCTTTGGGAAAAAAAATCGAAGAAAATGATAATTTTAGAAATTTAGCAGACGACATTTTATCAGACGACAAATTTCCCAGCATGCAAAGGGTTAATATGTGCCCATCAATCAGCAGTGAGCAATAGCAAAACAAGTTTGGTGATGATCGGATGACAACTTGAATTAGAGAGCGGACACTTAATACGGGCCGACCGACCGACCAACAGACAAGCTCACTCCTATATACCTCCCAAAACTTCGTTTGTGGTGGTTTAATAATTTCACATTGGCAGAAAAGCCATTAAACATTTTTGCAGCAGAATTATGGAAAGAAACATCATTGACCATGTATTCAAATCATATAGCATTTAGTGGAAACATCTAATCCAAGTACCATAATCGCTCCATCATAAACAACTACAATAACTTAATCATAATTTCACTTTTTGCATCAACTTTCTTACAATATTTCACAAACGTACATGTTTTTATAGTTGTGAGCGTTAGCTCACGACTTAATTTACAGAGCATGTTTAGAAAATCGGTATGTGCTTAGAAGCATTAGCTACGCTAAGAACCCTAACTCATAATGCTAGGAACGATTACCGCTGCCTGTCTGCACTGCAGACGACGAATGCTTAGGAGCATCTGCATCTACTACGGCAGTAAGTGTATTTACCAGCTTGTCAGACGAAAATGACCAGTCTAGTGTTTATCATTGAAATCTGTACTTATTTGCTGCTTTCAGGGAAAACGGGGCTCAAGGCATATCAAATAAGATAATCCTGTGCTCACTGATTAGCCTGTGCAATGCGCACAAGCTAATCAAGGACGACAACAGCGAACAACTTCAGTGCCTTCAGCGCTTTGATTATAACTATGTATGAACAAAAATTATTCAATTGTAACTTAAACATTCAAGAAAATTTTTAAATACGGCAGTACCATGGTGAAAGTTCAATAAACAATATGTTTTTATGTCCCCCACTATAGTAGTAGGGGACATATTGTTTTTGCCCTGTCTGTTGGTCTGTCTGTTTGCGCCAACTTTAACATTTTGCAATAACTTTTGCTATATTGAAGATAGCAACTTCATATTTGGCATGCAGGTGTATCTTATGAAGCTGCACATTTTGAGTGGTGAAAAGGTCAAGGTCATCCTTCAAGGTCAGAGGTCAAATATATATGGCCAAAATTGCTCATTTTATGAATACTTTTGCAATATTGAAGATAGCAACTTGATATTTGGAATGCATGTGTATCTCATGGAGCTGCACATTTTGAGTGGTGAAAGGTCAAGGTCATCCTTCAAGGTCAGAGGTCATATGTGGCCCAAATCGCTTATTTTATGAATACGTTTGCAATATTGAAGATAGCAACTTGATATTTGGCATGCATGTGCATGAGCCATCTCAGGGAGCTGCACATTTTGACTGGTGAAAGGTAAAGGTCAGAGGTCATCCTTCAAGGTCAGAGGTCAAATATATGTGGCCCAAATCGCTTATTTTATGAATACTTTTGCAATATTGAATATAGCAACTTGATATTTGGCATGCATGTGTATCTCATGGAGCTGCACATTTTGAGTGATGAAAGGTCAAGGTCATCCTTCACAAGGTCAAGGTCATCCTTCAAAGTCAAAGGTCATATAGGGGGACATTGTGTTTCACAAACGCATCTTGTTTTTAAGAATTCATTTATTAGTTTGTAAGTACTTGAGTATGTAACTATCCACTGACGGGACAGACAAATAAGTTATATATGAACACTAGAAGAAATACAAATGAAGAAAATGTTAATGTTGATTGCATCCAAAAGAAAAACATGAGATAATATCGATGTTATGATGATGTTCCCTGGATAATATGAATAATTATCAAAATATAAATTGCTGAAAACATTAACTAAACGTTATATAATGCTCTTATGGTGTAAAAAAATATATTGAATGGCTAAACAATTCAAAACGAAGCTTTTAGTGTATAAACTTGCTGCCTACATATTGCCATAGAATAAATTGTTTTTCATAGAAAAATACAACTTACTATTCTTGACACCTGTTCAGCATACAATCTATGCCACCAATTGACTTTAGCAAACAATCATAATTTTGTTTTATTTACTCATAAAGTAAAAACTGTATATAATGTTGGTATTAAAAATGGTCAAATTAAACAAATATCTTCAAGAATTAATGCGAAAAATGATGCTGTATTAATAAAATATAAAAAAGCAGTTCTACTATGATTCTTTACGAGTATGCATCAAAAACAAATTTACATTTCTCAAAAACCTTCTAATTAGCATTTTTTTGACATAACATTGGTGCTTTTTTGGACTTTTTTGAAAGTACACAAGTGTTGACAACAATGTTGATTTCTGATGATCATTCTTGGATATTTTTCTGTTGGCCTTTCGTTGAAGATTACCAATGACATCAATGCACACCGCTACTACAATCTAGTTGATCTTCAGTAACTCTACTTCGAATATCAGAGTGGCGTTTGGTGGAATAGTGCATTGCAGTTAAGGAAAAATATGTGTTCCTTCATAACAATATAAGGGATGTTCATGTACATATACAGAACAGTTACTACTCGGATTGCACTATAGTTAGGATATACACAAACTGAAATAATTGCAAGTAAACCTTGCAAGTATTTTCAAGCTTATGCCACCTCTTCAATTACAGTCTTCAACACCATAAATTGAATGACGAGGTAAAATAATGATTCTCTGTTTACAGGATTGGGTTTGCATTTTAACAACTAATTTCAAAATGTTTGGACATTCAATTAAACATTTCTATTATTATTTATAAAACAAGAAAAAAAAGAAATATAATCAGCTCTTTTCATTTGTAGTCAATTTTTCAAAATAAAAATACAGTGTGCACATTATTCTTAAAATGTTACAAGCACACCATTTTTCTTTTTATGGTAACACCAACCTTTTTAAGCCTTGTAAAAATGCCTTACCAACACGAACCCTGGAACCCTTAACCTTAATATCCCAATATCAAGGACACCATTTATAAATGAATAACACACTTGGCACCCAGGATCTGTATCTTCCAGTAAACAATAACATCTAACACAAGATGTTTTGCAAAACCACACCAGCCATCCCAGAACTCAAAAGTTCAGTATAAAGAATAACAATTACATACCTTGCTTTACAAAAAGACACCCAGCAACCCTCCCACTAATTAATCCAGTTTTAAAGACTTATATTTAACACAAAAAGCTTAGCAAAAACCACCCCTGAATCCCTGGCACTGAATATTTCAGTAAAAAAAATTATAATTTACATAAAATGCTTTACAAAAACCACCCTTGTGACCCTGGCTTTGCATACCAGTATTTTAGTATCAAGGTAACATTAAATACAAGGTTCTTTGAGAATGCAAACCATGGGACACTGGAACTGAATATCACAGATGACATAAAACTTCAGATGCTTTGATAATAACATCCCTTCAACCCTTGCACTGCGTATAACAGTTTTAAGATGAAATTTTACACAAGATGCTTTGAGAAAACCATGCTTGGGACTCTGGCACTTAGTTTAACAGTGTTAATATGAAATTTAAAGATATTTGCAAATACCATCCCTGCCACACTGGCAATGTGAATAACAGTATTAATTAATATAACATTTAATACAAGATGCTTTGAGAATACGATGCTTGCTACCCTTATACAGCATATTAAAGTATCAAGGATATGCTCCACCTGCTCCCTTGGCGCCGTAGCCGTAGTCAGGGGTGATGGTCAGTTTGCACTTCTCTCCCAGGGACATCTATAACATAACAGCCCCACGTGGCAAACAGGCTAACAGGTGGGGTAACCATCTTACTTAACATGTTATTGTATATCTACACAATGCACCAACAGCTATAATTACTTTGTCAGTAATTGAATCTTTCATGTGTATTTTTATGAACATAATGATTGCAAATAATTTTTTGTCAAAGTTTAAAATATTTTTATGGTTAAAGACATACCTGCATAACACCTTCATCCCAACCTAAAAACAAGGAAACCGTTAAACAGGTGACTTTCAAATAATATATTATGGTTCATCATAAATATGTAACTAATAAACATATTCAGAATTACATGTATATTTTGATGAGTGTATATAGTTTACTTAACTGGTGTTTTGTTTAACTAATGATGCAACATAGATAATCATACATGTAAGAAGTTGAAAAGATTTCAAAATTGGCGAATGGCTTAGGTTTAAAATACATTTTTCTACCTTACAAAACATAAATCATAAAATGCAATGCAGAAGACGTACATGTACAATGCAATACCAACATAATTGGCGTAATAGATTTGGATTTATAATCAGACCTAAAATTATCCCTATTCAAGAATGTTACACAGACAACAGGTGACACAGAAGAGATCCTTCAGACAGCACACAAAACTTTCAGTGCTCAGGTTAGGAACAAATTTACCTATTCAACCTGGATAATATCCAGTTAAAGTAATGTGAGGGTTAATCTGCTGAGTTTGAATTAGACTCAACCTTTATTCACACATTAAAAAAAACAGGTCTACATGTAAATGTTACCCTTAATGACTTGGCCGACTCCAATGGTGAATTCAAAAGGCTTTCCACGGTCACGGGAGCTGTCAAATTTCTTTCCATTGGTCAAAGTTCCTATTATCAAAACAAACCACAAATGCTTTAGTAAACTTGTTTATCTAAATAAAATAATATACAACATTAAAATATGCGTAAATGAAGGGTTCATTCAAGGAAATACAAGGAATTAATCCAATACTGCCCCCATTGTAAACACTCATTACCATTTCACATTATTGAGAAATATTTCTCTTAATTCAGTACGATACTTCTCGTAGTATAAGCAGCAATCAGTTGACTACTGTTTAACAGCTGTCACCGGGTACAAAATCAACTAGAAATATTTCCTAAACAAACTATTAGGTAAATTTGGAACAAGGCATAAATCTTGGTATACACTGCATTTTTCAACAAAGAATTATATACAGTATAACCTGTTGTATTTACTTATTTTGACCTCTAATAATTAAATTAGACACCTGCATAGGGCCCAGATAAGCGGACCATACCATGCCCTATAGAATACATTTTATATATTTGTATTTTATAGACACCTGCATATAAAATACATAAACATATATATATATATAAATATTGCATGAAAAAAAATGGATTTAACCACAAAACTGTATGCTTGTTTGGATTTTTTTTAATTGCCGCAAAATGAAACCACATGGGGTCATAATATCACAAAGATAAATTTAGAACAGAAAATAAACAGTTGTCTAAGAGAAAAAAACAAAAAAAAGATGTCTATTATAAGTTCAATGTCTTATTCCATATTCTTTTAACAGCGTTTTTATGGAAAAAACTTACCTGTGTAGTGCATAGACAGTTTACTCCCTTTCTTTGGGTAGTTAGTACCTGAAAAAGGTACAAGCATTCATCAATGTTTACATTGAATTTTAATTTAAACTCTAAATTAACTAGGCATTTCTATATTTTACAATAGCTTTTTCAGAGACAAAACAGCTCTCACCATAACAGGCATTTGCGATTTATTTTTCTGGAACAAAGAATTTTGTGTCATCCCATGTGAATTCTTTGGGAACCAATAATAATTGGGAATAACTGTGAGTTGTTCAGAAGCTAAGCATTTTGGGGATTTCGCATTGTTCTATATGAGCCCAGAATTTTGGGGAATGAGCTGTGTATTCTTCTGATAGCCCAAAATTTGGGGGAATTTGACTTTATCATAGTTGTTCATGTATTGCATTCAAATTTCAGATCAACAAGGCCAGACTAGGTTACAGTATAAAAGATGAGCCAGTCACACTACAACATAGTACTGTAGCTTAACTGTAGCCTAAGAAAACAGGGAGCATTGGCAGTAAGCTACATGTACCTTTAGTATATTTATAGTATTCATAATAGTATCCAATTACATTGATCGTTCATTTGTTATCCAATCAAACACCATGGCAGTGGATTCAATGGGGACAACCTTTCGCAATGAAATTCTGGATACCATGGGGCGGTTCAGTAAATGGCAGCAAAATTGGTGTTACTGACCAACTTTTCATCATAGCACACTCTGCTATCTTGCTAGCACAGCTTTTCTCTCCTAGGCAACACAATTTCAAATCTCTCTCAAGATACATGTGAATTTGGTGATCACCATATCTGACAGGTGGATCGAAACTACAGCAAAAGATGATAACAGTATGAAATTCAGCATTTTTTCCCCTTTTTACAAAGTACCAGAAAACAGCACTTTCCCAAATAGAAACAAAACTGCAAATTTCCTGATTGCTGTCAAAAAAATCCCAATTGAAGGTTTCAAAAAAATAAAAAATAAATTGTAATAAATAAAACGCAACATTATATAAAATATAATATTGACAACTTGACAACACTAAGTTATACGTTTTTAAGTCCAAATATGAAAACTTTACATGCGAATTTTCCCAACATCAGGGTTTTTCGTGCACATTTTCCCAATTGGGCTGGTACCGGTACTTTTCTAAATTGGCCAAAAAAAATCGTTGCATGGGCTCCGAGTATTTTGTTTCACTTACATTCCTACACTCGAAAATAAATACAGACATGACTAAAATGACGAAAAAACTAAAAAATTGCATTTCAAAATCATACAGCAAGTGAAAAACTTCAAATGTATCCCTATTCCATTCATTTTTGTTGGTCCTCTTCATTAAGCTACCACATAAATTGCAAAGTAAGGCAGATGACCATACATATTAGTGTAAACACAACACTTTTATGTATTTGATTAATTTTAAAGATCAGTGATTTTTTTGGCTCAAATTTACAGCCGATTTTCGGCTGCTTCCCAATCGCAAAAATACACGTTTTTTCCCAAAAATCTGACCAAACTTTCCCAAAAAAAAAGCCCAATTTCAAAAAAAAAAAAAAAAAAAATATTTTTTTTTTTATTTTTTTTTAGAAAGAAGTCTCATATAACTTAATTATGATTTCTTAAATATAGGTCTCAACTTGATTTTTTAAACATCTTAAAAAATATATAACTTGAAATTAGTCATTTTTGTCCATAAATCATTCCCAAACTTGCCACTTTAATTGATTGAAAAAAAAACAATTTGACAAGACTCCTTTTCTAGGAAACTCACTGAACATGCACTTAAAAACAATATCACTTCTGTTACTTATAATCCTATTTATAATGCTTAATTTATCCCAATTTCATGGTTTATCGCGCTATTTTCCCAATTTCACGGTTTATCGCGCTAATTTTCCCAATTCAAATGGCACAGGCTGTAACAAATTAAAGCAAACAAGAAATATCTTTAAAAAAGATATACGGCGTTGATTGTGGTCGATGTTTATGAACGATCAAAAGTTATTTCTATGAGATAAAAAGTAGCGGATGCCTTTTTTCTGCGCAGTTCTTAGCTACATCATAAGCAAATCAATTACGGGGTGTTGCGCCAGATTTCGTGGCTTATTTTGCTTTATGTGATATTATTACTCAGATATCTATATTTACAGAATAGACAAACACAAGAAACATGAAAATAAACGAGTGCATATAGGTCAGCCGGCAATACTCGAATCTTATTTAATTGCATAATTATACTAGTACATTGAATTATTGTGCTCATGCTTAATAAACTGGTCTAAATGGATAAATATTTCTATTCATTTTATCAAAATTGGTCCTTATCATGCAAATGTTGAAACCATATTAAAAATCGATGATTGACATACCACAATAATATCGCCGAATATCTTTATTTAGTATCTTTCTGATCAAAACAGACTTCAAGTGCACAAAGTTTACGAGACGGGGTTTATATAAAGATTTCTGCAACTGACCGCAAACTGACCTTGATACCTTGCGGATTGGAATGGAATGCATTACAGTCACTACGTTATTGTCAGTAAGACCGGTGTAACACAATGATCGCAACCCCTTCTGCGAACTCCGGTGATGAACTGTATATAAACTCTGACTTTCACAAATGGCCGCGAATTGACCCGAAACCTCGCGGGTTGAAATGCATTGCAAGTAAGTACTAAATATGACAACATAGCCTTTAGTATAAACACTTTTGCGCTGGTAATTCTCTGAAAATAAAAGGTGAACGCACAAACTGTATTTATGTCGAAAATTGATTGTAAAACTGTTCTATCTATTGAGCCTTTTCATTAGAGATAAAATTGTTTCATGCAGTAAAACAGTGTTACAAAGACGCGGATATGTTTCCAATGTTCTGGTGTTATACTCAAATCAGCCAATGGAATAAATGAAGTGTATTCATTCGTACCTAGCCGCGGGAAATTTTATTTGAGTATTATTGGACACTTACAAAGGTCAAGTCAGGGTGAAAAGCTGGCTTAATACAGCTTACGCCAAAAAAAAATCACTTTAGATATTTTATTTTTTCCCCCGATTCTCATAAAATATTGAAAGGAAAAATATGTGGGTGCACATCGTGAAAATAGGTGACATCCTGATATACACATGATCAGGCTATGTAAAGTATTTTTCTTATAGGTCACTTTGGCTACAATGTAATAGTTTTATTACATGTAAATTCAATTTTATAGACAAAATTTATACTTTTTTCACGGAATTCGGTTTGATCAGGAAGAACTCTGAGCTATACAATCATATGTACTTACGAAAGCTCAAGCATTCAAGAAGAACTACAAGATCATTCATTACAACCTAGTTCTTCTTGAATTCTCTGAGCTTTTATGAGTATATGCATACAGCTCAGAGTTCTTCCTGTTAACCAAAGTTTTAATGTTAAAAAAGTATGTCTTACCTATGTCGATAAAATAGAGTTCAATTAACCTTATACAATAGTAACATCATAAAAACACAATTACTGTTGTCTTCGTCGGCTTTGACATAAATTGAGTCACTCGTGGAGAAATACTCACAACAATAAGAGATGTGTTTGTCAAAAACCCAACGCCCCCTATTGAACCGCTTTGAAATAAAATTTCAATATATCATTCAGGGCCCTCAATCTATTAAATCTGCCGCCGAAATTGGGTGGCAGTCCCCCACTGGAAAAGTATACTTTTTTCCCCCTTTGAGGGGAAAAATTCCCCCTAAAAAAAAAAACTTTTTTTTTTTTTTTTTTTTTTTAATATAAAGATGTCTCATGATTATTATATCTCAATTCTATTTCAATTTAATCTTTGCAAACATACTAAATTATGAAAAATGCAATGAATATAGTGCGAACATGTACAAATGTAAAAATGAAAGAGTAAGTAAAAAAGTCCCCCAAAAAGGGAAACGCCATGAAAATTCTCCCTCCCAAGGGCTGCAGACCCCTTCCCCCAAAGTAGTGTGAGGGCGCTGTCATTTGGCAGGTTTAGAAATTATCTCCCTTTTAAAGCTTATTACTTCCCTAGGATTGTATTTTTTTACTTTTGACCTTGAAGGATGACCTTGACCTTTCACCACTCAAAATGTGCAGCTCCACAAGATACACATGCATGCCAAATATCAAGTTGCTATCTTCAATATTGCAGAAGTTATGGCCAATGTTAAAGTTTTCGGACGGCCTGACGGACGGACAGACAGTTCAAATGCTATTTGCCACCCTACCGGGGGCATAAAAACTTAACACAACAACCGTTATCAAACTGAAGGCTGAAGATTTGAATTGACGATTCAATCCATCTTACTGAGGTTCAAGAGAAAGTCGGTGTATTATGATTGGTTGATAAGACATGAGATCTAACATGCGGAGGATTCCGGAGAAAATTGATAGCTTATTTTCGAATTCAGAGTGCATTGCTTTTTCCATTGCAAAAACAGTTTCATTTTCAAAATTTGCTAGGAGGACCTCCAAATTTTCCCAATTTTATGAAAATGCCGATAAAATTCCCAATTCCAAAGCCATGGGCTATCTTCCCAAAAAGTGGAGAAAAAAAACCTGTACCAACAAATGCAAAGCCATAGTCGATGATAGACGGCTCATATTCCATACATGGCCAAGTCCTCAAGCAAACCAAAACAGCAAAGTACTTTGGCGTTATACTCGACAATACCCTGTCCTGGAACAGCCATATTGACGCAACATGTAAGAAGGCTAATAACACCACAGCACTCTTTAAGAAGAAACCTGAGCGCATGCCCACAAGATATCAAGGCCACATGCTACAAGTCCTTGATCCGACCTCAGCTGGAGTATGCAGCATCAGTATGGGACCCGCACACTAGGACCAACATCGACAAGCTTGAGAAAGTACAAAGAAGGGCTGCTCGATTCTCAACAGGGGACTTCAAACAAGCCAGCAGTGTCACAGCCATAATGAAAAGGCTTGAATGGGACACACTTGAAGCCCGTCGCCAGCACTCCAAAGCCATCACAATGCTCAGGATTGTAAACAACCTAGTCGACATCCAATCCCAGCACATCCTACTACCAGCTGGTGTTCATACAAGAGGCCACGCGAACAGGTTCCTTGTACCCTTTGCCAGCGTCAATGCCTACAAATACTCCTTCTTTCCCTCTGGCATCCGCATCTGGAACAGCCTACAGGGCTTTTCATCTGGAAATTGGGAAGAAGCCCTAGCCTTGCAAATTGGGAAATTTAAGCGCGATAAATGGCCATTTTGGGAAAAAAACTTTTAAAGCATTTCATCACATTCACAGGTAAATCATTTAATCAATTTTAAACAGTCACAATAATGGTTTTAACTTTATTTTTGTTATGAATTAATGACCTGGAAATGTTCTTTTCAAAGATTGGCCAGCTATATTTTCAAACAGATAAACTTTTCAACAGGTAACAGCAGTTTTTGAACAGTAAACTAAAAGTTATCTCTAAAATTCAGCGATGTCACTGGTGACCTCCCTTGCGGCCCTCGTGCAAAAACCGACAATAAAACCCGTACTACGCAATATTCTGTTCTAGACTGGTACACAAATACAATTAAAATTCGGCTTAGCGGTAGTGGGGAAATACCTGAACTGAACTGGTAGCGAAAAAATCGATACCAGACAACAATTACGCAAAATAAACCTTCATCTTTGTTTATCGCTCGTGGAAGCTTTCAATGAAATTACAATCATCTACAAGACCAGTAAAACTATACCGAATAGTAACTTGGCTACAAAACACTATCCGCTGTGTTTATTTTTTTGATTTTCAGGGGAATTTCAATCGTTTTTTTTGGGAAATCTTTCAGCCAGAGTTGGGAAAAAATAAGGCTTTTTAGAATTGGGAAGGAGCCGAATATCGGCCTCTGTTATATAAGGATGAAAAGCCCTGGCCTACCAGAAGCGACGATCATGGCACCATCCCTCGACATCTTAAAGACCAGGATGGACAAGCCAAGGCCTTAACTCTGGAGCATCTTGTTTTTAACTTGGTTTTAGCCGTTTTGCACGTGTTTCCCCTTACCCATGTACATAGTCACAATTGTGTGGCAATGCTCCAGAGGAGCCCAGCAGACTATCCGGAAGAAGAACAATCGTTGATGGGAAAATTAGCACCCCCCTTTTAGTTTTCAAATCCCTGGCTATAGGCCTGGTTGCAAATATTACCAATAAAAGTGTCGCCTGGATTCCGGGTGGCACGTTTCCATGAAATATCTCGCTACCATTTGAAACTCCCTGCGACAAGGATGGTCAATAGCTGGGAGTTGAAATATTGCCACTACATAACAACCTAGTGGCAATAATTCAACTCTAATCTTTATAGCCCAATGGGCTGCTTCGAGTTGCAATGCGCTCTCTCTTGTCCATGGGTACAAAATGTAATCAACAATGCAAGGGTTAAGGAACACTGAAACTGCAAGAACTTATTAAAGTTTACCTATCTAAACCACAAACTTATCTAAATGGTACCATTGTAGGTCGCCGTGGTGTAATGGATATGGTGTCCGCCTAGCGACCGGGAGGTCACGGGTTCGATCCCCACCGCGGGAGCGTTCTTTAGATCTCCCCAAAGACACCAAGTACTGGTTCTAGGCCCAGGAAACGGACTCGAGAGCGTTTATATAAGCCTTGGGCTTTCGATGCAATCGAGCTAAAATAAATAGGTTTAAACCAAATGGTACCATTAAAGCAAGAAATAATTGATTTTATTGACTTAGGTTTTGTTTTGTACGCTGACTCCGCCATATTGGAAATTGACCCAATATTGGTTAGGTGGCAGTACACCAATATTTTGCACGTCGGGTTATGTGCTCCAGCCTATAAAGTTGATAACGATGTAGTATTCGATACAGAATACACTGTTCCAAATTTAAACATAAACATGTCAGCAAGAAAAATGTGTTGAAACATCGTCGTGTTTTTATAGGGTGCATGCATAGGATCACATCCGTAGGTTGCCATTCAGGTAAATTTAACATGGTTTATGAAGTTTATTCATTATTTTCCTCGATTTGTCTCGAATGACGTCTGTTAAGTGAAGCGGACGGATTCGCTGCACTGAACTGCACCCATGTTTATGAAGGGTTGCATATGGACTGCCAGAGCCGCCATGGCAAAAATTATCAAAGGCTTTGGGAGTCCGTTTATATGGACTACATAACAACCCAAACATGCCAAAACAGACCAAAAACACGTGCGTATCCGGTTTGCTTTACACTTTAAGCGATTCACGGAACTAATTGCTGACATGCAAAGGCGATAATAAACCCTAAAAAATTGAAAGCATGGTCGCATCTTACCATCTCCTGGTTTAATAACTTCTCTTGTAACTCCCATGACTGCTTTGGGTCAACCGATCAACAGGATTCACCAGCCGGCTCAGATTATTTTTTCAATTATCCAGTGCGCATGAGCAGGATATTGATATTTTGCGGCTTTAAAAAGTTATATCCGTGTGTATCTGGAATATAATCTTCTAAATTTAACAACTAACACAGATCTTTAAAGCGGGTATATACGATTTTGTCAAATATTTATGGCTTTATATAAACTGTGTAAAAAACTTATTATATATATATTTCAACATAAATTAAAATAAAAGTTAAGAAGAACATGTGTCAAAAAATGCGAAATAGGCCAGATATTTAATTCTGAAATTGAAAACGGCTGTACAGCCGAATTCGCAAGCATGTATACCATACATGTACGATGTGCATTTAAACTTACGAGGGGTGTTCCAGAAGTTAGTGGATTTTCGCTATAACTTTCATTTGGTAACATAAATGGACAAACAAATAGCATGTTAAGAATATTTCGTCCTTTCCAAATATACTCTCCAAATATCATGGAAATACATAAAACAATAAATATATATCAGAGATTTAAACATGTGCACAATGCGCACACCGACGCACGTGTAACGTTTCTGTTCAACGTCAATGACGTTATGAAGTTAACAACTGTCAAATCTTTTCCACATAATCACCTCCAACGCGAATGCACTTTATATGTCGGGAAATCCACTTGTCAAAAGTGTCTCTATACCAGTCATCGTCAAAAGACGACACGATTCGCTTTGCTGCAACTGTAAGTTCCTGTTTACTTGCAAAGCGAATACCGCGCAACTGTGATTTAACTTCCGGGAAGACGCGGAACTCCATAGGGGCCAAATCCGGGCTGTAAGGTGGACTTAGGCGCTGTAACGTGAAATTTGCCGTAAATTCTGTGTATCAACGACATTTAAACCAAATTTAAATTCGCGTAACGCTCATACTTATAATAAAATACACGCGTGCGCCGCATGTCGTTACTGAGGTCTCTATGGCAACGCGTTTCAAACGCGCTTTATGGAATTTATGCATTTTTAGCTTATATATAAAGTCCGTGATAATTGGTTTGTATAATATGTAAATTTCATTGACTTTTACCAGCAAACTAATAAGTTATAGCGAAAATCCACGAACTTCTGGAACACCCCTCGTAGTTTAACGGCTTATAATACAAAGACGAATGCTTCGATTATTGTAGGAAAATATGTACGTCACTATCGGCTCGGGGCGCTAATTTGTATTTGCTGCATTTTATGAAATTCGGCTTTAATGTATAATTTTTCTTGCCTATTTTGTGTTTTTGTAACATATTTTATCAATATATTACAATTAAACACACATAAAAAATCGTATATACCCGCTTTAAATAAAAAATTTGGTAAGTCTTTACATAGATAAAAGTTAAATTGAGAAATTGATATTATTCGTCTCGTGTCCCACTTCCTTCAAAGTATAAATAAATTAATAAAATATTTAAGTTGCTATAATGACATTAATGAAAACATATTATGTTTAATCTGAACATGTGCGGACCCTACGAATCAGTAATTATTTATAAAAATGACGTTGCAATAAATGGCAACTGTTCTCTTATATCATCGTTTAATGACAAAAATAAGGATAAATGTGTTAATACCTTTATTAACAAATATATGTTAAAAATACATGTATGACAATTTTGAGTGATCTCGACATACACACATTCGAAACATTGTGAAAGTGCTAAGACTGAACCCTTTTGCTGCTGGCGGAAAAACTTCTTAAGCGGGGAGCAGATTTAGAAGTGCCACCGAATCGCGATATACACTGTTCAGGGAGAAAAATTGGCTGTGATTGAAGCTCTTGAAAAAGCTCGCTTTTTTGTGCTCGGATACAATTAACCATATTATTGCTGTGAGCCCCTCTTAAAGCTATAAGGAGACATATTCCTTAAAAGTAACCCAAACGCTTGACTCCGAAATTTAAAAGAGAAGACTCTTCGTCATGTTCATGTTACAAATTCAAAATGATGAATATACCAGGTGCGAAACATCGAGCACCAGACGTCGTCTTACGCAACCCAACTGAATAAGCAAATACTATGGTACTAATTGATGACGTGTCTGCGGTCTGTTTGGAAAATTAATTCTACCTCTACTCTTCGGCCGTCAGCTTCGTTGAAAACTCGAAATGTGTGACGTGTGACAAAGTGCGAATTGCTTCATCAAGTGACGAGAACACCCATCAATTAGTAGAAATCATCGAAGTAGGTGTCCCAGATACTCGTTGTGATCTCCCACCTTCCCCGCAAAGCTTCTATGAGATTAGAGACAATTGTCTACGGTTTATGGTGTTGCTATTTACAAAGATAGACCGGTGATTTTCCCCTCTCTTAGACAGACTATATAAGCATATATTTTCTCTGCACATCAAGGTGTCACATCAATGACATCCAGAGCGGAGCAATCAGTATTCTGGCCAATAATCACCGCCGACATAATAAATATGAGGAAAAATTGTACATACTGCAATAGAATGGCACCATCTCAACCGAATTCTACCCCACCACCATTGGTGTACGCGTAATACCTGTTTCAATGCATATGTGATGACTTCTTTCATAATAAGGGTGTGAACTATCTTGTCATAATCGACAGATATTCAAAATGGCCGATCGTAGAGCAATAATATACAAATGGATCAACAGGTCTCATTGACAGTTTGAAAAAAACGTTTGTCACTTTCGGATTACTAGATGAACTGGCGTCAGATGGCGGTCCGCAATTTACCTCTCTGTAAACTCGAGATTTCTTGAAAACTTGGGAAGAACACCAGAGCGGAGGTTGGTGTCAAAACAGTAGAACTGATGCTCTCTGAAAACATTGGACCTTGCTGGAGGGTTTTTTGAGTAGCATCCTGTATGTATTCCCTAAATGCAGGCCAATTTGCCTTTTTATAGAGACGGCATGTTCTGGGGATATGTTTGAGGATTGTAGGTCTTGCTTTGACAGTTGCAAAGACAATATCATGATCTGATCGAGATTCCTGGTACTATCTCAACTCTCTCAACAAGGTTGTGGTTTTTAGTAAGGAACAGATCCAGGATGTTTCATCGCCGAGTTACTTTCGCTCACCATCTGGGTGAGGCTAAATTCTTCTATGACCTCGAGAAATTCGTCATATACAGGAGAGGTGCTGCATCCTGATTAAGGGGATGGTTAGTGCTCTGTATCCCAAAGGAGTTTGGGGAAATTGAAGTCTCATATGATGATTTTTTTGGTCATTTAACCTTACTGCCCAGTGCAAGAGATTTATCAAGCTCAATAAGGCTTTCCATGTCACTCTCATGTGGTCTGTAGTAGGCTGCGACATTGAGGGGCTGACTTCCCTTAATATGTATATTGATCCATAGGATCTCACAATCAGTGTTTAGTTTAAGCAGTGCAGATGTGAGAAGTGTGTTTTTAACCAGTATGAAGACTACACCGACCTTACCTTTGGCCCTGTCCTTGCGGAAGCCTAGTTACTCGGGGAAGATTTCACTGTTGTAGTGGCCATTAGTCAGCCAGAATTATTTTGCGGTCATGATGTCTGGATGACGTGTGTGGAATAACTTTTGGAACTCCAGTTTTTTGTTCACTATGGATTGGCAGTTGATACAATCAATGTTCAATTTGGATATGTGTAGCAAGGTTCGGTATAAGGAGAACTTATACCGCCTTGCTATATGAGCTAGCTTTTATAGCGACGCGGAAGAGTGTCTGTCTGATTTTGGAACCGGGAGGTCCCGGGTTCGATCCCCATGGTGGTCGGGGATTTTTCTGGTCGGGTTACATTGGCGCCCAACGGAAAAGACCCACCATGTGTGTCAGACGTCCCACATATGTCATGGCAACAGGAAATTCGTGCAAAAAATTCACAATAAAAGGGGGTGTATGTAGCAGGGTTCGGTATAATGAGAAGTTATACTGCCTTGCTATATGGGCTAGCTTTTATAGCGACGCGGTAGAGTGTCTGCCTGATTTGGAACCGGGAGGTCCCGGGTTCGATCCTCCGTGGTGGTCGGGGATTTTTTTGGTCGGGTTACATATGTCATTTGTGGGTTTCTTGGTGGTAATTTGTGATATTGGATTGATCATCTGCTATAAGAGAAGAGAAACGATATACATGAGGCAGCCACACTAGAAGTTTTCAAAACCCTTACTACTGTGGCTGTCATTGTCTCCTGATCCACATCTAGACACTTACAATTTAAATAATTTAAAATTAACACCCAACTGAGCAGTTGTGTTCAGTTTTTATTCTTTAACAAACTGGCGTCTGTGCCGGCACAAATCTTCTATTAAGAAGGACTGTTGTGTCGAAAGAAAAAGTAAAAAAAAAACGTATCATTTGTTTCCACTTATACTTCACACATAAAATTTGGGTATGTCGGTCAGTTATACAGTAAACTTTTTCAGTGACGTTACCAAACTGTCACAAGAATATGCAAAGACATGCGTATATTTTGTGTTTGTTGTTTTCTTATATATTTAATTGTAATTTAGCGAATATGATCGATTGGCAAAATTATCGCAAACTAAAAGGTTTATTTTGTGATTCTATGCAATATTTTCAAAAGTGATATGAAACTAAATATAGAAGATCAACAGAAACCTTAGGGTCGGCGCAACCCGTATTAGGTATTTATATCCGTCATATCTCGAAACATACTACTCGCAAGTGAGAAAACCGAAATAGCCCACAATGAGCAGTATTTTCTAACTTTCCGGGAAATATACTTTCACCAAGCAAACACAGTGGAGTTTAGCCGCAAGATCGCTGAAAACATTGTAAATCGAAAGCCATATTTGCATGCTCTCCGACTTTTTAACGTTTTAAATATGTCAGGAAAGTTTAAGCCAAACGAAGGCGATTGGATTTGCCCAGAACCAAAGTAATAAACTGTTTGAAAAAAATGTTTGATTCAACATTGGCTTATCTTTGGCGTTTTAGCAATTTTGTTTTTTAACCTTTGCAGTGTTCATTTGTCGCTTATATCTTGGACAATGTTTATCAAAAATCAAAGCCCAGTAAGACGATCTTAAATTGAGGATAAATGTCTTTGAAGTGTTAAATATGTGTTGTTTGTCCATTGACATTGTTACTGACAAATGACTAGCTGTCGGTTAATGAAAATCTCACACCTTTCATTTTAATTTTGGGACTTTCCGTAGTTGCAATAATTCAACTCTCTGCTTTAAAACCTAGTCCAAATAATTAGACGTAAGCTACCCCGCTTACGTCTAAACGGCTACCGTCGTTTTCCTGTAGCAAATTGAGTTCAACTTAAACTTCAGTTTTTCTCGTTAAATCTTTGCTTATGCATAAAATTATCATTAATTAGACATAAATGTGAGCGATTACCTCTTAAATGTGTAAAAATTGTGCTTTTAAACCACTTATGTACATTTTTAAAAATAAACATACACAACACACGAAGTGTGTTTGTCGTTTATAGAATTACATTGAATTATCTTGAACGAAATTATTTTTTGAATAGGTTACACATAACCAATTGTTGTTGTACAACAAACCACATCACTTTTTAGCTTTCTGTACTTTTTAATTAAATGAAACCTCTATGTGTGTGTTAAAACTACCAGTTGTATCACGGAGTGTATATTGATAGGAGATGAATCGAGTATTTTACCCTTACTGTAGTAAATTTAATCTTATGCAAAAACTATTCATCCGATTTTATTGGTTTATACGTTATCGTGTTGCTTATTAATTCCTCTTTTAAAAAAATATACGTTTTAGTATACTCCCGTTGTTATTAATGGATTTATAGCGAGATAAACACAAGAAAACACATTTTATGTTTTACCACCGCGCGTTTTACCGTGTTGTGGCTATCGATCTTGTACAATTAGCGTACAGCGAAGCGCCGAGGTTATACATTTTGATGTACCCACTCACGTCTTTTGTTGAATTATAGTTTCATTTCTCGGCCGATTTTGACAAATTATATATCATTAGAAAGCTTACGTTACGTAGAAAACAGATATATAAACATATATTAAGTTTTTCTTCTGATTTCGACAGCCCGGCGAGTTATAACTTTAACTTTTGCAAATATCATACCGTATTGGAGTTTTAGAATCTAGATTTACGGTTGACATGTTCGTACTTAATACCAATTTGTAGCGTTCTTCTGATTTCGACAGCCCGGCGAGTTATAACTTTAACTTTTGCAAATATTATACCGTTTTGGAGTTTTAGAATCTAGATTTACGGTTGACATGTTCGTACTTAGTACCAATTTGTAGCGTTTATATTTGGAGTTCAGTTTAAAAAATTACATCTTGCTTAGGAGAATAGAATTCTGTATACGATAGAAAAAAAAATTGTTTAAAAACGAAAGTAATTAAGGAATGAAGGCGGAAGAAAGTAGCGCGCGTTCCTAACGCACTGAACTGATGCTACGGTCTTGGCGATTATGCTTTTGTTTAGAAACCGGCCATTGAATTTCCTTTGCCATGATTATTATATTTTTTATGGAATATATTGTGGTATTTTGTTCACGAAACATATCAATAAAGCTTATTATAAATAAATCTTAATAAAATAACGATTTCAGCTCTTGTTTATAACACAGAAAGGGTGATAAGTTTATGATGAAACAGCGTATATAGCGGACCCTCTCGATTTTATTCGGCTTTGCATGCATACTTGAAATAAAATGGGTGTCAAAAACATTCATCGTTTGCTGTAAATTATCAACGAGGGAATTATGTATAATTATATGAAATGTTATTTACCTTAAATTATCAATTTATTAAAGATTCTTGAAAATCACGGTCGGTGTTACGCGGGTCATTTCGTATTTTGACATCAGGGCATCATGTCCAACTGTTCAAAATCAGATTTTTTTTCACTGGGACGATGACGGCTTGGATTTAGACAGACAGACAGATAGTTTATTCAGACTTACACAACAGTACATCGTCTTCAACTCAAATATATAAATTATTTTTAGACGAATTGTTAGGTGATTACACATATAGCAGTGATGATTCTGAGAATGTTGCCATGTTTCTTATCCGTGTAATCTAGAGTCTGTGGTTTGAGCATTTTTATCGCGGTGTTCAATAAAAGATATCTCAATAATCTTGTTTATTGATAGATCTGTGGTTTTATTGCCCCTGTTCAGCACAAACCAATTATCTCTTTATGATCAGATACTGTGCCGACCAATACTAAATAACACTATGGTGTCATACGCCACTGCAGGGACCTATACTTGTGATCATGGAGTCTTAGTGCAAGACTTAAAAAAGTATGTTGTTTCGCTTGCGGTTGTTAAAGCCAAAACGGGGCTTCCCAGCTGGCACAGCTGCTGATATTCGGATCTGAATATCTAAACTTATTCAGACCTTATTCTTAACCGTTGACCGTTTTACGATAACGGATTTTAGGCGGAAATACAACTCAGTGAAACTATTTAATTTCTTATACAGCATTAAGCATATTAACAGTTATTGGAATTAACAATATCAGCGACATCTTTTAAAAGACTAAACACCTTTTCAAGTATCGAATTTAACATGTCAATAAAATATATTAATACCAAAAAAGGTTTCATTTAATATTGTTCACATTAAACCTTTAAATGAAAGTGTCGCTTTAACTATTTTCCGTGTCTTATTAAGCCGCGAATCGTTTGCTCAAAACAGTTAACAAAAAGGGCTACACGTTCTAATTCTTAATGAAATACAAAAATAAGTATAGCATAATTAATAACGTCCATAAACACACACGGCAAGATCAAAGTTTTAATGGAAAACTAATATGACATTCCACGTAAATTATTATTTTCGTCTAAATCGAATACTATATATAGAGAAACAATGTATTTATAACCGACCAATAAGGTAACAATATGCAACTTTCAATTTACACAGTGCTATATGGCAACAATATGGAATTTGAACAGTGGTAGTGTTTTAAGGTCTGGACTATCATTACTTGTAAGTTTGTATAAACATTTTTCTACTGCAATTAGTAAAATAATGTTTATATATTATGTTTAATAATTTATTGCATGATTATTCTGTGCTGTTATATGAATTTGATGCCGTTAAAGCTTCCGACATGAATTCATGTCGGAACGATGCTATTGCAAAATAACGTTAAACGATATGAGGTCGATGTAAATCGACCTCATATTTATAGGAGTACTTTAAAACCCAGAGCTGGAAAAAGCAAAAATCTTCAAAGGCTCTTATTATTGCTTTTACAAAGTCATAATGTATTTAACCATATAAAATCACTGTGCATAAAAATGAAATGGAGGACACTTACAGTTTGGGCTGTCCTGTCTCCTGACTTATGATTGACATTGTCTCTTGTAGGTTCTATAATTGGTTAACACAAAAAAAAAAATTTAAGAGTTTTTATACATATTATGTGTCCTTTTCAATTTACATGTTTCAAGTAGAGGTGATTTAACATATTTTTGTAAAAAGACCAACACATAGGACATTTTTCTTTTTATAGTTTCTGCTGTTTCTCAATTTATTTGTTTGCTAAAAAAGTTCAATGGTGTGTATGTTTTTATAATCTTTAATTTTGTAGATGCGGAAATGTGAACTTTGCAAGAAGAGGACAGTGTAATAAATGTGGAAAAGGTAGTAACATTACTCCAATCTAGAAGATTTTGGTTGTCTTAAGGAGAAAATATTAATTTGATTGCCTTTGTTAATGTTCATATATTTTATAAGTTTTCTGTAAAATAAAGTTATTTAAATTTATTTCAAATCTTAATGAAACTCAATTTAACACATGTCCCAATAAATGGCAATCATATCTTTGACGAGTTTGAAACTGCGTCACATGAGATCAAAACTAGATTATATGGTCAAATAAAAAAAGCTTGTTTACACCAGGGATGTATAATACATCCCTGTTTACACTGTAGAAGGAAAATTAATAGTCCAATCTTGATGAGAAAGGGTAGAAACATTTTTTTGTTCTAATGATATCTTGACTGAGTTCAAAATGATTTAATTTCTTTGGAAAAACGCCGCTGCCAGGGGGTTCCGGCAGTTTTTCTTTTATGGCTATAGTGAAACATTGTTAACACTGGAGAAGTCACAAGTTTAGTGCAATTTCTATGAAACTTGGCTAGTTGCTCAGAATAATTTTTATTGTTGGTTAGATCATTTGCAATATTTGTGCGTCTCCATTCTGCAATAAATGTTAAATATGTTGAACGCTTAGTATATTGAATATAAACTTTCATAAAAGCTAACATTATATATTGCTTATTTTTTCAGATCGCAAGGAAGGGATTGTGTACAAAAAGGGTGGCACTGAGATTGGTAAAAATCTTGCAGAGAAAAGTAAAGGTCTCTTCAGTGCTGATGATTGGCAGTGCAAAACGTAAGAGCATACTTATTTTTAAAAATGTATTTTAAATACTGCTTGTGACAAGAGTTTCATTAGTTAGGCTTCATGGTTTGTGGATGTACTGCCTTTCAGGCAAGATCATCATGCTGTATGGATTTGAATGTGGATGGATTATTTTTAGCTCGGCTGTTTTCGGAGGAAACCCGAGGTATTGTCATAGCCAGCTCGTCGTGTCCGCCGTCCGCGTCGTGCTTAAACTTTAACATTATGTCAAGGTTTTGAACATTGGCTCTAAAATCAAAGTGCTTCAACCTACAACTTTGAAATTTCATATGTAGCTGCACCTTGATGAGTTCTACATGCCACACCCAATTTTAGGTCACTAGGTCAAAGGTCAAGGTCACTGTGACTTCTAAAAAAAATAAAAAAATTATGTCAAGCTTTTATTTATTCAAAACTGCACCCGCAGCCGAGCGTGGCAACTGTTATGCGGTACTCATTTATATCTTTAATTTACCATTCAACATTGATTTCACCACTTCTACCACTACATTTGTAATCCCAGTGACAGTAATACAAAAAAGTTTATTGAAGTAAGAAACCTTTCAGTTGAAAAATGCAAACAATTTTTTAAAAGTCTATAAGAATATTTAAATAGTTTAAAAAATTGTGTAAATGAGTGGATAATTTGAATTCATGTTGTATTAAAATAATATTTGTTTAAATTATAACAACAGAAACAAGACATCGGTAACAGTAACAATGAAATTATTTGAAATTGCTTGGCCACACTTTTGCATGATGCATTCATCTTTCTTTTGACAAGTTCCAAAAAAAGTTAAAATCTACCATATTTTCTAAAACATATTGGCTGTGCTCTGTGAAAAGGGGGTTTAATGCATGTGTGTAAAATGTCGTCCCAGATTAGCCTATGCAGAATGCACAGGCTAATCTGGGACGACTTTTTCTGCTTTTATGTTATTTTTCGTTCACAGGGTGTCTATTCTTAGCAAAAAACCAGTTTAGGCGGAAAGTGTCGCTCCTGACTAGCCTGTGCTGACTACACAGGCCAATCACGAACAACACTTTATGCACATGCATTAAACCCCTTTTTCACAGAGCGCGGCTAATACATAATTATTTGAAAGACGATGCGGCCAGCCAATATATATTTTGGCTAAAGGTTAGTTACAATAACAATGATAACATGGTTCATATAGGAAGGGAAACTTTTATCATTTTTACCATGGCTGCACAACCTCATGCTTGGAGTTCTTCTTGTAGTGTAATGTTAAGAAGTTTGTCATTAGTTTTCATAGAAAGTTAAGTGACTCTTAACAAATATTGTGGGCCATTTGCTTGCAGGGCCCATTGATATATGTAAGTTTCATCCTTACATCATTTCTGACTCAACTACTGCACTTGGTCCTCAGGTGTGGTAACGTGAACTGGGCACGACGTATGACCTGTAACATGTGCAGCACGCCCAAGTATGGCAAGCAAGAGCAGCGAACGGGGCTGGGCGGTGGGTACATGGAGCGAGATGAGGTGGTCGAGTATAAGGAGAGGGAAAACTCAGACGATGAGTATGATGAGGTATGGCATTAATCCTTACACTGGTTAATTTAGGGTAGTATTTTGGGCAAGTTTTTAAAGGATTTGCCTGTTTGGAATATTTTGTTCATATTTATATACCTTGCAAATTATCTGAAAGAAAGATGCAAATTTAAATTTAGTGTTGTTGTGATGAAGGTCAGAATTTTCAAAATAATACACTGTGAAATAAAGCATACACACACTTGAAAATGACATCAACTTTTTTGTTTTCTTATATGTTTTAGTAATAGTTTATAGAAATTTCTTATTTTAATCATTTACATCATGAAGACATAAAATTATGAGATAGTTAATGACTAGTATTTTACCCACCATAAAGCTTTGCTTTGTACTGTGTGTTTTCTTGCCATCCAAATAACTCATCTTGTATTTATTTATTGACTTTGTTATCATTGTTTTCTCGGTGTAAGCATGGTAATACTCCATTTAAATGTTTAAGAAGAAATTTATTGTCTGTATAGATTTCAAGATTGTTGTATCAACCTTATTATCTTATACAAAAAAGATTATTAAATTTCCTTCATAATCTTTATAAGGTTGAAGGCACTTTTATGTCCGTTTAAAATGTCCATGTCTTCGATGAACTTAGTAGATTGATTTCTCTATCACTTCATTGTAAACACAAAAGGGGAAGTAAAGTTATTCAGCATATTCTGGTTTCAAGTAGTCATGAAGAGTACATAAGTGATTTGCTCTTTCAAAGTTTGGAAGAAAAAAGAAGAAAGGTCAGGTTCAGGGTCGAACAAGTTCCACTGAAATGAGGCAGCAGTCAGATGATCAGGATGAGGCAGATGATGATGAGAATGGAAAGAGGGAGGAGGAGGAGGAAGAAGAAGAGGAGGAAGAGGGGGATGCATCGGCTTACAAGCTGGACTCTGATGAGGTGGGCTTGTAGTAATCACTCTGATAGGAAATGGACAGCCTTCTTTCAGCACTAGAGTTTAAGAGATTGAGGCTTGTTTTGGGAAATCTGAGCTCATTGCATGGGTGTAAGTGTTGTTCCAGATAAGCTTGGAAGTATTCACAGGCTTATCAGGGACAACACTTTCTCCTTGTATGGTATATTTTGTTTAAAGGAAGTCTCTTCTTTGCAAAAATCCAGTTTTAGGCAGAAAGTGTCACCTCAGATTAATTAAGGGGGGGGGGGGGGCAAATTTCAGATCTGCATGATTGCATGTTTATTCTCTATGATCCAAAGGCCTAATAAGATTATGATTATTCATAATTTGTTGAAAATTGCTTGGATTATTGACAAAAATGTCTATAGCTAAGCCATTTCTTGTACAAGCATTGTCTTTTTTTAAAATAAAGATTATATTTAATTAAGACAAGAACAAGCATTTAGAAGACAAAGATAAACGATTTTAAGAGCTTAACTATAACTTTTATAGTACTTAAATAATTTCACTGAACTGCAGAAGTGATGTATTTGTCAAATTTCAATAAATATCTTGTTCAGGCACATATTTCTAAGTGAACGATTTGAATGATTGTTTTAATATTGTTCAGAGTAATTATTTCATCCTACAATGGGCATTGTTTTTTATCTGATTCATTACATGTTGGTCACCAAATAGTAAAAACATGTCATAGCTCAAGTGTTTACTTATTTCTTTTATGATATGTGTCTTGCTCTGTGAAAACTTTGCATAATGCATGTGCGTAAAGTGTCGTCCCAGGTTAGCCTGTGCAGTCCACACAGGCTAATCAGGGACGACACTTTCCGATTTAATGGTATTTTTCATTTAAAGGAAGTCCCTTTTTACCGAAAATCTAGTTAAAGCGGAAATTGTCGTCCCTGCGGACTGCACAGGCTAATCTGGGATGACACTTTACGCACATGCATTATGCACAGTTTCTCAGAACAAGACACATATGATAAGTTGTGGTATAGAATTATTTCTCATGAAATTTCTAAACGTTCAAGATATGTCGCAATTATTCACAAAACCCATGATTTTGCAAGCGAGCACTCGTGAGAAAATCACACAATTGTTGGGGTATAGTTTTGATGGTACTGTCAAGTGAAATACAATTAATATGCAATTGTTTTATTTGAACTTGATGCATCAGTGGCTTTATCGTCAGCAGGAGGAAGATGATGACGACGCTGACCTTGATGCGTACAAACTTGATGAAAGTGATGAGGAGAAGGACAAGGACAAGTCTGGCAGTAAAAGGTCAAGGTCATCCAGCTCTAGTTCCAGGTCATCTAGCAGTTCAAGTGGAAGTTCAAGTTCATCATCGAGGTCAAAGTCCGGGTCAAGATCACGTTCTCCAGATAGGAAGAGGTCGAAACGCTCTCGGTCTAGGTCCAGGTAACGGGTAATCGGGGTCAATGGTAAAGGTCAAAGGTCAATATCAGTCTCTACTTTTCTTTTACTAATGTCTTTCCTATTTTACAGTATTAAATGATATTTTAGCATCAATTTTTCATTAAGATCCATAAATGTATGGGTTCAAACATATTATTTTCAGCTTTTTAAATCCAAAATATAAATTTAAAAAAAAATGTATGTGTTTAGGTATTCTTTTGTTTGGAACTTGGATATGAACATGTTTGCCTTATCAAATGTTACAAGGCAAATTTCAATACAGTTTATGTGAATAATATTCAGAATTTGACATTAAAGCTCTTTTGAGAAGTATGTATATTTAAAATAAAAAATTGAAACTCGTCATGTCCAAAGTGCACATTTATTATTCATGAATTGTTTCAAAGTAACAAAGATTATGTCATTTAGTCAGCACCAGTTTGTTTTTGCTCTCAACAGGAAGTTTTCATACATGTACATTTACATGTATAAAGTTAACCCAATATCTGAAGACCAGAAAATTGCAATTATCTGTAAAGAGAAGTGTTAAACAGATACACCAGCTAAATGTGCAACCCTTAGACAACCAAACTACAACCCTTAGACAACCAAACTAATTTTTAAGGGGGTTCATTGGAGTCACTCGAGCGGGAGGTTTGTCTTAATTGTATGTATGTTTGAGAAGCAAACTACTTCCACATTGCTCAAGTAGTTAACTCTCTCAGTGCTGGAACCGAATTTTGAAGGCCTTTGCAAAGAGAGAGTTCTGGAACCGAATTTTGAAGGCCTTTGCAAACAGTTTGGATCCAGATGAGACGTCACAAACAGTGGCGTCTCATCAGGATCCAAACTGTTTGCTATTAAGAGAATGTGCAGGGTGTGTCTTTCAGGCTAATTGATTACTGGCATATGTGCCCTTGAACTATTCAAGTGATTGTACTGAAACTTGAAGTGTACATGCCCAAGACACAACTTTCATTCCCATTAGTTGCTCTTTAACAAAGCTGACAATGCGGTGTGGGAACATTAGTCAGGGTTATGTCAAGGGTGTAGTTAATTGAGTTTGCATTAGCTACATATGTTTTGTTAAAATGCTATGCTGTGTTAGTAAGAATTTTATATAAAGGACTAAGGTTAGCTATTCAACATGTATGTTTAGTTAATAGGAAACAATTATAAATCAACTTCTCAGGTGCAGCACCCTGCTCCATTTTTGCTTTCTTCATGCTGCCCATTTGGGCTTATTGACACAGACATGTTCAATATCTTTTTAAAATTCATGTATTTTGCCATTTGTCCACTGACAATGTGTGATAGTTAGAATTTAACATAAGCATTTGACAATTTAATGCGATTTAGCAATCTGGGCTTTAAAAGCCTTGCATGAGTGCAAATTATTCACATAGATGTGATTTCTCCTCCTTTCAGCTAATGTCCTCCATTTGAACATCAAACTTAACCCTTTGCATGCTGAGAAATTTGTCGTCTGCTAAAATGTCGTCAGCTGAATTTCTAAAATTAGCATTTTCTTCGATTTTTTTTCAAAGAATACTATCAGAATAGCAAACAGTTTGGATCCAGATGAGACGCCACGTTCTGTGGCGTCTCATCTGGATCCAAACTGTTTGCAAAGGCCTTCAAAATTCCGTTCCCGCACTGAAAGAGTTAATTTACAAAAAAAAGTTAATAACTTTGCGCGATCTATATAAGCATGAAGAGATTAATTTAACCCTGTAAGGGTGGGGGGGTCTGGCATTTTCCTCCTCTGGGGTGATTCTTATATCCGACCCCTGTTATTAGAAAATGTTAGATAACTAGTCTGGATGTTCACAAAATGATTCTAGATCTTTCCCTGAAGAAGTTCATGTGTACTTTATTTCAGGTCGAGTTCAAGCCGCGGGTCTTCAAGTTCTAGCTCAAGCTCCAAGGACAAAAAACGGTCGCCTCGGTCAAGGTTTGATAGATAACAACTGGTGAAATTGTGACTTAAAAAAGCATTCCAACATTTCAAAATTTGTTCGTTTCACCAAAATTGACACTGTTTGCACTGTTTAGTGTTCTTGATCCTTGTTTGTCATCATAAATATTACTATGGAAAATTAGTGTATTCACCAATATATATGAAATCAATGAAAAGACTTAAAATTAAAAATTAAAGTCAAAGTCTTCCCCCAAACATCTTTACAATTATTATCAGTAATATTCTCTGTGCACTGTTCAATGTTCTTGACCCAGGTTGGTCAACATTAATATTTCAATCAAACATTATACTTGTAATGAATTTCTGTCACCAGTAAATTTTTAATCAATAAAAAGAATCAGATTTATATATAATGTCTAATTATTTTCCGAAACATCTTGGCAATTATAATCAGTTATGTAATTCTGTTTCAGAAATCTGCTGTCATTTTGTACTTATTGAATGTGGATAAATGCACCAGTGTTGTTTTTTCAGGTCCTAATCAGGCATCTTCTTTGGGAGCTTCAAGATTAAACCTGTGTTTTCAATCATGAAGTGAAATCAATGAACTTTTTATTTGCAAATGTTTCACATCATTTGTTCGTTTAATGATTATGTTTTGTGTCGTTTTGTATTTATTACATAACTTTGTCACTTAGGTTTACTGTTTACAGTACATGTCCTCTAGAATATCAATTGCTTGAAAT
Source organism: Dreissena polymorpha (assembly GCF_020536995.1). NCBI lineage: Eukaryota > Metazoa > Mollusca > Bivalvia > Myida > Dreissenidae > Dreissena > Dreissena polymorpha. Next base: position 72,454,487 of record NC_068363.1, on the reverse strand, counting down.
TAATACAATGTGTTAAATTACTAATAATGTTGTACCAATACTACCAATTGTAATACCTATTTGAATATTTTGTACAAATCCTAACTAAAGGTAAGTATTTTAGCTTGATGACGGTTAAATGCGTTTGATAAAAGGATGTTTGCAAGTATCATACATGGTTTTAACAAAAAGGTGCATGATAATTTGTTACAGAATTATTGTTCTTGACTACGTTAATGCAATTTGTTATTGCCTGTATTTAATATTTGGTATTGAATTCCATTTGATGGATTTAAATTATTTTCCTGTTTAAATGGTTACTTATTTTTACAACTGTACAAGCGAGTAAAATTGTACATGTATTTACTACGTTAATGAACCTGGCTCTGGGTAACCAGGTTTTTGCATGTGCATTAAGTGTTGTCCCAGATTTCTCTGTGAAGTCTGAGCAGGCTAATCAGGCACTTTCAGTTTTTTTGTATTTTTTGTTTAAAACAAGTCTTATATCAAAAACCAATTTAGGCAAAAAAATGACGTCCACGATTAGCAGATGCGGAATGCACAGGCTAATATGGTACGACACTTGACACACATGCTTGAAAACCGGTTTACTCAAAGTGACGCTCTTTTTAAATCTGTCAGAATTCAATGTTCGCCTATTAAGCATGTAGAACCCCTTCAGTTCTTTCCTTTCTGTGTATATGTTCTATAACATGTGCGGATTATGATAATGCATTTCCATAGCACTTGGTCTAAAAGGATAATGTTCTGTCAGAAATAAATCATTCATTTACATTGATTGGTGTTGTTATTGGTAAATAATGATAGTTCACTAAGCATTTTCTAAATACTACTTGATAATACGAAATATTGAACAAAACGAAGATTTTTGCCTTTTATTTGTTAAAATGTCACAGATTTATACAACGAAATGCACGTACAAATATAAATATACAACATTTGTAAGAGGAGGTATAGTAACATATAACTGTAAATAAATCGAAAGCGTAATCATTAATGGGTTCAAATGCTGGAATGTTAGACTTCAAGTATTGTATTGATTTACGCGCTTGGTAATTAACCAGTGTAGTCAACCGGTATGCTTTTAAATTCCGTGTACTTGATCATGGAGTGAATATATTAATCGGTATTCATAGTTGTATTATCACATAAACTCTCCTGTGGGCCCTACAGATTATGGAACAGCAGGCAAGTTTATAGCAGTTATTACGCCATCCAAAGGAACCAAAATTCATTGTGTCAAGCTATCGTTTAATAGTACGCAATTCTTTAAAACAGAAAGTGTTGCGTCGGAAATAAAAGCAGTCTAAGGTGGCAGATTCAAGTTACTCGTACAGGAAGATGCATTATTGTTGCTACCGGCTGCGTCGTTTCCTGCGTGAGCCCCGAACGGGCTCTGTGTTGAATAAAATCATGACCAGCTTTACAAACTCCCTCTTAAACAAAAGCGCTTACCGGTGGTATTCATTTTATTATTCCTAGTTCATATAATCTAGATCACAAATCTGATACCTATTTAACCTACGTTCAATTTAAAAAAAATCAAAATACTGAACAAAATTGATGTGTTTAAATATATTTAATTTTACTACATGTATCATATATATGTTTTAAGTGGGATAATTTCGATTATCATTTGAAAATATTGCTATAGTCAGCAAAAAAAGAAACGTATCAAAGACGGCTATCCCGGGGACTTGGTATTAGCAGCTAGAACGCACGGGTTCCCGACCCGTTGTCCATCCAGCTTGGAGTGTAGTTGCCGTGCTTGGCATCTGCATCTGGAGTGAAAAAATAAAATAACGGACTATTCGACTGTAAATGGATTTGATAAAGCATTTCAAAAAACGATGGCTGACCAGTATACATTTTTAATTTGTAAAATTGAAATTTTTAAACAAGTAAAAGATATTTTGATACAACATACTGGAATTCGATTTGGTTGTTTTAATTTCGTTTTCACCTGAATACGTTCAATGACCGGTATATAAAGTTGCAAATAATGTACACAATTGACGTTTACGGATAAATCGTGCATTTGCTCTGTTTTTATGGTCCCCCAAAAAATTTTGGGGGGAGCATATAGTCGCCGCTTCGGAATTCAATGAAACTTTATGGGAAGCTTGACTACCAAGAGGAGATGTGCATATTATCAGCGTTTTCTGGTCGGATGATTTTTCACAGAGTTATGGCCCTTTGAAAATTTCCATTATCTGTACATATACTGCAATTCTTGTCCGGGCTATTTCTCAGCAACTAATGACCGGAATTCAATGAAACTTTATGGGAAGCTTCACTACCAAGAGGAGATGTGCATATTATCAGCGGGTTCTGGTCGAATGATTTTTCACAGAGTTATGGCCCTTTGAAATTTTCCATTAACTGTACATATAGTGCAATTCTTGTCTGGGCTATTTCTCAGCAATTAATGACCAGAATTCAATGAAACTTTATAGGAAGCTTCACTACCACGAGGAGATGTGCACATTATCAGCGGGTTCTGGTCGTATGATTTTTCACAGAGTTATGGCCCTTTGAAATTTTCCATTCACTGTTCATATAGTGCAATTCTTGTCCGGGCTATTTCTCAGCAACTAATGACCGGAATTCAATAATGAAACTTTATGGGAAGCTTCATTACCAAGAGGAGATGTGCATATTATCAGCGGGTTCTGGTCGGATGATTTTTCACAGAGTTATGACCCTTTGAATTTTTATATAAAAATAGTCTTGTCCCACCCCCCCCCCCCCCCAAATTAATGTGCCCTCAAGACGTTTCCTTTTATCTGAATATATAGTGCAATATTGTGACAAAAAAAAACCTTTGGGGAGCATCACCCGTCTCCGACGATTTCTGGTTTCTATCAACTTTTGTCCGTTGTTATATTTACCACTGCCATACAGAGCACGTTTATCTGCTGCTATAGAGAGCATATGTATTACCTAATCTTTATTTCCGTTTAAAACATGGCTGCCAAGGTATGGGTAAGTTAGTCTTATATGACTTCATTGCGACATAGCAAATAAACGAGACCTCACATGTTTACCCAATCATCACGAAACTTTCTCAGAGCATTTGTTCTTATGATACTAAATTTCCTGGTATAGTTTGAAAATGGTCTGTTAAAGGGGATTTCCAACAGATTTTGACATGTATTGCAGAATGTCAGTAAATGCTTTATATTGATAAATTTAAACATTTGAACTAAAAATCTCCAGTAAAAAAAAAACAAGAATACATTTTTTTAAAGGAAAAAAGTAACCCTCAATAGGGCTCGAAACACTGACCACTGGAGTCCTGGATTAAAAAGCCTCCCGCCTAGACCACTTGACCATTCGCGCTCATATTCAGAGCGGATGTATTGTTTAGCTATATAAGCAATCCTCGTAGTTTCCCAAAATATCGAATCGCGTCGATACGACGCTTTATGTGTTGGACGGCCCCTTGAAAGGGACTGTCAACCACGACGACGAAGAAAAGAAAAGTTTGTAAAATACCGTATTTTTTTACAATTTTGTTTATATTGATTAAAATATAACGACTTGTAGATTACATTACTTGAAAAAAAGTTGTTTAGTTTTCATATTTTCAATATATTTGGAAATAAATTTTACTGGGTATGTATACCAGGTAACAACCAGTTAAAGGGATCTTTTCACGCTTTGGTAAATTGACAAAATTGAAAAAAGTTGTTTCCGATTCGCAAATTTTCGATTTAGTTATGATATTTGTGAGGAAACAGTAATACTGAACATTTACCATTGTCTAATATAGCCATTATATGCATCTTTTGACGATTTTAAAACCTAAAAATTATAAAGCGTTGCAACGCGAAACGATTGAATAATTTGGAGAGTTCTGTTTTTGTCGTTAAATTTTGTGAAACTACGAAGATTGCTTATATAAGGTATAAAATACTTCAAGTATATGTACTCGGCGGAATAGCTCAGTAGGCTAAAGCGTTTTTACTTCAGGACTCTGACAGGACACCAGGGGTCACTGGTTCGAAACCTGGTCCGGGCAATGTTCTTTTCCTTTTTTTAATTTTATTCTTGATTTTTTACTGGAGCTTTTACGATCCAATGTTTACATTTATCGATATAAAGAATTTAATGAATAAGTTAAAAAATGCCAAAATCTGTGAAAAGGCCCCTTTAACTATAAATAACGCCAGTAGATTGATCATCATCGTCACGTTGTAAACCATGCAGGCATGCAAATTGTGCATGCGAAGTGGATTGTATATATCAAATATATACAATCATCAATCTACTTGCGTTATTTACAGTGTATATATCGTTATGTCACCTAATTTCGCGATGTACTTTCGAGTTCACATCGCGAAATTTTATTACCAAATTTACTGAAAATATGAATTTTAATGTAAACTAATAATTGTAAAAATTACGGTATTTTAGAACTTTTCTTTTTTCTTCATTCGTGGTTGACAGTCCCTTTAAATAAATATCTGCGAGGAGGTATTATGATGAACAATTATATGCGTATTAGGCTTCTACTAGTATGTTATTGTTCCAAAATAGTCAACAAAAAACGTTTTTAGCTTACTTATCAAACTTGTTGAGTACACCTGTTCTACTTATGTCTCGACCCACATAAAATCTGTGTTATACGTTGTAAAAGCTAAGTCGGAAGTGACATTTCTTACACAAATATCCCAAATGTAAATCAGATCAGGAAAGTTTGATTGGGTCTCAGGTGAGCGCATTAGGGCATTTGTCCATCTTGTTTTTCGATTGTCGCTGTTCTTTTTTAACCCATTTATGTCTAGGGGACTATCACAGGTGAAGGGCGCGTGGCCAAGTCACTTTAACACTATCAATTTGTCATAAAACAACATTTTTTATCATATTGACCCCCCAAAAAAAAACAAACAAAAAAAATTTCTGATATGTTATATATGAACAAGGTAGATATCTCTTGACACAGGAAAATCACCTTCATCTACATTTTATGCGATTTATTGCCTAAATGGCGGTCGATTTTCGTAAACTATGTACCATTTTGTTGGAAAAGGTTGCCTCGTGACGAAAAATGACCACAAACGGCTACTTGCCGACATAAACTACAAGAAAATACTTCTCGAACTCGTAGAAATGCTAGGTCGGCTGCGATCTGACCGAACGTTCAATGCCGATTTTTACAAGAGTAAAAGTACCGAAATACCACAGCTACCGAACATAATCCGCATTCGTACAATAAACAAATACGAGTTTATCAACTTACAACACAGATTTGTCCTTTTGTTTGCGTTATAACGTCGAAATCGTTGTAAACCGGGAATTGTTTATCGGCAATTTCGAGTCAAGCTCCATGTCGAGTAGACGCTCAATACCGATTACGGTTCCCGGTTTCAGGTTTTCGGTAACTCTGAGGCGCGGAACCAAAAATTGTATAAATAGCGTAAGGTGAAGGACGGATCATCGTACACGATTGAAATAAACATTCAAACATAACGATTATATTAGTGTTTGGTGTGGACAAAAAGACAAATCTGTGTTGTAAGTTGATTAAATCTTATTTTTTTATTGTATTAATGCGTATTATGTTCGGTAGCTGTGGTATTTCGATAGTTTTACTCTTGTTAAATCGGCACTGAACTATCGGTCAGATCGACGCCGACCTAGCATGTCTTCGAGTTCGAGAAGTATTTTCTTGTAGTTTATGTCGGCAAGTAGCCGTTTGTGGTCATTTTTCGTCACGAGGCAACCTTTCCCAACAAAATGGTACATAGTTTACGAAAATCGACCGCCATTTAGGCAATAAATCGCAGAAAATGTAGATGAAGGTGATTTTCCCACAGGTGCAGGGCGCGTGGCCAAGTCACTTTAACACTATCAATTTGTCATAAAACAACATTTTTTTATCATATTGACCCCCCCCCCCCCCCCAAAAAAAAAAATAAAAAAAATTCTGATATGTTATATATGAACAAGGTAGGTATCTCTTGACACAGGAAAATCACCTTCATCTACATTTTATGCGATTTATTGCCTAAATGGCGGTCGATTTTCGTAAACTATGTACCATTTTGTTGGGAAAGGTTGCCTCGTGACGAAAAATGACCACAAACGGCTACTTGCCGACATAAACTACAAGAAAATACTTCTTGAACTCGTAGAAATGCTAGGTCGGCTGCGATCTGACCGAACGTTCAATGCCGATTTTTACAATAGTAAAAGTACCGAAATACCCCAGCTACCGAACATAATCCGCATTCGTACAATAAACAAATACGAGTTTATCAACTTACAACACAGATTTGTCCTTTTGTTTGCGTTATAACGTCGAAATCGTTGTAAATCGGGAATTGTTTATCGGCAATTTCGAGTCAAGCTCCATGTCGATTAGACGCTCAATACCGATTACGGTTCCCGGTTTCAGGTTTTCGGTAACTCTGAGGCGCGGAACCAAAAATTGTATAAATAGCGTAAGGTGAAGGACGGATCATCGTACACGATTGAAATAAACATTCAAACATAACGATTATATTAGTGTTTGGTGTGGACAAAAAGACAAATCTGTGTTGTAAGTTGATTAACTCTTATTTTTTTATTGTATTAATGCGTATTATGTTCGGTAGCTGTGGTATTTCGATAGTTTTACTCTTGTAAAATCGGCACTGAACTATCGGTCAGATCGACGCCGACCTAGCATGCCTTTGAGTTCGAGAAGTATTTTCTTGTAGTTTATGTCGGCAAGTAGCCGTTTGTGGTCATATTTCGTCACGAGGCAACCTTTCCCAACAAAATGGTACATAGTTTACGAAAATCGACCGCCATTTAGGCAATAAATCGCATAAAATGTAGATGAAGGTGATTTTCCTGTGTCAAGAGATACCTACCTTGTTCATATATAACATATCAGAAATTTTTTTTTTAATTTTTTTGGTCAATATGATAAAAAATGTTGTTTTATTACAAATTGATAGTGTAAAAGTGACTTGGTCACGCGCCCTTCACCTGTGGATTTTCCTGTGTCAAGAGATACCAACCTTGTTCATATATAACATATCAGAAAAAAAATATTTATTTTTTTTGGTCAATATGATAAAAAATGTTGTTTTATTACAAATTGATAGTGTAAAAGTGACTTGGCCACGCGCCCTTCACCTGTGGGGACTATCCTCTCCTTCTAAATTGGATCAATTTATTTCCAAAATTAGGGATGTCTAGTATATTTATTTCTTTATTTAGAATATTTCTTACAGAAATTCCTTTAAGCAAACAGCGCAGACCATGGTGAGACGCCGCATCATGCGGCGCCTCATCAGGGTCTACGCTGTTTGACAATGCCTTTTTTCTAGATGCTAGGCATAAATGGGTTAAGGTAGCGCACCCCTAATGATTTCCGCGATTTCTTCGAAGGTTGAAGAGCCTAATATTAGGTGCCGTAGCCTAGTGGTTAAGGCTAGAAAGACTACAAATCTTTTGGGATATTCCCGCGCAGGTTCGAATCCTGCCGACGACTTTTTTGCGACGCGTTTTATTTCTTTTCTAACGTAATTTGATTTAATGTGGAATATAAGCTATGTTTATTGTTAAATATGTTGCAATTTTTATGCACATTCTTCAATTTTTAAAATTAAAACAACGTTTTGGTTTAATTGGGTGATCTACTGCTGAAAATACGAACCATGCATGTTGCATTTCTATTTTTATTTCAAAAAGTAAACGGTTAATCTGTCTATTTCTTGGTATTTTTGCTGTATATAGTGTATCTATAAAAACTAAGTTAAAATATTACTTAAATGATACTATTTTGAATTTTATGACACTTTTTTAACCAACCCAATTTCTACTTGCCTGAAACCACTTACATTTCATGGCGCTCTTCCATACATAACAATTTGTAAAAAATAAATGTCTGTAAAAGAAAACTTATTTCATCTTGTTTAAACTTGAAACACTTTTACTGCATCTGTACACACCAACTGCATGCCTATATTTGGAAATCTGGATGATTTATGGAACTTTCATATACCCCAGGGGCGCACATAAACTGGACAAAAGCCGAGTGTGGGGGTGGTTTTGAAAAAATCAGTATATTTTTTTTTAAAGCATGAAATACTACCTAAAAATTTGCATGTAGTTCAGTGAAATGATGCTGATTAAACAAATAATAGATTAGATTATATTTGGATAGGTGCCCATTACGGGTGCGCTACTTTAAATGGTGTTATCGATCTAATTGTTACGCAAACAGATCGTATATTTCAGATTTATAAAACATCGCAGACACTTTCTGCTGCTAAGAAGCTAAAACTGTAAACTTACATGTTTTCGGGTTAATTGCCCCGTCATTGCCACCGCCACCCATAATTTTCCTGAAAAAAACTAGGAAGTTTCACACATAATCATTGCAGCAGCGTGCTTAAGATAACCGAGAATTGCTTAGTCAATGATATCAGAAAGCTTAACATTTTCCCTGTCATGGTAAAGATACCATTCAAACTCGATTTTTTTTAAATCATAACCAAATTACCTGTAATTAAAATCAATCTTATTTAAATCCTCGTCAAGGTTGCCATTTAAGTAAAACAATTTACACTGATTTTATGCAAATAAATCTATTTAGAAAGCACAAATGTGAAGCATCCAAATCATAAGATCGACTGTTTGCTAAATGGTAATATAAGCTTCTAAATACAAAACATGTAAGTTGTACCCTGTATCCTGCTAGTTGCCAGACATCAGCTAATACAAATCAGACGTATCTGAGGTCATGTTAACAGCATATTTAAAGCGAAACAAAGAAGTACCATGAGTTGTTCACTCGTTCTACTTACTTCATATCATCGTCTCCGTACTTGTCCCTGTACTTGACGAGGTTCTGCTCACGGAGCCTGGCCGCCTTGCTCGCGTGGTCGATAGGCGCGTACTTCACGTCGGACTCAGGAAGGCGGCGACTCGGAGAGACGCGCGGCGCGCTCTTCTCTTTGATCGCCGGCAAGCCGTTCTCCTGGGGCTCATTGCCGCGATAACTGTTGGTGTTGTTTTTTGGACTCTGGTGTCCTCGCAGCCACTCTGCCTTGTTTAGTTCCGGTTCTGATTTCTCCCCGAAGTCCAAGTTAATGTCGAGGTCGTAGTCGGCATCTGAGCCGCCCTTTCCGTTAAACGCCTGCTTGGGCGGGGATCTGTGGGCATTATATGGATAGAATGTTGGACTACAACTTCCATCTAGGCCTCCCGAGCCTCAAGTAACGATGAAGCAGAGTATTGTATCAAAGAGCATCATTAGTATTGGTTGGGTGGCATTGGTTGTAGTGAAAATAGTAGTAGTAGTAGTAGTAGTAGTAGTAGTAGTAGTAGTAGTAGTAGTAGTAGTAGTAGTAGTAGTAGTAGTAGTAGTAGTAGTAGTACGGTAGTTGTAGTAGTAGTAGTAGTAGTAGTAGTAGAAAAAGTAGAAGTAGTAGTAGTAGTAGTAGTAGTAGTAGTAGTAGTAGTAGTAGTAGTAGTAGTAGTAGTAGTAGTGGTAGTAGTAGTAGTAGTAGTAGTTTTTATGTCGATGGTACCCTTTTGGTTTCTCCTATATTACAGACATGTACATGTTCAACATACAGTCAATAATCCAGTTTCCCCTTCCTAGAATATAAAATGTATAAAAAAATGAAATAGTTGAGGATTTCAAACAAAGTATAATTTTAAAATGAAGACTTTTGCATAGGCCTACATCATGATACAAAATAATTACATGTCTAATGCAATAGTTAAATATTACATACACCAATAAACAATCCACATAATAATACAAAATTTTGTGTGATAAAAATAAACACGTGCTTTTATTACATTAAAAAGTGAGAAAAAATATATATCGTTATACGAATAAATAATAATTACGTAAATTTTAAGATTAATTAATTAAATTATAAATAACACGTTCCCGATTTACATTAAATAACAATCAAAGTGAAAGTTAACAAAATGAAAATAAAATAAACTGATGAAATCAAAATATTAAACTCGAGCATACAGGTAAATTATTCGCGATTTCACCAAATCTTTATTTCGTAAGAAATACATTAAATGTCTAGTCAAAAAGCAGACTACACATACAACACTTCAAAAAAATCAAAGTGAAAGTGAACAAAATGAAAATAAAATAAACTAATGAAATCAAAATATGAAACTCGAGCATACAGGTAAATTATTCGTGATTTCATCAAATCTTTATTTCGTAAGAAATGCATTAAATGTCTAGTCAACGAGCAGACTACATATACAACTCGTCGCAATATAAGTATTTTACATTTATCATACTAGCATAGAGAGCATGTAAAGGTGTACGTACAGCAGTATGACACTGATAGGAAATGATTACTGGCACCGATTTCCCTATACACATGTAAGATTTACAAACAAAATAACTAAAATCTTTGCTAAATGCTTCATCATTCAAAGATATATTTTGTAAAAACAAAATGTATTTTATATAAATGGTATTCACATAATAAATGATAGTACAGATGTTGTTGAACTTATTACATACATTTTATTATAACCTTTCTAGTTTAAAATACTTTAGCCAGTAAGTCTTAAAGCAGTTCCCGAAACCTGACCCAGACGATAGCCGGTGGGGTTTATATGGGTGCAGTACACACATGAATAGAATCAGGTCCACCAATACAAGGGGCACCTTAAATAATGAAGAAAATAAACGGTGAAATTGAGTCCGCTGTTATATAACAGGGGTATCGATAAAGAAGAGAGATAGTTCCACTAGAATATGGGTGCATGAGGCTGACGTGTCGGTTTGCCCGTGTCAGCCCAACTGGGCTTGTAAAAGTCGTCGTACCTGGTTCGAACGGGGTCACGTGACTGGCCCCGGTCCTGCGCAACTGAGCCTGAAATACGGAGCGCGTGACATTATCGTTCCCTAAAATAGCACTGATATGCAAAAATGAATGGTTGTGTCCTATGATTGCATTGCAATTCAATGGTGACGTGAAAATGAATAATTAATTTGCAGTTATCTAAAGCCAGAGCTGTATATAATATTAAGTATACATTTGGTCCAATTGTTATGACTGGATTGCACCCAATACATAAAGCACTTATTCTTATTAAGTAAACTTAATAACACGATTTCTGGCCAATAACTTAGTATACGTGTATGTTTACTATGACGTACGCGTTAGAGCGTTGTATCTTTTTTAAGAGCGCAATTTCTGATTATTGCATAGGCATACACGCACTATGTACAGAAACTATTAAAAACATTGATAGCAAGTCGATTCTCTTTGTGTCTAAGGGTTCCACTAAATACCGGTACGTGCAATCCTTGCATTTTATTCAATACATAGTATAGGTCAAATGTAAGCCTTATTTAAGATTTAAATTTCCACAATATACCAATAAATATCTAATACGTTAATGAATAAATTAATGTAATTTATACTGTTTGTCATAAAAATAACACTCGGATAGCATTTGTTAAAGTTTTTAATAACACGTGGTACATCTTGTCAACTATGTAAGGAATGGTCAGAGATCTTTAAACGACCGTTTGTTCGGCCTTATTACTTAAAACCAACAGGTACAGTACAATGCATGAATAAAATCCCGGTGACATACAAGTGACCCTAATGTATTGGTCGTTAAATCTGCTGTTTTGGTTTTCGCAAAGATTACAAAAAACAACAAGATAAGTATTGATGCAAAGCATCAAAGGGAGTCGGGAATTTCAGTGTAAAAGGCACTCAATGAAGTTACATGGAACGGTTTTTTTCTACTGTAAATATTTATATATTGGCCGATTATTTTAAACAAAATAGAATAAGATACTGGTTTAACCATTATCTATGATTTTGTGTTATAACCCCCAAATAACCATTATCTATGAGGTTGTGTTATAACCACCAAATAACCATTATCTATGATTTTGTGTTGTAACCCCCAAATATTGCATAGTTCATTTTATTTACATTGGTTTCCTTTTTTTACTGGCATAAGTGTGCAGTTTTCATTAATGGAACAGAACTGTGTAGGTTTTCAAAAATCTGCTTCATCTTAACATAGAACACAAATAAAATAGTTTGATTCTACTCGGGCTCGAACCTTGGACCTCTCACGTGTGAAGAGAGCGTGTAACCACTACACTACGGAACGGCTTGAACAATCACCTTCTAACTAAGATATTTATAAGCTATTAATAGTCGGTTTAAATGTAAACCTGGAAGTTTAAACGCTGGATAGTGAGCGGGGTTAAAGGTCCATACCAAAGGGCCCATACCACTGGCAAGATACGGGTCAGGCCTGCGGCCTTCTATATGTGGTTCTTAAAAAATGTAGGAAGACTTGATAGTAATGAGAATGGGGTGCTGTGATGGTGCTCCTCATTGATAAGCGGCTGCTTCCTTTATAAAGACTCATTTGTACAATCAATAATACGTGTCGCGCTTCGCGCTCTATAGCGCCTTTATTAGTAACTAGGTGGTTGCTAGGATAGAGGAACAAAGAAGGTATGTTTTTATACAAAACCAGAAAGTTTCACCGGTTCGCGTATTTGCCCAGTCCCTGTGATCTTTTATTATTGCCCAGTCCCTGTGATCAGTTATTAATTAAAAGAATTAGCTTTCCATTATTGGCAATAAGTGTTGTAGTAAATGTAATAGGCACAAATGCAGTACTTATTTACACTAATTTACACAAAAAATCACCACTATACAAGATATTCTGACAACAAAAATATATACATTGATCCATAAAATAAGTTCTCCTCCCATAAGCGAAAAAACGTATTACATACTTGTCGCTGCACTTCAGTGCGACGCCAATCATGAATTGTTTATCTTGTATTTATTTGCTTACCCTTTCTGTTGTTCGACGGAGCGACTGTTTCTTTCTCATTCGAGGCGAGCTTGTCTCCAAGCTGGCTTCTACAAAATGCAATTACAACATAAAACAATGCGTGCGTTACTTTAAACAAAGTCTTCCCGAATTTTGTATTATTTGATACCAATACGTTGATAATTAAATGATTTCTTAAAAAAAAAAGTGAAACATTAAAGTAAACTGTCGAACACGCGTTTCAGTTGTATGTATTCATACTAATATAGGACACACATTAAAAATTGTATTTTTCGCTGCTTGTAAGTATTGGCATACAAAAAACTGCGTTTACCTGAGGAAGTCATCTCCATACTTGGTCCTGTACTTAAGATAGTTCTGTTGCCGCATTTTGTCCGCGCGATCACGGTGATCCACGTTCTTGGGAGGCTCTTCTGGCGCGAACAGTGAGTCTTTGTTTGTCGGAGGTCCATGGTGCGAGCGGCGCTGCTCTTCTCGGCTCTTAATCTCCTCTGTAAATGGGTTCTTCTCGCTCTTGCGAGGTGAGAGGTCCATCTGGAGACGCTGAGGTCGAAACTGCCCGAACGGATCATCTGCGCCTCCCTTTACACCAAGTTTCCTCTGTTGAGGAGGGGAACCAAACTTGCCACGCGGCGTACTGTCGCCTAGCAGCGGATTTGACGTCTCAAAGCCCTGGAACGGGTTCCGCTGAGGCTGGTGGCCGGCTTTGTGCGTTACGTCGGCGATGATCCTGTCGAATTCCGCCAGCGAGTTTCTGGTCAGATCGGCCTGGTAAGTTTCCCGCCATGTTTGCATCTTCTCGCGCGCGAATTTCAGGATCTCCTGATTTTCTGTGCTGTTTACAAACTCGCCATCCGACTTGAAGAAGTCATCCCTGATCGCCTATAAACGCAAATCAACAAGTCCCAACACAAAACAAAAGAGTATTTCTCTATCTAACAATTACTAGGTTGTGCATGCATGTTGTATATGAAACTCGTTTTAATTACTTATTAAACAGCCGTTCGTATGGTGCTGAGCCCAATATCAGATTTTAAGCCTACTACAATATTAAAAACATACTTGATCCGCCGTCTTCCTCTTGCTAGGGTTCCAAACGACGAGGTCCATGATGAGCCCCTTTGTGTCCGCCCCAACTTTCGCTCCCGCCTCGCCGAGTCCCCTTCCGACCTCCACTTTGGGAAGGTTGAACATGGCCTGCCTGAGTGCCTGGGACCCTTCCTGCCACTCGCCCTAGAGGAAAATATGAATCGCGCTCAGGGAAAAATGGGCTTAATGCATGTGCGTAAAGTTTCGTCCCAGATTAGCCTGTGCAGTCCACACAGGCTAATCAGGGACGACACTTTCCGCTTCCGTTGAAATTGTCGTTTATAGGAAGTTTCTTCTACACGAAAATTCAGTTCAGGTGAACTGCACAATGTAATCTGGAACAACACTTCACGCACATGCACTAAGTCCAGTGTCCACTGAGGCTCATATGTATAAAATGTGTTTGTTTGTTTTCATTGTAGTAACGTGTAATACGATAACCAGCACGGAAGACAAATATTATTAATATTGTACTGCCGCTTAACACTCTTCACCGTAAATATAGATATTACATTGCCTCCATTTTCTGAAGATGTTCATGACAACAAGTATACAAACATAGCACAAATACTGCGGACTACACAGGATAATCTGGGACGACACTATACACACATGCATTATGCCCAGTTTTCTCAGAACGCGACTCATATACTAGGAAGCAAGCGTTCGTGAAAAAAATGTTCTCACTTTACTGAGAAACACACACGGTATTACGCCAAATAAAAATCTTCTTTTTATTAAACTGTGCTACTAATTAATTGCTCATTTTATTATTTTAATTTAATATAATCGAAAAATCAAAATAAAGTGTTTCCATACCTTTGTGAAAGTTCCTATTATAACACAGATCTTCGATATGAGATCCTTTATCTCCATGACGTCACTCTGGAAGAGGGGGCTTCCGGTGAGCAGCTCTGCCATCACACAACCGGCAGCCCACATGTCAACCGGCGTGCCGTACTTCTCGACCTGCAGCAGCACTTCCGGAGGCAGGTACCTGGGACAGAGGTTACATGTGGGTTTGTCATAATGCCGCAAGTGACAACAACTGGAATGCTTTGCTTATTTTGCCAATATTCAATGAAATCGTTTTGGTGTATGTTGCACACAAATCATCAATGTTTTGAAAGCATTAAACATGCACTATGCGGTTATCTCGACGACACGAGATAAACCTTTTTGTTATTCTTTTTTTTTATTTGTTAACACTTTGATTACGAAGGTGATGTATAATGCATGTATGTGTGATGACAATTAACTTATTTTCATAATGCCTTCAAACATATTAAAACGTATTCGCATTATAAATAACATAAAAATTTAAGTGTGATAAAAAATAACAGTAATACATCAAACGTTTTACATGAATATAAACAACTTTATAATAATGCAGATTAACATAGCATCGTATTTCCTGATGTAGCAAATTTAACATTTTTCATATTCATGAATTTTGCCCACAGTTGCTTAAACTTTTAAAATGTTTTTTACGCTTCGTGTCTGAATATGCACACAGAAGAACAAAATAATCAACCGACAATTTTAGTCGAAGAGGTGTTTTAATAGAAACATGAAAAATAGCTTAGAAAGGCGTACCTCTACAAATATTTAACTAATTCCCACTCAGAAGCAAAGTGAAAATGGCTATGTGCAAACAGCATAAAACCAGAACAGCCTGCGAGAAATCGCAGTCTGTTCAGGTTTTATGCTGTTTGCTGCTCATCGGTATCTAAGGCTTGGACATAAAGCCTTTAAACTTGAATCTAGTAAGAATGGTGTTTCATTAAATCTAACTTTCTGAGGGACTACACATGCTTCAAAATACGTAAGTAAGCGGTAAATGGTAAACCCATTTATGCATAGCGTCTAGAAAAAAGGCCTTGGCAAACAGCGAAGACCCAGATGAGATGCCGCATGATGCGGCGTCTCATCAGGGTCTGCGCTGTTTGCTTGAAGGAATTTCTGTAAGAAATATTCTAAATATAGAAATAAATATACTAGACATCCCTAATTTTGGAAATAAATTGATCCAATTTAGAAGGGTGGGAGATTCCACTAAGCGGTAAAGGGTTAACGTACGGGTGAAGCTGTCCCGTGTAGTCTGCGATGGTGTTGATGGTGTCGAGGGAGGACCGAGCCAAGGAGAAGTCAGAGATCTTCACTTCCGTCGCGTCTTCGTTGCAGACGAGCAGCTCCGGGCGCAAGTTCCGGTGGATGAACCCTGCATTAAAAATGCCCGAACCTTTGAGAAGGGATTTTCATAGTAACATGCAAATCAAGTGATACAAAATAAACAAGGCTATTGTCAAGCAATATGGTCCCCTACCGGCTCCACCATTGTCAGAAATTCCACCATTTTCAGAAATATTTTTTTGGGTTGCCAAATCAACCACAATTTTTGATGTAGGAACAAAATGAAATGACGTGCATAATGTCCATATTGTCATCTATCCATGTTGCAAGTTTCATGAAAAAATATTAAGAACTTTTAAAGTTATCGCAGGATCCAGAAAAGTGTGACGGACAGACAGACTCACAGACGCACAAAGCGCAAACCATAAGTCCCCTCCGGTGAAACCGGGAGGGGACAATAAGTGTTACTAATAGCTCGATCATATCCATAATACACCACCCGATGATGGTCGCTTAGAATATTTTTGTTTCATTTTTTATCATTTAAAGTATTAGTTTCCATTGCTCTGTTATATGTTTGACTGCAAAGTACGTACAAAGTTCAATAATGCAGAAAATAACACGACTCGTTGCTTAAAACAACCTTGACCGTGTATGTAGGAGAGTCCATGGAACACCTGAAGCATGATTCCCTTGGTCTCGGCCTCGTTGAATGGTTGGTCCCTGTAAGACAAGGGGGCAAACATTGAACGTTTAGCGGGGCTATACAATCCAAAATACACGTGTATTTCAGTAAAACGTGTGTTAAATGTGTATTATTTAACACTAGAAGGTTTGTCAAATGTATTCCAAGTCAGGTCTGCCAACTCAACGGACATTTCAACATATATAGCAATACTTAATATTGTTCTGGCCGTGTGGATTTAAAGCCAGAAATTTTAGAGATCAACACCCCCGCAACAATCATACTATCCAATGAGTGGCTTTCTGGAAAAACTGTGCTTAATGCATGCCCGTAAAGTGTTGTCGAAGATTAGCCTGTGCCGTCCGAAAAGACTAATGAGGGACGACACTTTCTGCGTTTAAGATTTTTTTTATTTAAGTCTGTCTCCAGTTTAGACGGAAAGTGTCGTCCCTGTTTAGCCTATGTCGACTGCACAAGCTTAGATCTGGGAAGACACATCAAACATGCATTAAGCCCGTTTTCCCAGAACAAGGGAATATGCTCTGTAAAACCGACACACATTTAAGCGATACGCCCCATACAACAAACACATTTGGAATGCTAACACCCTCAGACGACGTACCTTCGTTTCATGACACGCTTTACGTTGTCTGGAATATACTCGAAGATCATCAGGAGCTGGTTGGAGTCATTGATGAACTCGACAAACTTCAGGACGTTAGCGTGGTTCAATTTTAAGAAAACCTGGGGAACACGACGATAAGTGAGAGTATTTTTCGTATCATCCATATTTAATGGAACACGAACACGAATTGGTATTACTAAGTTGAACACTTGACTCAAACGGATTAAACATGGTCAATAAGAAACTGAATTGTAAATAATACGCAAAAAATTGATCGTATACTTGAACTAATATCGTTGATTTTCACACAAAAGTGGCGCGATAAAGGAGTTTTTATTGAAATATCTCATGGGTTTGGGGTTTCTAAACGGTGTTTTCAAAACTGCTTCACGTGGTACATATGAGCCTTGTTCTGAGAAAATTGGGCAAAATGCATGTGCGTAAAGTGTCGTCCCAGAATAGCCTGTGCAGTCCGCACAGGCTAATCAGGGACGTCACTTTCCGCTTTCATGGTATTTTTCGTTTAAAGGAAGTCCCTTTTTACCGAAAATCTAGTTTAAGCGGAAAGTGTCGTCCCTGATTAGCCTGTGCGGACTGCACAGGCTAATCTGGGATGACACTTTACGCACATGCAATAAGCCCAGTTTTATCAAAACAAGGCTCATATTGTCAAATATTGCAACCATAAAGTCTCAGTCTATTTACCTGCACTTCTTTGTTGCCCTTACACTCTTCCAGCGTGTAGTAATTCTTCTTCAGTCTGAAACGTTTTGGGCACGGTTTTAATGTATTCTCGTGAAGAGCCTACATACTTTTGTGGTAAATAAAAACGTTAGTGTTGTCAGTCTTAGCCTTTCTTAGAACTATGCCCAGAATATGTCAGTGAGATTTTATCTTATGTCGCACAATACGCTTGACAAATTTTTCAGCAGCATACAATTACATGAAATATATATTGCAATGTTGTGTTGTTTTCAGGCTTAATTTAATGAAAATACCGGTATTCACTGCTCGCGTTTATAAAAAATATGCATAATATCCCTTTTCAGAAAAGCTTTTGCTTGCGTTCCCATTGAAAAAGAAAACAACTCATGTTGCCTACAACGAAAAGACTGTGCTATTTATGAAATATTCAATTCTGATTGCTATTATTATTATATAGGACTTTTACATGGACATTTATCCACATTTGCTAGGAATTATCCAGTCGTGCAATATGAATACAATTCAACGCATGACGTATTACTGATATAATGCATTAATAATTAACCCATTTATGCCTATGCATGATGCGGCGTCTCATCAGGGTCTGCGCTGTTTGCTTAAAGGAATTTCTGTACGAAATATTCTAAATATATAAATAAATATACTAGACATCCCTAATTGTGGAAATAAATTGATCCAATTTAGAAGGATGGGAGTGTCAATTTGGCATAAATGGGTTAAGACGACTTCGTTGTCGCCAGTTGATGGCACGGGTCGTGTTTATTTGACATTGCACGGATACGATTATAAATAATGCAGAAGCAGAATATTTACATAAAACGATAATGACTAATAAAGTCATCATCCAAGTTGTTCAAATAAACATTAAAACGGATCATTCTGTTATTATGGTAGTCTTCTTCTTGATGAACGTTAATAAATGCCAGGTACTATTTCTGAAACAAAATGAATCTAAGACAGACGAAGGGCGGACGGTCAATTTTAATTGGCGACTTATTATAGTATCACAACATTGTCGGCAATTTAAATAAATAAATAACTTTTGACGTACATTTTCATAAGGACGATCTCGTCCTTTTTGACGTTCCTCGCCAGGTGGAAGTCCGCCGTGGGCGTTGTCTCGAGGTCCTCGGTGATCTTGTAGCTGGACATCTTGTTGGAGCGTGCCGCGGGCTGCATACTGACGCCGACTTTCGTTGCGCGGCTGTAACGTCGTATCCGTCTGCGTTGTATTTTTGCTACTTTTACGTTGCTGTAAGACAGTAACGTAATTTGACTGTAAGAGATTGGTGCGAAAAATGAAAAAAAATAACGTCGCGCTGCGGTGACGCTTAATCCGTTGACGCTCTAGGTTTGCTGCGTTTTTTACGTTGACGTTTTGCTTTCTTTAGTATAATTATAAAGGGTGCGATGTGAGAAATTAGAATATTCTGAAATTTCTATACCAGTTGGATAGCCTTTGACATACGTGCCAACGAGTATTCCTGTGTTAAACTGATAAGGCGTGAATGTCATTCTACATAATAAAAAAAATCTTCAATATTTTAGCTTCTTTCCATTTACGATCCACGTGAATGATATTATAGTAATATAGGGGCCTTTTCACAGATTTTGGCATTTTTCAACTTATTAATTAAATGCTTTATATCGATAAATGTAAACATTGGATCGTAAAAGCTCCAGTAAAAAATCAAGAATAAAATTAAATAAAGGAAAAAAACATTGCCCGGACGAGGTTTCGAACTTGTGACCCCTGGAGTCCTGACAGAATCCTGAAGTAAAAACGCTCTAGCCTACTGAGCTATTCCGCCGAGTATACATACTTGACGTATTTTATATGTTATATAAGCAATCTTCGTAGTTTCACAAAATTTAACGACAAAAACAGAATTCTCCAAATTATTTAATCGTTTCGCGTTGCAACGCTTTATAATTTTTAGATTTTAAAATCGTCAAAAGATGCATATAATGGCTATATTAGACCATGGTAAATGTTCAGTATTACGGTTTCCTCACAAATATCATAACTAAAACGAAAATTTGCGAATCTGAAACAACTTTTTTCAATTTTGTCAATTTACCAAAGCGTGAAAAGATCCCTTTAACAAATAACACAAAACAATCGTAGTCCAATTTAAATATATTGTATTGATACACCTTATGTACAACCTTCTTCTTACCGTTAATTCTCAGGAATGGTAACCAATTGTTTGTTTAGGGGCAATTTATTGCAATCCACTCAGGTCAGGCATGGCTGACCCGTATCACTTGGGACTACTTAATTATGGATGTTCATCGTCCATCCGGACATATTGGTAGGTAAACTTTATTATTGCTTCGACCGCAGTTGATACGCAAGCGCCTTTGGGAATAACAGTGGTGTAGCCAAAGCGAATTTTCAATAGAACGGAATTTAGAATCCATGCTTTGTATTTATTTAAGGCACGTAACCTGCCTTCAACTTGTGTTAACTCGCTCAGTTGAAATTATTGTACTTTATTTATAACACATCAAAAATAAAGGGGATTTAGCTTGAAATGCTTGCCCTGGCTATTTTATGTAAGTTTTACATACACGAGTTCATAAAAATATTTCTGGTTCGATTGGGGTGGGGTTACACGATGGTTCGATTGGGGTGGGGTTACACGATGGTTCGAGTGGGTTGGGGTTACACGATGGTTCGAGTAGGGTGGGGTTACACGATGGTTCGAGTGGGGTGGGGTTACACGATAGAGGTTCATGATCACAATAGCGAAGCTGTAAGAAGCAGCACAAATTAGTTCATGGTTCGTTGTAACTTTTCTATAGTTTAAAGTGTACTACCTTAATGGATAAATTGTGGTGACCTCACGTATTGGTCGCTAAGTTTCAAGACTTTGGTTGACAAGCATTAACGCAAAGCACGCCTTCAGCACGTAGCTGGGTCCGTATTTACCGGCCCTGACTTAGATCCGCGAAAAAAAAAATCTCAATTTGAATATGTGCAGGCTACCTATGGTGCCGATGTCAGTCACAAACTGTATTAAATAAAGACATGTTTAATGTTCGGTGGTGCATGCTAGTTTTGATTCAAAATTAAAGCAATTATTGAATATTTCAATCTAAAGAATGTTCTTAGTCTTAAGTCTGATGATTTGTTTGGGGAATGCGGGTCCTGTTGACACGAAAAGAAAAACAGCAGCGGATGCTGCATGAGAATACTAACAGATGGCGCTGTTCGCCTTTTCTATAGGTAATTGGAGCTTAATCATGTCCCTCGTTGCGACTATAAGCAGGTCCACCCGTGGCACTTTTATATACTTATATACATGTACAGAGAGAGAAATAGAGCGACATGATTGTTATGTACCAGACGCGTCGCCTAGTAAACGGTTACTACTCAATTAGCGTGTTCAGTTGTATTTACCGGGTACCAATCGATATTGGAACCTGAATAATTTAGCACGGCCACCAAGCCTGGGGATATCTGAGAGTTCCGATGCGCGACCGAATACTACACAACTTAATCGTATTGGCATCAGTGGACGATTTATTAGTCATATCGGTTAACTCTGTTGGTCTCTCTGTCAACCGCTTACAGCTACTCAAACATGATTAAATATATTATAACCCCATGATCGATGATACATGTTTTTGAGGATAATCATAATTGGATTTAATATATATATATATATATATATATATATATATATATATATATATGTATATATATAGGATCTGGCACGAGTTGTCATATCATACCATATTTTGTTAAACGAGTTCAGGAATTTTGTTAGTAAGAGAGCCTTTGGCGAGCTTACTTACGAATTTCGTGGACGAGTTTCATAAAATATGGTATGATATGACAACGAGTGTCATATCTTTTTTATCACATGCTTTTAAATGAGCAAATAAAATAAATATTCATGCAAACATGATGATAAATCCCGAATGCTGTTTACATTTCGTGACGTCATTTGACATCGCAACGTCATTTCAGCAAAATAACAAAATGCGATTGGTCAATAAACGAAAACTAAGCCAATAAAAACGCTTAAAAATGTTGTATTACACATGTGTAATAATAAAAACAAATAATGGTTGTATTACATGGGAAACAGGGTGTAGCATCTGAATATTATTAATTTTAACAGGTATGTGTATTGTATTAGGTTAATACACATACCTGATTTTAATTAAGAAATAATATTTTTCTATCATGGTTTGTTGTCAAATAACCCACAGTAAGGAGCATAGATGCGTAGGAAGTAAATCACGAGTGCTAAGCACGAGTGATTTGATAACACGCATCTATACTCCTTATTGTGGGTTATTCGACAACAAACCATCATAGAAATAAATTATTTCGATTCTAACAAGATTCTGATTAATTTGGCTCAAGCTTTTGAACGTGAACTATATTTTTCAATACTCCACCCTTCTTAGTACAAAGTTCACTATTTAGTGACTTCATTGAAGTGTACACACAAAGAACGTCATTTCCATTCATAAATATTATGCAAATGACGTCACTTTCATTGAGAACAACAATCGTAGAAACTAAATGACGTCACGTTTATTGATGCTACTGAAAAGTTGACATGCTATAAAAAAAAATCTAAATTACGTTTCTTAACAAATAACATTAGGTTTTAGCCCGTGCATTTTACTTCAATTTTTTCTTTATTCATTCGGAACTATTTTCGAAACTATTTCCAACAGATTAAAACGTCGTTCGACGCGAATCGATATTTTTGGAAACTACGAGGATTTCTTATAGCTAAAAAATACCGCCGCATTTGACGTGAGCGTGGATGGTCGAGTGGTAAAGTCGGGAGACATTTTACTCCAAGCTTCCATGACTCTAGGGGTCAGTGGTTCGAGCCCTGTGGAGGTTAACGTTTTATCTTCTTTTTTTAAATTGTATTATATTTTACTGGAGATTTTTAGTTCAAATGTTTAAATTTATCAATATAAAGCATTTAAAGCAGTTAATGACAAGCTTTAATACATGCCAAAATCTGTTCGACGGCCCCTTTAAGCTCCGCCCATAATTTATTGCAGAATAACCCACACTTGATTTCCTTCTTTGTCTATAGAAAACCAGTTGCCTGCCGTGTTAGAATAAACAATATAACATGCAATCTCACATCGTCATTTGTAACAGAGACGCAGAAAACAGAGATAGGTAGCTTGCCAAATAACGGCAAACTCTCGCACGTCGCGGGTTTCGGCGTGATAACGTATTAAGCGCGCAACTACGTCTCTGTTTGTAGTATTGGCTATATTTTTGCGATATGGCGTTTCATGCCTAATTAAGATTATATTATTTTATTAATAATCCCCATTTATAATTGCTTAGGTTCAATAGTTCTATTCATTTCATTTTTTTATGTAAAACATTCTGTTAAAAATAAGCAAAACGTAGCATCTTTCATTAGACGGATCTAGATCTATGGCCTGTATCAGGTGTTGCCGTAATACCGCTGGTATTTCAAGTACCTGTAAGCAAACAGTAATACAAGCAATATTTGTTGTTATTTTTTAAATTAAAGTATGGTTTAAATCAATTGAGTATAGATCATCATCATCATCATCATCATCATCATCATCATCATCATCATCATCATCATCATCATCATCATCATCATCATCATCATCATCATCAGATCCTTGACCGGTTTGGCCGTTGGGAGGAAATGAGGGACGACAATACAGAAATCCTCCTCAGGTCGGGTCTGTTGTGTGCTGCTGAGCGTAATTCATCCATGGGAAGGGATACCCATTATTTTACATTGTCCATCCAGCTTTTCTTCTGACGGTCTCGACGACGACATCCCTCTAGAATATCCTGAGGAACAGATTTGTACAGAGAGTCGTGCCTGGTGACGTGTCCAAACCAAGCCAGCTTGCGTCGTTTGTTGACGGTCGCCAGAAGGGGCTCTTGTGAACCAACGGAAACAAGTGTTGCAGACATGTACCGGACGTACTCCGTATAGGAGATGCGGAACAGTCTTCGGAGACATTTATGTTCAAATCCATGGTCCATGGTCGAGGCCTCGCAGTCGAAGAGTAAGATGGAGACTACGAGGGACGTCTAGAGCATGTTCTTGGTGGCGAAGCTGATTGAACTGCTTGTCAACAATCTGCTCAGTCTTGCCATCGCTGCGGTCGCCAGGGCGGTTCTTATTCGGACATCAGCGGTACTAGCACCATCCTTGGACAGGGTTGCGCACAAGTACTTGAAGCTGGTCACTTCTTCTTGCTACTCGCCGTTTATGGTTATGTCTTCATTGGTGTTGGTCGTGCTGTTAACCATGATTTTCGACTTTTCCGTGCTGACCTGAATCTCGTATGCTTCTGCTATTTCATAGAGTCTATTGGTGAGATCTTGAAGTTCACTGCTGGTGCCTCCCATGAGGCCAATTTCATCAGCGAATCTCAAGTTGGAGATGGGTCTTCCGATGGAAATGGTTATGGAAAGTCTCCTGCATTATCTTCTCAATGAAAAGGTTGAACAGGACGGTATATAGCAGACAACCCTGACGGACGTCCACTGATATCCTAAAGAAGTCCCCCTTCTGTCCGTTAAGAAGTGCTGCGCTGCTGGCGTTTCCGTAGAGTTCTTGAATGACTAGCACCAGTCCTTCGACAATGTTGAATCCTATAATAACATGCCATAGACCATCATGCCACACGCGGTCGAAATCTCTCTTAAAGTCAACGAAGTTGTGGAAGAGCTCGCGTTAATGTTGCAGGTGTTTCTAAATGATGATTCTGCAGTTGAAGATCTTTGCCACTGTGCTGCGCCCAGCTCTGAATCCAGCCTGCTCTTCGACCAACAGTTCCTCTGCCTTACTATTCAAATGATTAAGAATGATGCGTAACATGACTTTGCTCGGATGACTGATGGGGCTGATGGTGCGGTAATTATCGCACAACTTGATATTGCCCTTTTTCGATAGGTTTATGACCAGTGACTGGGTCCACTCTTGGGCCACTTCCTCTCCTCCCAGATCGTTGCCGTCATTGCTGCAGTCGTTGTCTCTTCGCCGTGCTTACTCAGCTCGGAAGAGATTATCCTGCATTAAGACTACGCTTTGCCAATATTGCCTTAAGCTGGGTAATGTGAGACTATAATGTGTATACCAGTATAGCATAGTTTATTGTCAGGTCCGTCTGCGCCGAATGCATAAAGGGCCGACCTATCGCCGTGATCTTTTTTTATTCTAAGCCAAAAAAGGTAAATTTTACCCCGGCTGCCCGTTTATTCGCCAAATATTTGATTTTGATTCAAATAGACCAGCACTCGTTGGGATATGAGACGTTGATGTTTACTGATAGACAATTACAAAGCAAATTCATGTCTGGTTTCCTATCCCCCGAAAGGAAAGCGGGACAGTGCTGTCAACTTCAAGACTTCTACTTCACAATCCTAGCGCGCTGCGCCGCACTTATGAACTCTCGTGACCTCATCATCTGTCGACCCGATCTTTATATTATTAAGAATTCATTATCGGTAGATATGAATGAGATTCAACCAGAAAAAAAGATACTAAGATCTTTTACATTTTATAATGTAAAAGCAACAATAACAGCTAAAACGTATTTTACAAATATCGGGCGCAAGTGCTAATGAAGTCATGATTTAGAGGTCAATCGTCAGAAAAGATTTTTATTCCCGTAAAAAATTATAAGTCGTCGCGATTACATTTTATTATTTCTTTAAAAAAATGGGAGAGTAGTGGTATCAAGGTCGGTACGAATAAAAAATATAATGAACAAGAGATGTGTTTGTCAGAAACACAATGCCCCATAATGTGCCGCTTTGAATTTTATTTATATTTATTTTTTTACCTTTGACCTTGAAGGATTACCTTGACCTTGACTTTTCACCACTCAAAATGTGCAGCTCTATGAGATACACATGCATGTCAAATATCAAGTTGCTATCATCAGTATTGCAAAAGTTATGACCAATGTTGAAGTTTTGGTTAAAGTTTTGGGACACACACACACACACGCACACCACACACAACACACACACAACCGCATAATGGCATAAGGACATGTAATATTACCCTTGCCCGTGTTTGTGTCCGGCTCATAACTGTCGGTTGTCAAACTATTACTATGTTGTATCTGGAACATGACTTTCTATTAATAAGGGAGAAATGTTATATATGAATCTTAAACAACTTTTCTCGAAGACATGGACTCCACAAATTGAAATAAGGCTTAATTATGTGTACTATGTTGCAAGGGAAACAAGTTGTACGTGCCTACAATGGCGTATGCGAATGGGATTATCTGCAATATAGCATAGCGCTATGATTAGTTTGTCATATTTAAGGGAAGAAAGTCTTACAGGTTTTCATACTAAAATAACTTTCGGTTGTCAAACATAAATTATACTGTGTTTGGAACATGACTTTCTATCAATATGGGAGAAATGTTATATACTAAATGGTCAATCCATGTTTAAGAATTTAATGCACCACACACACACACACACACCACACACAACCGTACAATGGCATAAGGACATGTAATATTACCCCTGCCCGTGTTTGTGTCCGGCTCATAACCTAGGCGAACATTATGGGATTTTTTTTGGAATAAATTTACAACAAATGGTTATCACCGCAAGAGTACGTGTCGCGTGTAACAGCCATGTTTATCGCTTGAATTTCGGGGTCACAGTTGACCGTGAAGTTTGTAGATTATTTCTGTTCGTGCCCAGACCAATACAGTAGTATATGTGGATGATGGGATTTCGAAATAAATTAATAAAAATGACCATCATATCAAAACAACGCGTCGCTTGCAACTTGGGCTGACGATTGTAAAATCAATGTCCAATTAGAATGATTTGTAACAACGTAACAAAAATACAGCACATGAATTTCCATTCTTATATTTTCAACAGTGTGCATTATTTGCCACAAAACACTAATTATTGTGTCCAATTAAATTTACGCCTGTGTTCTATGAATACATTCTTTTTATATCAATCAAGCAAATCAATCACACAAATGAACAAATACATATTCAGATTTCCCAACATTTCAATTTAATGAAATTGTATTTAGGTAGTAATATCTAGAAAATATTTACAAAATTTAACGTGTTATATCTATTTGATTGAAACAAAACCAGTAAAGCACCGGAAACACCATCCCTCCAAATGTCGATCCATACATTGGCGCCACGTGTCTCAATGGTATAAAACACGTATACATATACCATGTTTACGTTTTGCGATCGGAAGTTGTGGGATATATTGTCAAAATACCAACATTCTTACCGCCAGTGATTTATTAGGTATGTATGTATTTATTGGAAATCGCTTTGCAAAAACATTTTATCCTTTAGTCATGTGTTGTTCTAAAGGCAGTTGTATGTTGTTTACTTGCATCTGGTAAGCAGGAGTGTAATTTGTTTGATATCAAATTAAAAACAGAATGCTATTCACCATGTAAATGTTATCTTATTATTTCTTCCCTTGCGCGTATGTGCGACATTTTACATTACAATTGAAGTCTCAGATTGTTTGGTCTAACATGGTGAATGTTGTAGGGTTACATGCTCCTTGGCCATTTAAAATTTAAATATATATATGAGCCGCGTTCTGAGAAAGCTGGGCTTAATGCATGTGCGTAACGTGTCATCCCATATTAGCCTGTGAAGTCCGCACAGGCTAATCAGGAACGACACTTTCCGCCTGAACTTGATTTTCGGTAAGGAGAGATTTCTTTGAAACTAAAATACCATAAAAGCGGAAAGTGTCGTCCCTGATTAGCCTGTGCGGGCTGCACAGGCTAATCTGGAACGACACTTTACGCACATGCATTTAGCCCAGTTTTCTCAGAACGCGGCTCATATATATATATATATATATATATATATATATATATATACACATGCATTTAGCCCAGTTTTCTCAGAACGCGGCTCATATATATATATATATATATATATATATATATATTCACATATATATATATATATATATATATATATATATATATATATATATATATATATATATATATATATATATATATATATATATATATATATATATATATATATATATCGACTATTCGTTATTTAAAGCATAGTTGTGTCTTTATTTCGTATGGTTTGAATATGCATCAGAATCCATATCAAAACAAAATTAAACGTAAATCAAAACGCTTCATGTTATCAAAATTGACGCTTCCAAAACTGAGACAAGTCAATGAATAATTCTGGCACACATTCGCATTTCTAACACACTTTAAGCGGTCTGAATCATTTAATATAAACTTTGGTGGTGTTCGTCCTATTAAAAACAGTGTTGCAATTTGTGTGTGTTTTTAATTAAATTGTGATTTTAACCAGCCTATTCGTTATAATGTTTCTTGGTGTTTTTTATTAGCAAACTGTCGATGAGTATATAATGGAACAATATACATTTATTGTATGCTGTACTAAAGACAAGCTTGAATGAACGTGTTTGTTTAATATCTAAGACAATATACGAGGCAATAAAAACGTACCCGTTTTCTATCATAGACAACAAAATAAAGATCGTATGTGTAATATTGTCAATTCTGGTGACTCATGGAAAATTATATTATTTTATCAATCAAGTTTCAATAGAGATAAAGTACACGCCCCGTGACTATCAAAAGAATGAATACATGATTTGGACCTAAATGACGCTTACATGTTCTGACTATTTAATGTCATTAAGTGCTACAGTCATAAAACTTTTAGATTCAATATTTTCTTAGCAACGTTAAAGTGGTACTTGGTATTTCCCTTTTTTTATACATAACAAGGAAACCTAAAGCGATATGGCGACCATGCCTTCACACTTCATATAAGTTTTCTGATAATTGCATTGGCCACGAAGTATTTATTGATGTTCTCGATTGATTGACTTTCCTCGAATTGAAAAACAATTACCGGACATAAAATTATACACAACGTTTATATTTGTGTAAAACGGAGTGGCGCCTTTCTCGAATATTTAAATACTCAGTTACAACTAGTCTGTCATTTTAAGTGGAAAGTGAGTATACATCGTGTTTTTTCTATGCATTATTTGTGAAAACATAAATCATTTTTAATATAAAGCAACAATAGTAATAAAGCATGAATTAGTATAATCACTAAAAGAATCAAATCGAATTTCGCGGATTAATGTAAGCAATTTATAATAACACTATTAACTCTGAAAGGGTAAATACAAAATAAACAATTAAGTTCTTCTTATGATATCTATTATACATTTAATCTTAAGCGTATGATAAACTTTCGATTATTTAGACTTGTGATACCCTCTGACTTTCGTATATACGCGTATAATTATTATATACTATATTAATGCTCTTTAATAGCAATCTATAAAGGACAAACATGAAAATATTCGTGCTGGGATGTATGTGCGTGTTGAGCGTGATTGCCATGGTTTCTTCCACGGCAATGTATGGTGCTTATCCGGCCTATACCGGCGTTGGATACGGTAGCTATGGATACGGGGCAGTAGGCGGCGGCGGCGGATTCGGGGGCATCTTTGGCATCCTTATTTTCTGTAAGTGCTTGATTTCTTTTATTGCAATGTTGTGATGTAAAGACTGGTTTGTTGCTGTGTCTGTATAGGCTGTATTGTGTCTGTGTAGTTTCTTATATTTTGCCTATTTATTTTCATAAAAAAACACGTAAGGTGAGTTAAAGTTGTAGAAATCAATCTGCATTTTTTAGTATAATAGACTTCTATTCTATTTTTCCTAAATGTTAGCATTATGACAATTCCTACACGCAATTCAAATATGATAAATTCTATGTGGACAACTGCTTGTTTTTATCATTCTTCCTAAAAAGGTAACGGATATAAATCAACGAACTTTTCTTGAGTGTATAATATATATATGCGTGTGCGTGTAATAAATATTTTGTCTTGCAGTGTTTGTATTTATCATCATTATCAACCTTCTGTTCGGCGGTGGTATCGGAGGCGGCAATCAAGGCGGTGGCGGTGGATACACGAACAACAAGAACAATTACTAGACAGTGGTAACTGGTTAAAGTTCTTTATTAACGCATAAAAGTCTTCAAAGATAATTTATAGCGGCTAAATGGTGACATGATTAATACATATGTGCGTGTTATGCTGACACGTATAATAGCTACGTTTTTATACACTATTTGCCGGTAAAAAATGAATCGACATTATGCTGATTTAGTTTTGTTGTTACTTTGTTTTGTTGTAAAAATAGCTCAATTTTATCTTTG
This sequence comes from Dreissena polymorpha, assembly GCF_020536995.1. Lineage (NCBI taxonomy): Eukaryota > Metazoa > Mollusca > Bivalvia > Myida > Dreissenidae > Dreissena > Dreissena polymorpha. The sequence continues at coordinate 72,424,134 of NC_068363.1, read as the reverse complement.
CAGATCAACCTTGTGACAACCATTCGACGACACGATTTATGGAAACAAGAACAAGCTTCTGTAATACTATGTAACATTATGTATGCATATTAAATAAGAGCATCCCTCAATATGTTTCTGTTGTTCATTGGTTTCTTTTTCTATTAAAGATCATTATTAAACGAAATACATATTTATTCCAATAACATAAATAAGCAACTTGACTTTTAAAAACTGTTTGGGCAATAAATTGTCCGTTGATATATACAATGAATGATGCCGACATCAAATCAGTTAGTGGAACGTTTAGCGGTGACAACGAAACATCCACTCAAGTGGTTTATGTATACGTCTAAAGGCAACAACAATACACTCAATTTGATCATATATATACAAAGCTAATAGAAATGTATGACACCTGATTGTAATATCATTGTTAAGGCAGATATGTAATGGTAACATATTACAATCAGTCGATAAATTTATATCCATATATATATTTGTGACAACAATGCGCTCTAGTTTTGCCATTCTATTTTAATTTGTAAAACAACAAAGTAGACAAACCTTTAATAACACAAACTAACGGTACATTCATTTTCAGGAATGAAAGATATTCATATTTAAATGACACGAAGTGTTTTGAAATACATGTCTTAATATAATAAAAGAGTATTAATTGAGTATACCCTTCTATATAGATAATTCATTGGCCAAGTGTTTCGAAAAATGTGTTTGTAAAACTGTTAAAATGGAGAAACACAAACATTCCTGAAAACGTTCATACTTATTTTGTACCTGTGTATTTTGTTTTACTTGATTTGATGTTCTGTGGACTTTGTGAAACTCACTTATTTTAGGCACACTTTGTTCATTTCAACATATAAATATTCATTGTCCAAATAACAGTACGAATTTGTCTTGATCAGAATTTCAACATTATTGAATGATATTATGTACACAACGAATAAATGGAACAGGAAGGAATAATAAGTTGAAAGGCCATCACTGTATCTTATGAATTGATCAAGGTATGGAGCTAAGCCAAGGTGCAACCGATCACACTTTCTTGTCGCAGATTGCAGCAAACTCAATGCTTGGGCGGTTATATACGTACATGGATTAATGCACATTTTAGTGTCAAGTAATTGCTGCTTTTCAAACTTCTAAACTAATTGGGTACGAGTTGGTTGCAATAATTAGATCACGAATAAGATTTCACTAACTAATTTTTATGATATTAATTAGCACTGGGCTGATGAATCATTTTGTTAAAACATCGAAATGATTATTACAAAATAATAGACGTAAAGTAATAGTTATACAGTCAGATTAAATTCTATTATTTATGTAAGTTTCAACAACAATAGTTTTGACAATTCTTGTTTCAAATTGTATCAAAAGGAAGAAGCATATATTAAAACAACTGTGTATATGAAACGAAATATTCATACATACTGAACGCTTGTAATACATGAAATCGCCGTGATTAATCGACTACGCTCTCAATTTTGCCGCTGATTAATCAACTTATATTTTGAGTATTAAAGTAAACGTCTTATATCAAATAGACTTATTTGCACGGCAGTAAAATGTTTTTCTCTTAACACGTGTGCATTTCGAAGTTTAAGAGGTTTTTTCATTGCCTGACGCTGATTATGTGAGGACCCGGAGTGTTGGCAAAATTCCTATTTAAGTTATATACTTAACACACGAAAGTTGGGGCAAATTTTAAATTATAGCTGAAATTTAAAGCTGTTACTTGTTATTATGTTGGTGAGGTCTTGTGCTATGGGTTGAAGCCGGATTATTCGGAGATAACACCACCTGCCCGGTATTGTGACCCTCAAAAATTCTAATCGCGCCGTAAATACGAATTGAACCCAGCTCCTTTATGTAAGAAGAGTGTGTACCGACACACTACGCGCAACCGTTTATATAACAGCAAATAACTTGACAAAATATTACATTCGGGGTAATTCCATTTCAAAAACCGGTTAATAAATCACGCACAGGTCACATATATATATATCAATTGTGGTACCATATACATGTTACTTGATGAATTTATATACAATTTAGATGTTATCGTTGTTATGACATTAACTACGCTGCTTTCTAATAATTAAACGCACAATGACGTAATTTATTGATTATACACCTAGCTTACATACCATTCATATATGTATATGCATTATACAAACGGAAAAAGACTGGGCTATTTCGCTACATAAATGTATCAGGCGCAAGGATGTGCACGTGTAATACCCCCAATACACCGACTCCGTTCGAAGTACGTTCTGAAAAAATGTGACTAAACGGGCTCGAACTGTGTGAGAACGGAGTGATCGTAGTAGCAACGTGTTACGAACTGTCTTCGAACTTTGTTGACGGCCTGGAACGGGGTGGAACGGGAAAGGTCTTTCAGAACTTTGAGCCTACTCAAAATGTTCTTCCGATCATCCCGTTCTACAAATAAACGCAGTAACAACGTATTGGAAACGGAATGGACGTACTAAGAACGGATAGGTCGTATTAAGGTCGAGTTTGGAACGTGCCAGAACGTAGTGCGATCGGACCGAAATTACCTGTACGATGCCACACAGATCGAGTCCGTTTCTGGTCCGTCCAATCCGTTCTCAGACAGACTGACCCCGTTCGCACTACGTCTCAAGTACGATCTTGTTTCGTGAAAATAAATAGAAACTAAAAGATAAGTTCTTACAACATTTGCAATACGTTCTACGTGTTCTCAGTACGTTCTTAGTACGTTTTACTCGTTTTAAGGAGTTCGCAGTAAGTTCCAAGAACGTTGTACTCATTAAATGCAGTTGTTACAACGTTTAAACCGTAAAGACAATACGTTCAAACAATGTGCATATAAATAGAGGTCGTTGTCTCAAAATTCATCATTTGTGATATTAAGTTGAAACATGGACAATCTTGGAGCTCTTAATTTTGTAAATGTTCGCTCGTGCAATTTATGCTAGAAGCAGAGCAGCAATATACTGTTTTGTTGGGCCGAGAAAGAAGGCGGAGACGACACAGAACTTGTTGGGTGAGAACTGGCAGGAACGTAGTCGGTTTTATAATCGCCGTGCAGAAAATGGCTGCAACTACGTCCTAAACGTACTAAGAACGTAGTAGGACGGAGTGAGAAGTGCCTTTGAACGAGTTACCACTGCTCAACGAATAAAGATGAACTGCGTACGAACGTAATCGAACTGGCTGAGGACGGGCTCGGTCTGAATGGAAACGGTATACCAACGGGGACAATGGGGAAATTGACCCGTTTTGAACTGGATACAGACGGACTGGCAACGGGATAGGACGGGATAGGAACGAGCTGCACGTAGCGCGAACTGTGTATGAACGTCATTTAGTCATATTGCAGATTTTTTTTCTGACCAAAACTACACGTTCAAGCAAGTTCACATCCCGTTCTGCATTTTCTTCAAAACGTGGTCGAACTGTCTAAGAACGTGTTTGGTGTATAGGGCTCTTAAATAAAATGTTAGAAACGCCGCAATTAATATGAACACAGTAATTACTTGTATCAATTTATTTGATTACATGTATATACAATCATTAACTTTTATGAGTATACATAAACTGAATATGCCTAATCTTTATTTCTTGATACACATGTTTGCTTTAAATAATTCAAAAGCCGTTTAAAAATCGCATTCCGACGAATCAATTGTTATGGAAGGACTTCATTACAGTTTGATATTTTATTTGAGTGTATATGGGATAAAAATCTACTGCATCATGCTTTTCAAATCGATCAAAATGATATTTTAAATTCTTACACGGCAAAATAGATACAGGTAATGAAGAGCGCATAATCGTTAGCAAATATGATACAATTCTCTTAATTCTATTTAATAACACGCCATATTTTTAAGCATCTCTTTGTTGCAAACGCAATTTATTTTTGTGTGACTGGTAGATATTTAATGTAAGTTTATTTAGCACTACAACACTCTTTAGGAGAAACAGGATAACATAGTAGGGATTCATACGTTGGCTTATTGTGTCTTGAACTCTATTTAGCCAAACGTTTTGATCACATACGTTCCCGACCGTATAATGACTGAAAACTATATGCCCTAAATAATGTTTCATATATATCAATCTATTGATGTTACACATAGCCATCTAACTAATTATATTCTAGCACTTTGTATTGAAATAAATAATTTAAATAGAAACAAAAAGTGTATGAAGTTACTTTTGTCTGACTTTAGTATGATTACTGTATTTAAGTATTCGAAGATACAACTGTTTAACTGGTTTATTACAGAAATTAACTTTAACAAATTGCATTAAACATAAGTAAAGTGGTAATGTTCCTTCACAACTAAATTGATAATATTGTTTCCATTAATATTGTCTGTCACAGTTTGGCTAACACATATTTTTGCAAAACTTGTTTTACATAAGATTTGCACATAGGAGGTAGTTTTTTCATAAAAAGAATAGCTTGATGTAGATAACACTCGTAACAATAAATAATTTAAAAAAAACTATCTTGTTAAATATATTGAACATAATACATTATAGCAATCTAGATTTTTTTTACTGAATATTCGCTCCCAAACCTCTGCCGAGTATCACATGGCTCCCGGACGATGTAAATGCGTTTTATTTTTTAGTGACGCACGAATTGGAGACAACCCGTATTATGTTGCACCAAACAACCTCTTTGTTTCTTCATACAAGGGAGATGAAAGTAAAATGTCTTGTTTAGACGTTTGTCAACTTTAATGTAAGGTTATGTAGTCCAATTACAAACATAATGTATGTATTTCTCAAAAACTTTATTCTGAAGCATAAACATATTTTGCCTGTCACAATTTAAAAAAAATACAGAAATATTACTTATTACAGTCATGCATTTGTCTAACGTTACATTTCGCATATAAATAAAAACAATTTCGACTCTACAACAAAGTACTAGTCGACTTTTGGTATATTCTGTTTATTATTTACGCGTATGACGCATATACAAGAGGACGGACGGATATGGTAAAAAACATATATTTGATGACGTAGTTGTACGCTTCCTTGTGTATCAGCCACACGCGTATAAGGTCTATCAGGTACAGGATGGAGACGGAATGTTATTTGAAACCGAATAGCGCTCTAGGCGTCGGATATCTGGTTGGGATTGAAACATACGACTGACTCTATTTAACGGGCATTCTGTGCTGGCAATTTGGAAAGGACACAGCAGGAAAGATATCCAGATCGTGAGTATTACATACTTTTAACGTACCATGTTTTAATGATAGAAACATTATGTTATTGTAATTTAAACACCACAAACAAAGTTTTAACATTAAGTTATCACAAATTACATAATTGAGATGAAAATTGAAAACAAATGTATGGTGATTAAACCGTTCTCTTATTGACTTTAAAGTTAGTATATTTTATCACAAGGGAAAAGTCATATTTATCAAAACATTCAAATTGCAAACATTTCTTTCAGGACACTTGGATATACAGAGAAGATACAGCCATGAGGGTATTTTTGATCGGATGTCTGTGTGTGATCAGTACAGTGCTCATGGCAACCGCCATTGACGCCTACTACGATATGTCTAGCATTTACGGGGGAGGCGCTGGGATGGGCTCCATTGGCTACCCAGGTGCCATGGGATACGGGTACGGGGGCGGTGCTATAGGCGGTGCTGGCGGCGGCGGGGGAGGAATGGGTGGAATATTTGGAATTCTCATCTTCCGTAAGTACAGGAGTGAACATGTGATTATTATACACATGTATATGTTTATTTTATATGGTCCGATTTTAAAATACACCTTTGTCAGTTGATACCTGAAAATAATTTGGATGCCTTGAGCAGTTAAGCGTATTTCAGAACCCTTCGTGTACGCATGTGTTATGAGACTTTTTAAATGCAATTTCTACTTAAATTCCTACATCATTTATTAGATTATTTGTAAAGAGGGATTAAAAGGCATTAAAGCATCGTGGGCCCTGTGTTTCAAAATGCAATCTTTTTTCATTAATGTTCCAATGTATTGGACGATGATACCCATCTCGTTAATACGCTCAATATGTATTTTTGTTATTTTTTTCACTCAGCGAATCGTCAACATATTTTTGGTTGTACCAGTTTGACCCATGTTAATTATTCTGACAAGCATTGGGTTTGTGCAATGTGTCTTATTTTGTTCGCAGGTCAGTGTCTAATGATGCGAACATGCATATATTAGTGTTTGACGACAGAATCACCATGGATGCGATTGCAGCAATAAATGGTTTACTGAACACCATCAATGTTTATAATATATTATAAAAATAATTAAATTGTATTTGCATGTTTTTATATGATAAACGAATAATTAATATAGTGCGTATTGAAAGCTTGAATATTCAATCAAGTTTGTTATACTCGTAAATTAAATTTAAGCCGTCTCGAAATTAATTAATATATGATAAAATTGAGTCTCCGACCCTTTCCCGTTTCAGTGTTTGTTTTCATCATCATCATAAATGTCTTGTTCGGTGGATCCGGTGGGTTTGGCGGACTCGGCGGGGGCGGCGGGGGCGGCAAGAGCAAGGGTGGCAGCAGCTACGGTGGTGGTGGTGGTGGTAGCAGCTACGGTGGTGGTGGTGGTGGCAGAGGGCGTGGCAGCGACTACGGTGGTGACTACCACTACGATGGGGGACACAACTCTTATAAATAAAGTGAAAGTGGTATGTTTTAAGATACATTTGATGTTTTTTCAATGCATCTATACTCAAGTTTTTTCCATCCGTAAAATGCGGAATCAGAATAATGTAAATAAAAAAATCCGTTGACTATGCTGATTTTTTTTAATTTTTAAAACATTAAATGAAATTGATAAATATTGTAGTTCAACACAAATGCAATCGTCATCCTTCAAGCAATGATTGTGTACTTTTTCATTAGTATAACTCGTTTTCATTTCCTAATATATCTTAACTATTTTGAAGATGAACTCAAAGGAAAGCGGGACGGAGAGAAATGGAACGCCTATGATTTTGGACAACGCAACTCATTTAAAACAACACTGTATTTGTTATTTTGTAAATGATATTTTATTACAATAATATTAAATATGCATCCGTAGATTGAATTGTTATTCATGTGTTGGTTCAATTGTCTCGAGCATGGAAATTAATTTTGATCTGATTGACGGCAGTCAATACTTGTTAATGACAGATTAAAGCCTCCATAAGGGTGGTTACCATAAACAATAGAAATAGACATTTGAATGTCTACTAAAATTGTTGTATTATGTTTTGAGGTATTGACTTATGTGTGTCAAGTAATTTTGAGGGAATGCATGAAGCATTATGTTCACTGTTTAAATTAGAAGTCTATCATTTTTTTCAACAAATGACAAACTAAAAATCACTTCATAATTTCCGGACCAGAAAATATCATTTTAATCATAAATACCGATGTTTTCCTAAAATATTGTTTTATCCAAGTAAAGATTAATTTAAAAACATTTTTATTTTCCACAATTACGTGAATAATCGGAGCACCCTTGGTATGGCTTTAAGTCCCCGAATCTCGATTTATTTAATTCTTGTGAAATAAAACCAGTCAAATAGCATACTGCTGGAGAACATTTCTTTGATGGCGTATATTGTATATCCGAGAACACGCCATACTCTCAGTATTTAAGTTGTATGACGGAAGGTCAGTTAACCTACTTGCATTCTTCCTGGTCAAGCTATTTTACCAGTACATAGTGTTAATACTTTTTCGAGAAACTGGCTACTGCCCTACTTCAATACAGATGAAGAAGGAGAATGACCGTAACAATGATTGTATGACCAACAATCCCGTATTATGTGATCGGAAATGGAATCGAGCCTTACCGTTTATAGTCCAAAGCTCTACCATCTGAGCTTGTCAAATTAAAAGACTGTATTAACTCTTTACCACTTAGATATTTACGCATTTGTAGTCCCTTAAAAAGTTAAATTTAATTAAAGACCTTTCTTCCTAGATTAAAATGTTAAAGGCGCTGTTTTCAACCCTTAGATGCTGATGAGCAGCAAACATCATAAAACCTGAACAGACTGCACACGTTGATCAAAGACTTCACATCCAACTGATTGACGTGTGACTGGAAAATTAAGTCCAACCCACGACGATCTCGCTAGCCAATCAAATGCTATATTTAACATTCAACGGTCTATAATTTAACGTATACATCAATAGCTTTACACATTCAATATTATCGTTGACGACGCCTTATTTTCCTTTTAATATGTATTCCATTTATAAAATATACACGAGAAACTTATAACACGTTAGAAAATGATATACAGTTGATCATATAGTAAACAAGATGCATTTTAATTTCTTCTTTGCTTTTAAAACGGTCATACAGTAAAAAAGTGCATTAAATAGTAAGCAATTTTAACACATTTGGTATTGTTATGTCCATAGGGGGGGGGGGGGGGGGGGGCATTAAATATTGACAAGAGTACACTATATGGCAAAAGCTGCAAGAGCGATAAACTCCGTTTTTGCATCACGAAATAAATAAAAGTCCCAATAAATGTTTTGTTCATGGTGTTTGTGTTTCTTTACACATTGGTAGAAACCTTACAATTATTGAATCTTTTATTAAACCACATCAAAATAAATAAGGAAATTGTATCCTTAATACTATCATTCATATACAAGGATTAAGAATTGATAAACAAAATAACATTATTAATTGGTCCTCACAAGTTTGCCACATTGTAAATCAAGCAGGATTTACAGATGTATCATGCATGGCTATATCTTGAGTCAGTTTTATTGATACCTTTATTCCTTTGTTAAATAAAAGACTCAGAGATCAGTGTATATCAGAGTGGAGAGTTAATTTTGATTCATCAACTTCATTACTAGTCTACAAAAATTAACATGTATCTGAGAGGTTTGTATAGTCTGTGTATTTAAATGTATCCGAAATTTTATTTTTTTTAATATCAATAAAAAATATCACTTCATACTTAAAATTATTGTTTTGTTTAGCAGAAAGATCCAAACTCATATCACTTAAATTCTCAACAAAACAAAGCATGCATACTAATTTTAAGTTTTGAAATAGTAACAAGAAATATCTTTAAAACAGATATACGGCGTTGATAGTCCAATGAATGAGATCAAGGATAGCGAATGTCTTTTTCTGTGCAGTTCTTAGCTGCATCACACGCAGTGCGGGATGTTACGCGGAGTTTTCGCGGCTTATTTTACATTATTACATATTGCTGGTCATAAATCTATAGATACAAAACAGAAAACCAAAAGAAGAATGGAAGTGAAATTAAAACATACGAGTCAACCGGCCACACGCGAAGTATTTATAGGCGCGTTCTTCGAACAAACCTGTTTTAGTGGTTTGTCGGGCATTGCTATTTGATTCGATTATTAACAGTATCGAGAATCATCGCACGCATGATGAATACATTAGTCAATATGGTGGAATAATTATTGTTAAATTAATCAAAAATAATATTTATCATTGTATTGTTGAAACCACGTTAAGAATCTATTATTGACATACCATAATTATATTGTTGAATATCTTCATTTAACATATTTCTGGTCTAAAGAAAATTCCAGGTCACCTAGTTCACGGAAAGCTTCTTCATTATACAACGATTATTTTACTGGCCGCGAACTCCGGTGATGACCTGTATATAAACTCGATACCTCGCGGGTTGAAACGCAATCCATTAAGTGAGGCCTCGCTTCCACTGCTCTTTATACTTTTACATGTTTACATGTTGACAGACATGTGGAAGTTATTACTAAATATGAGAACATAGCCTTTAAGTATGAACGCTTTTGTCCTGACAATCCTCAGACAATAAAATGTGCATGCACAAACTGTATTGATGTCGAGAATTGAGTGTAAAACTGTTCTATCTATTAAGCCTTTTCATTAAAGATAAAATTGTTTCATGCAGTAAAACAGTGTTACAAAGACGCGGATATGTTTTCAATGTGTCAGTGGTCTACTCAAATCAGCCTATGGAATAAATGAAGTGTATTGATTCTGACCTAGCCGCGGGAAATTTTATTTGAATTTTATTGGACACTTACAAAGGTCAGGTAAGGTGGAAAGCTGGCTTGATACAGCTATGCCAAAAAATACCGGAATGCTCAGGGAGTAAGCTTTATCTAAATAACAGGCTTTAATAAAAAAAAATATAATTATGTTTTCTCTAACATACCGCTTTATATTTTCTTTTATGAACATTTAATACTTTTTTAAATCTTATCACTGAGTTATGTAGACATGCTGTTTATATGCAAAATCATTTCATTATATATATTAACACAGGTCCCTCTCAAGCACTCTATATTTTCCCTATCATACGTACACGCACGCCAACAGAAACACAAACAATCAATATCTGTAAACAAGAGGGCCAAGATGGTCCTAAGTCGCTCACCTGAGAGGAGTCGGTTCATTCAATCTTTACCTAACGACAACGTCAAACTTGACCTAGATATTGTCCAGACAAACATCCTCGTCAAGTTTCATCATTATTGAACCAAAACTCTGGCGTATAAAATGCTTTTGTTTTTGTAAGATTTGACCTGGTGACCTATATTTTGAGTTGACCCCCCCCCCTTACCAAACATCAAACTTTGCTTCCAAAAATAAATATTTTAACCAAGATTCCTACAATCTTTAACAAAATTGTGACTTCTAAGAGTTTTCACAAGGATTTTGTATAATATAATGAAAATTTGGACAATATAAGGGCAATAATTATGGCATTAATAATGTGATTTTGCTCATTTTTCAACTTGACTGAGATCTTTCAGCAACTTTCATAAAGAATGCTTGAGAAGTGTGAATGTCAGATTGTTTACAAACCAAATGTGAACGGACGGACGGTTGACAACGACCAATCCTAAAACCTCACCTGAGCAATCAGGTGAGCTAAAAAGTGTGTTTCACCGATCTGAGTTATTTTCCAACTTGTCCGAGAAATCAATAAAAACAATGTATTGACTAAGTTTCACGATGATTAGGCAAAAATGTGACTTCTATAGTGTTCGATCACAATGTTTCTCTCTTGTCACATAAGGAAAACTGCCCCCTCCCCTGGTGGCCATGTTTTTTTTACCAATCGGGACCATTTGCGAACTCATCTGAGATATATATGAAACCAATATTTTCACCAAGTTTCATGATGATTGGGCAAAAAATGTGACTTCTATAGTGTTCACAAGCTTTTTTTACTATACAAATATAAGAAAATGGCCCCCCACCCCCGGCAGCCATGTTATTCAACTGACCGGAACCATTTTTGAACTCAACTCTTGTATCAAAGGAACAAATGTTCTGACCAAATTTCATGACAATTGGGACAAAAATGTGTCTTCCAGAGTGTTCACATGTTTTCACTATATACATATAGAGACAAAATGCCCCGCCCACTGGCGGCCATGTTTTTTTCACCGATTTGGACCATTTTCGACCTCGTCCGAGATATAAATAAAACTCATGTTTTGACCAATTTTCATGAAGATCGGACAAAAAAATGTGGCCTCTAGAGTGTTTACAATGTATCACTATAGCCAAATAAGGAAAACTGCCCCGCCCACTGGCGGCCATGTTTTTCAACGGACCAGAATCACTTTTGAACTCCACCAGCATATCATTAAGACAAACATTTTAACAAAGTTTCATGAAGATTGGGCATCAAATGTGACTTCTACAGTGTTTACAAGGTTTTTCTTTTTTTTGACCTAGTAACCTAGTTTTTGACCTTACATGACCCAGTTTCAAACTCGACCGAGATATCATTGGGACAAAGCTTCTGACCAAGTTTCATGAACATCGGAAAAGAAATGTGCCCTCTAGAGTGTTTACAAATACATGTTAACGGACGGACGGACGACGGACGGACGACGGACAAAGACCGGTCACAAAAGCTAACCTGAGCAATCAGGTGAGCTAAAAAGATATACGGCGTTGATTGTAGTTGGAGTTTATGAAAGGTGAAGAGTTCAATGAATGAGATCAAGGATATCGAATGTCTTTTTCTGTGCAGTTCTTAGCTGCATCACACGCAGTACGGGATGTTACGCGGAGTTTTCGCGGCTTAGTTTACATTATTACATATTGCTGGTCATAAACCTATAGATACAAAACAGAAAACCAAAAGGAGAATGGAGGTGAAATTAAAACATATGAGTCAACCGGCAACACGCGAAGTATCCGTACATATTTTAAATATGTATACGCGCGTTCTTCGAATAAACCTGTTTTAGTGGTTTATCGGGCATTGCTATTTGATTCGATTATTAACAGTATCGAGAATCATCGCGCTCATGCTTAATACATTAGTCAATATAGTAGAATAATTATTGTTTAATTAATTAAAAATAATATTTATCGTGGTATTGTTGAAAACACATTAAGAATCTATTATTGACATATCATAATTATATCGCTGGATATCTTCATTTAACATCTATCTTGTCTAAAGGAAATTCCAGTTCACCTAGTTCACGCTATAGCGTCTTTATTATATAAGGATTATTTTACTGGCCGTGAACTCCGGTCAGCACATAAGAAACTCGTGAAGACGCAGCGATGACCTGGTATATAAACTCTGACATTCACGCACACTGGCCGCGAACTGACCCTGATACCTCGCGGCTTGAAATGCAATGCATTTAAGTGAGGCTTCGCTTCCACTGCTCTTTATACTTTTACATGTTAACATGTTGACAGGAATATGGAAGTTAGTACTAAATATTAGAACATAGCCTTTAAGTACAAACGTTTTCGCGCTGGCAATCCTCTGAAAATAAAAGATGCACGCACAAACTGTATTAATGTCGAGATTGAGTGTAAAATTGTTCTATCTATTACCGGTAAGCCTTTTTATAAGAGATAACATTGTTTCATGTTGAACATGCAGTAAAACAGTGTTACAAAGACGCGGACATGTTTCCAATGTTCTGGTCGTATGCTCAAATCAGCCTATGGGATAAATGAAGTGTATTCATTCTGCCCTAGTCGCGGGAAATTTTATTTGAATTTTATTGGACAGTTACAAAGGTCAGGTAAGGTGAAAAGCTGGCGTATACAGCTATGCCGAAAAACTTCAATCTTGCAATATACATAGATATTTTGACAGCATATACCGGTAAGCAATTAGGGCTTTCTGAATGTTTGTGTGTGCAAAAAGACTACCAAAAAGTGGTATTACGTAAATAAGATTCGTGAAAGTAATAAATGCGGAATATTACGCTAGTCAATTGTTCCAAGAGTTTGTATCACTCGAGTGGCTTGTGTGATGACGTATCACACGAGAGGCCTCAAGTGTGATGCGAAATAGCACAAGCCACGAGAGTGATACAAACTCTTGGAACAATTGACTAGCGTAGTATACCTTTTATTATATACAACAACTAACGAAAACAGTTAATAATTGTATTGTTTACTTTAACAAAACTGACAAAACAATGACTAAAACGGTACGCCATAGGTAATTTAAGACGCGCAGGAATACAGTTTATGTAAATTAACGTCTAAACATTTGAAGCGTGAAAACACAGGTACGTTAAGGCCATCGTTAATCCAATGTTTATAAGAATTAAGTTGACAACTTAAATCCGATGTTTATAACAAAAACGTTGAAACAATATGCACTTCCACTTCTTCCATGTCTTTATCGAAACTTAGTTTAAACCACACTATTTTATTGTATTCCTATCGAAATATACATTTAGCTATGCATGATAAACACAAACTCCAAAATACGTTTTGAATTTGTTCGATGTTTTTAACAAACAGTTTACTGTTAAAATACACCACGTCCGAGAGGTCCTTAAATTCCATAGAGTTTAGATAAAACTATTGTGTTTCGTCGTAGAAATCACGTCACACGATGTACTACGTAATATATTTCGTAATATACAATTTTTTTTTTTCTATTTTCGGTGCGCGTAATGTGACGTCATTAAATGGGTCTAAGTAGTCCGGCTAGTACGGTAATACGGATTTGGAAACAGCGAGTAACGCAATACGGGATTTTTTATTTCAACGATTGATACAACCTGTATTTTGTTTAAAGCATTAAACAGGTATATAATAAATGTACCTACCCTTTTTGGCAATCTATCTTGTACACAGTTATGTAATGGGATTAGTTAATGGCGATGTTTATATATATATATATATATATATATATATATATATATATATATATATATACACACACAAACGCCGTGTCAAAATGTCGCACACACACATTCACACACGCATACAGCCTCTGCCACACACTCACACACACATTCACGCACGCATACAACCTTTGCCACACAAACACAAACGAACGAATACACATTTTTCAATGCAAGCAGATATTAATTAGTTATGTAATAAAGTATTATTCTGTGAATGATATCAAGCAAAATGCTGTAATTTACCTTCTATCTGACTATTAAAAAATTAGTTATTAATTAATTTAAGGTGTTTCTGACTGATATTGTATTAACACGATGGGCTGGAATATGCTACAATCAATTAAATATTTGATTTGCGTATGTCCTCATAGTACTGATATATACTGTAGAGAATAACAGGTTACTGTCCCATCGTTTTGCAATATATCAAGCGAGGCTTAGAATAATATAACGGCGAGGCTTGCCGTACACCTATTGTGTATGGTTTGACTTTTCAACAACGAATATTGACAAAAATACACAGTATGAAAAAATAACCCTCGTATATGTATTATACATACATAATATATAATACATATACGAGGGTTCTTTTTTACATCTTTTTTACATTATTTAATCGCCATTTTGGAGATGTGTATTGGAATTGATCTCGGAATTGACATTTTGATGATGGGGTCAATATTAATGACATAAGCGTTTGAAATCGTTTGTTTAAATAGTTGAGGATTAGCATACAGTTATCATTTGTCTTGACTTTCTGTGCAACGCTTGCGAGTGCAATGACTTTATCGATATTTAAGATTTATTGCCCGATTGATGACGTCATTTAACTTCTGCAGTGCGGGCTGTTGTGATTTAAAAAAAATAAACGTTTTCGTGAATTTTGACTTTAAACTATAATTTAATATGTACGTTCTTGGTATCAAATTGTTTGTTTTGTTGAAACTGATTCATGTTGATAAAAATTGTTGACTTTATTGCAAATTCCACGTAACGTAAAAATGACTGATATAAGAACTTCCTGTTGACCATGATATAAAAAAAAAATCAGGCAACGTTATATCAGGCAGATATCAATGCGGTGATATGATAAAAGTATATGCCTTCATCACGGTTTGTTGTTTCTTTAAGTGAAGAGTTCATTGAAGAATGCATTCGCATGCTATAATTCATTGTATATTTTCATACCCGTAGCCAGGGGGGGGGGGGGGGGTGCGTTGGGTTCGCACCCAACCTTTTGTGACGAGTAAAAAAATGTACAATAAGTTGCACCCAACTTTATTTGACGCAAAAACGGTTATTTACTTTTTCCAGGAACCCAGTAAGTCTTCGTATTTAAGCGTTCAAATAATGTTGTATTAAATATGCAACCGACAGGTCACCATATAATTAATTTCTCGATTAAGTCATTTCCAAGATAGCGCGTGATTTTTATTTACACTGTGTAACCGTAGAATTGTTGAAATCAACAGAAGTTTTGACAGCAAAATTTGAGGAGATCTTAGAAGCCGGTCGCCGAAAAATGGAATTGGAATCTTTGTTATAAATGGATACTTGTTTTCTGTATAATGCAAAATTATTAACCTGACACTCTCATCCGTATAAAATCGATACTTATTTATAGATATTTTGAAACTAAATGATTGTTTTGTAACTTTTGGCATCGTTATTAATGTCTGTTAAAGCTATAACTTTAATACATATCATAACAAAATGATGAACCATACTTATTGTGGGTTGAAATCCCAGTCCAATAACCCTTTCCGACAATTATATCAATGGCTTGAAAAGCAATTTGATTAACTTGAATAAATAATCTTATAAAAAAGAAAATACATTTTAGATGATTATTAACGGAATGTTATGTCAGCTTCCGAAAATGACTGAAATCAAAGGACACCTATCGACTATTGCCGAAGACTAATGAGTCACTGGTTAATAACTTAGCATTACAACATGATTTATAACAATTACACAATGTGCACAGCATTTGCGACAGACTGTGTTGTCTTTTTGTTATATCCCCGTACAACCATTTTCGGATCCCCTAAAGGGTTTTCCAGCAACAAAAATATCAGCTTTGCTCAAGACAGGATAATTTTTTTGTTGAATGACAAGAAAACAAATCATTTCTACAAAGCAATGTAGCTTTTTTTAGTTAACCAATGGTTAATGGCATCTGTTCTGCTGCAAACGCATAACTTTCCACAATGTTTTAATTATTTCAAAATTGACACTAGGAATGCCCTACTCATAAACAGTTGTTATAATGAATTTAATACGTTGTAACATATGATCAGGTGGACGTTAACGTTTAATGTTCATCAACTGTGACCGATCTTGAGCATAAAATGAGCAAATAAGTACATCTTTTTTCTTCAACGTCCTTGTATAGATTGTTCAGGACTTTGAGATCATAGGACCAGTAGTTTGTGGTTATAGGGTCTTAATATGAAGCCTTAAGCGTTATACGTTTCTGAAATTTGTTTAGAAAAAGATAACTAATTTGTTTAAAGTAGTTTTAAACAAATTAAAGTAACTGTTATACCATTTTGATCTTTGTTAGTATTGATGCAGATTAGAGAAGACCCAGTTTTGTTAATCAGTATTTGTTGTACAATACACTATTACCACGTTTCGAGCAAGTCTAGGCCTCTGGTACTATCCATAGTAGCAGACAAACAATTGTTTTGAAAAAAAAGTCAAATATTTCCATTTAATTTGCTCGATTTATGAATGGTAGAATGTTGGAATGGTAAAACACACCAATTGTATCAAGATTCCAATAAATAATATTTTATACCATTTGCTTAGATGGGCTGATCACACGCAAAGAAGCGAGACCTGTTCTTCAAACTGCGTTTTATATGAAATGTCTACAGAAATCGGTGATAATATGCACAACATACTTTCATTATATATATATATATATATAGGATGCGCTCAAGATGGCATTTTTTTTAAATATACTTGCCTCGTCTCAAACATTTTATTATTTACACCGATAATTGTAAACGTAGTGTTGGTAAGTACATTGTGATAAAGTTTCATTTCGATTTCATTCTCTTATGATGCAACCATGCGACCACAATACATTGGGATTAATTGTTTTCTGAGCACATTCAATATTCATAATGTAACATAAAGTTATTGCTTTTTATTTGCATATTGCGATGTAATAAATGAAAACAATAATAATAATATATTATATTGCTGATTAAAAGCTAAATTTAGCCTTCAAGAAATGAACTATTATATTCTTAAATAAATGGCTGTAAACCTCTTCTTTTTGCAGTGTTCGTTTTCATCATCATCATCAACGTCTTGGTCGGTGGAGCCGGTGGTTTTGGCGGACTCGGTGGATCAGGAAGCAGCGGTAAGAGTGGTAGCAAATACAGTGGAGGCAGCAACTATGGCGATGGTTTGAATCACTACAAAAAATAAAGCGAGGTTGGTTTAACATGTGTGATGTTTTAAAAGTCACATTCTTGCCGTCCAGAGCGAACAAAATCCGAATGGATTTTTTTTCTTGAGACATAAGTGTTTGCATGTTTATGTAATAATATATTATTAAAATTTTGTAGATTGATTTCTTAGCTTTATAAATGCCTTCGATGAAAATGATTATACATCTAGTCTTACTGATTTGTAATAGTTTAATATCTTTTAACACATGAGTGTTTGCTTTCAGTTGTGTATATCTTGTTGTGCATTGTAATGTATTTCCTAACTCTGTTGTAGATAAAGAGTGAAGACGTGCAAGATGGAGAGGTTCGGAACGGGAATAAATTTTGGAATACGCAACTCATTGGAACCAAAATTGTCTTTGTTATAAAAATAGGTGTTAACAGTATTAAATGAGAATCCGAAGATTTAGTTGTTATTCGTTTTCCTTGACCCAATAGACTCGAACGAAGCTTTTTTTTTCATTTATGAACAGTTGTATCAAGCTCGTTTACGACAAAATAAAGCCTCAATAAAGGTAAATGTTAGTTAATTTTATAATATACAATATAAATATACATTTGAATGTGTAGTAACATTGTTTTATTATGTATGAAGGTATGATCGGTATGCCGTATGTTGGACATACACGTGATGAAAACACTGCTGCAAACATATAATTGACAACAAGTTATCAGTCAACTAAGATAAAAATAGTATTTTTTATACAATTACAGAGATTTCGGAGAAAAATATCACCTTAGACAAAAAATTGCAGGTTATTTCCAGATTTTTTTACAAGGCATTGTTCACCGGGATCATATTATTTTAAAATGAAATAAAATACAGTTACAAACAAAACTATAATATTTAAATTATTTAATCGCATCCCCCGGGCTTTTGATATTTGAGTGTATTTAAACACTATCTTAGTTATACAAGTATTCGAAAATTTATTGGTGAAAAGCGTATCAAACGCTTTATTACTTTACCGATTTCGATTGATATTTATGTATAAACGAATAAATGAGTCGCGTTCTAAGAAAACTGGACTTAATGCATGTGCGAAAAGTGTCGTCCCAGATTAGCCTGTACAGTCCGCACCGGCTAATCAAAATAAAATAAAAATATAAAGAGTTCATGTATATCCCATTATGTCAAGTAACTACGTCCAGATTCATTGTTTAAATTACGACCAAAGTATATTCTCAACTTCGTCGAAGAATAACGATAATATGAAACCTTATGTATAAGATATAATTGATCTTTAAAATAGAAGTATTACCATTGCATGCGCAAATCCGCTGTGGGCGATAGTGATTCAGACCTTAACAACAAATCAGACCGAATGTCCCGCCAATGTTAATATTTTAATAATAAACATTTGTCCTTGAAGTTACTAAGTTCTCAGAACTGCGTTTGAAGATGAACGTTCAAATTCATCATATAGCCACAAAAAACACACACACACACACACAAATGTAAGTTCATAATTTTACCTTTTCCGAGATGTCGGGGCGTCTTGACACGTCGCATGTTGACTGTATATACGTTTTGCACACAACGATTACATTGTCAGACGAGAGCAGACTATAAATTACAAGCAGTAACGATAGAGAAACACAGTTTTGAAAATATTGGATCAAGTTGTGTAAGGTTTGCTTTAATTGTATAACACTTCTTCTGACATTACAATTAAATTACAAATTCAATTAAAACAAACATGAAGTACATATGCAGTTCATTTGTTAAACATTACTGTCTTATCTTATATAATATAATAATATATGTTTCAATATAAAGGCGACATTTGTATCATATAGCTTATACTTGATTTAATCCAGGCTTAACAATGAAGCTGTTTCACCTAGGCGCTGTCAGTTTGCTTGTTGCGAGCATCTTAACGACCGCCTCCGCATACTACTGGAAACCACCGAAGGGTCCTGATATTTTTTCGATCCTGATTTTCCGTAAGTTATGAAATACATACATTTAATTATTTTGCCCGTATATTTGTTTGTCACATTGACAGAAACGTATATATTTGGACAATTAACACTTTTTTAAACAGTTTTTGATGGTTATCGTGACAATCGTCTGGTACTATAAGTGGGCGTACTATTAAATTTGGAGAAAACGTTCCCAATGGAAGCACAAAAAGTTAATTTAATGTTTGCAACATTCATGTGAAAATGTTTATCCAAATTATTGTATTAGTCTTTAAATTTTACATTAAAACATTTTCAACAACAATCTACGAGTAATACATTGTGCAAAATGCTTCTATAATTAATATTCCTTTGTAGTTCGTTAGTTGGCATTAATTCGAACAGTTCAATCGCATACTTCGTATGGATATACATTTCAGTGTTCGTGTTTATTATCGTCATTCGAGTTTTGTTCCCTGATAATGGCAAGAAAGGCGTCAATTCATATCGGTAAACGTATGTATTTCTTTTTAAATTGATTTATATTAATTAATATATTAATTTGTACTTAAGATTCAGTTATTCACACAATTTATGCAAAATGCATTAAATTTCAAGTCAACAATCTTTTACCAAAAAAAACTTGGAACACAAATATTGACATTCAACAAATTAAGCGGGCTAAAGATTTATTGTCGGATTACCACCATGTAGATGTTACGTAACGTTTTTTTTTAAACTTATGTTCGCATTTCTATATAAAACATTATTAATGTATATATAAAACATATGGTAGACAAGGGCGAATGGGGAGAAAATCGCAAAATGTATAAGAGGTTATTGTAAATATATAATAAAGTTTATCATTATAATATTACTAATAAGTTGTTGTTTGTAAGTTGTAAAATATCAATTTATTTTAAATCGATTATCATAATATTGTTATCACTTACCAACGAATAATTACAGATTGATGCTGTGAACGTTGAGATTTATTCCGAATTAACATTATAACAAAATAATTCAAGTGATTTATATAAACTGTCAAGGTCAAAGCAATAATTTATTATTTGTGACATTACATTTGAGCCGTGCTCTGTGAAAAGGGGGTTTAATACATGTGCGTTAAGTGTCGTCCCAGATTAGCCTGTGCAGTTCGCAAAAGGCTAATCAGGGACAACACTTTCCGACAAAACTTGATTTCTGCTAAGTAGGGACTTTCTTGAAACAAAAATATCATAAAAGCGGAAAGTGTCGTCCCTGATTAGCCTGTGCGGAATGCACAGGCTAATCTGGGATGACACTGTACGCACATGCTTTAAACCCCCTTTTCACAGAGCACGGCCCATTTCTTTTATAATTATTTCAGACTCAAGTTTTGGAGTGAAAGGCCATTCACCAATTTAGCTGATGATATAAACTGTTTGTACAGAATGTATCAATAAAGCATTATACCGAAACGTGGTGTCATGCATTTGTTTCATTTTATGTTTGATTGTGTATAAGAGAAAGATGTCATTCAATTAAATGTTTAATGGACAGTGAAAATAAGAGTGATTTTCCATTATTATCTATTATGTTAATTGTTTCAAAGTAACTTTCGTCGCTGGCTCTTGTATTCATAGTAATTGAACCGGTGAGTGAACATAGGTCGATTAACAGAAATAGAGAAATGAAGTTATTGACATTGTTTCAGCGAAATTCATTATTTATTAAAATGGTGGAAAGCATCAAGGAAAATGGGAGACATTTTTCAGTAGACGTGAATATGAAAAATATTATAATCGACAAAGCTCCATTCGTTACCATAAACAAGACCTATTCTCATTGACGATATATGTCCGTAATCACAACACATCGTAAAATGCAACATCGTACACACCAACAAACACCAACAGTAGTCTCTTATAATTCAAATTTGAATGGCCATTTACAGATGTTGTTATATGTGTGTTTTTATATCTTGTATATACTATGTTGTAAATGTACATGGATGAGACTGAAATAAAATATAATATCTGTTCAGAATCGGTATTGGATTTGTGTGATAAAATTGGTACTCAAATATTATTACGCAATCCCAGATAATAAACATTAAATATCCAGCAATCAAATAATTTAAAACTTGGTTTAAATTTTACGCAAATTGTTACATAAGTAATCAGTATTCAAATCAGTATTCACAAAAAAAGTTGAATTGTCTATGGCAATCAAGTTTATTTGTAAGTTTGCATTTGTTTACTCTTTTGAATCATCGAACATATATTCGTTAGCAAAGTAAAGAGAATAAATGGAAGTAATTCTTATGGTATCACATAGACACAAACGCTGTCCATATACACTATCAAGGGTTTTTATCCAACATTCATATTTTAAACGTGCAATGTAGAAGATAAATTTTAAGTTTTTACTTCTTGCAATCGATTACCATATAGTGTGTTTATACCTTAAAACGAAGTGAAATTTCAAATGTAATATTTGTTTAGCCCTTCGGCATATTTATCGCTTAGAATGATTGAGTTTGACTATATTGACTTTCGATATTTAAAAAGATATAGCAAATACAACTTTGACTATCTGTAACTGAATATACAAAAACTAGATGGTGTGAGAATACAAGCAAGTTAAAATTTTACTCATTCTGATGATTCGCATCGATTTAATGTTAAATAGAGAAACTCAGTCGAAATTTTGACACAATTCTGATTATTTTATAATTGATAGATTTTGTTTCAATTGATTTTGACAAAATTTGGACATTTAACTATTATATCTAGAAATTGAACGTGCATTGTATATAAATATCTCAATTTTAATGGTTATACAATTACATTAATTATCACGAAACAAGCAAAATCAATCTTAAATAAAAATTCGCAAACTTAATATCATTGAAGAGTTTTCTAGTTGAAAGAATCAGTTCCTGTTTGTTTGTATATGTCAACTCAATGTTCTGAATACTTGGTGACACATGTTTCCTATCGAGGACCCATAATATGGCATTGATGCTTGTACAATATTCGTTAATGCCAAAATCTGAACCAGTTCAATCTGGACCAGTTCAATCTGAACCAGTTCAATATGGACCAGTTCAAGTTCCATTCGGGTATTATGTTATTTATCAACAGATATTTAAAATTTGCTTTTAAGTATATATTCAAATATATATATATATATATATATATATATATATATATATATATATATATATATATATATATATATATATATATATATATATAACCTCTGATTCAAAACAACAGAGTCTTATTTTTAATAACAAGTATTAACATTTTCTCCATAAGGCACAAGATTCACATGCGTTCTCATTTACGGAATATTTAAAAAACAAGAGGGCATGAAAGGCCCAAAGTCGCACACCTGAGATAACAAGATATTATTGGGACAACTCTCCTGACCAAGTTTCATGAAGATTGGAAATTAAATTTGGCCTCTAGAGTGTTAACACGTTTTACTTCGGTCTTATAAGGAAACATGCCCCGCCCCCTTGCAGCCATGTTTTCAACCAACCTGCATCATTTTTTAAATCATCCAAAATATTATCGGGATGAATCTTCTGACCAACTTTCATGAAGACCACACAGTAAATGTGGCCTCTAGAGTGTTAACAAGATTTTACTATAACCATAGAAGGAAAAATGCCCCGCCCCTTGGAAGCAATGTTTTTCAAGTAAACATAATTATTTTTTAACTGATCCAAGATACGATTGAGACCAATCTTCTGACCAAATTTCAAAGAGATTGAACAATATATGTTGCCTCTAGAGTGTTAACAAGGTTTTAATATAGCCATATAAGGTTAATACCCCGCCCCTGGTGGCCATGTTTTTAAAGCAACACATTTTTTTCGAACTCATCCAAGATATCATTGCGACAAATCTTCTGACCAAGTTGCATGATGATCGGAAAATATATGTGACCTCTAGAGTGTTAACAAGGTTTTACTATAGCCATATAAAGAAAAATGCCTCTCCCCCGTGGTGGCCATGCTTTTCAACCAACCGGCATCATTTTTAAACTCGTCCAAGATATTGGGATGAATCTTCTGACCAAGTTTCATGAAGATCGGACAATAAATGCAGCCTCTAGAGTGTTAACAAGATTTTACTATAGCCATATATAGCGATATAAGGAAAAATGCCCCGCCCCTTAACAGCCATGTTTTTCAAGCAAACGTAACCATTTTCGAACTCATCCAAGATATCATTGAGACCAATCTTCTGACCAAATTTCATGAAGATTGAACAATAAATGTGGCCTCTAGTGTGTTAACAATGTTTTACATAAGCCATATATAGCCATATAAGGAAAAACGCCTCGCCCCCTGGTGGCCATGTTTTTTAAGCAACATAAACCATTTTGGAACTCATCCAAGATATCATTGGGACAAATCATTTAAGCAACCAAAACCATTTTGGAACTCATCCAAGATATCATTGGGACAAATCTTCTGACCAAGTTTCATGAAGGTTGGAAAATAAATGTGGCCTCTAGAGTGTTAACAGGGTTTTACTATATAGTCTATAGCCATATAAGGAAAAATGCCCTGCCCCCTGGCAGCCATGTTTCAACCATCCGGCATCATTTTTTAACTCGTCCAAGATATTGTTGGGATGAATCTTTTGACCAAGTTTAATGAAGACCAGATAATAAATGTGGCCCCTATAGTGTTAACAAGATTTTACTAAAGCCATATAAGGAAAAATGCCCCGCCCCTTGGCAACCATGTTTTTCAAGCAAAGACATCCATTTTCGCACTCGTCCAACATATTATTGGGATGAATCTTCTGACCAAATTTCGTTAAGATTGGACAAAAAATAAATGTGGCCTCTAGAGTGTTAACAAGATTTTACTAAAGCCATATAAGGAAAAATGTCCCACCCCCTGTCGGCCATGTTTTTCAACCAAACGGCATCATTTTTTTAACTCGTCCAACATATTATTGGGATGAATCTTTTGAACAGGTTTCCTGAAGATCGGACAATAAATGTGGTCTCTAGAGTGTTAACAAGATTTCAATATAGCCATATATAGCCATATAAGGGAAAATGCCCCGCCCCTTGGCAGCCATGTTTTTCAAGCACACGTGACCATTTTTGAACTCATCCAAGATATCATTGCGACCAATCTTCTGACCAAATCTCATGAAGATTAGACAATAAATGTGGCCTCTAGAGTATTAACAAGGCAAATGTTGACGTCGCACAACGCACAACGGACAAAAGGCGATCAAAAAAGCTCACCATGAGCACATTGTGCTCAGGTGAGCTAAAAAGATAATAATGTTTTCTCTAACATACCGCTTAATATTGTCTTTTATGAACATTTAGTACTTGTTTAAATCTCATCACTGAGTTATGTAGACACGATGTTTATATGCCAAATCATTTCATTATATATATTAACACAGGTCCCCTTCAAGCACTCTTTATCTTCCCTATGTTCTGAATACTGGATGACACATGTTTCCTATCGATATTGGACAATAAATGTGGCCTCTAGAGTGTTAACAAGGTTTTACAAAAGCCATATATAGCCTTATAAGGAAAAATGCCCCGCCCTCTGGTGGCCATGTTTTAAAAGAAACTAAAACCATTTTCAAACTCATCCAAGATATCATTGGGACAAATCTTCTGACCAAGTTTCATGAAGATCGGAAAATAAATGTGGCCTCTAGAGTGTTAACAAGGTTTTACTATAGATATAAGGAAAAATGCCCCGCCCCCCTAGACCATGTTTTTCAACCAAAGGGCATCATTTATGAACTCGTCCAAGATATTTTTGGGATGAATCTTCTGACCAAGTTTCATGAAGATTGGACAATAAATGTGGCCTCTGGAGTGTTAACAAGATTTTACTATGTATCACCAAATATAGCCATATAAGGAAAAGTGCCCCGCCCCTTGGAAGCCATGCTTTTCAAGCAAAGGTTTCCATTTTCAAACTCATCCAAGATATCAATTGGGACAAATCTTCTGACCAAGTTTCATAAAGATTGGAAAATAAATGTGGCCTCTAGAGTGTTAACAAGGTTTTACTATAGCCATATAAGGAAAAATTCCTCGCCCCCTGGTGGCCATGTTTTCCAACCAACCTGCATCATTTTGGGTTGAATCTTCTGACCAGGTTTCATGAAGATCGGACAATAAATGTGGCCTCTAGAGTGTTAACAAGATTTTATTATAGCCATATATAGCCATACAAGGAAAACTGCCCCGCCCCTTGACAGACATATTTTTCAAGCAAACATGACCATTTTCAAACTCATCCAAGATATCATTGCGACAAATCTTCTGACCAAATCTCATGAAGATTGGACAATAAATGTGGCCTCTAGAGTGTTAACAAGGCAAATGTTGAAGCCGCACAACGCACGGCGGACAGAAGGCGATCAAAAAAGCTCACCATGAGCACATTGTGCTCAGGTGAGCTTAGAAGATAATAATGTTTTCTTTAACATCCGCTTGATATTGTCTTTTATGAACATTTAGTACTTTTTTAAATCTCATCACTGAGTTATGTAGACATGATGTTTATATGCCAATTCATTTCATTATATATATTAACACAGGTCCCCCTCACGCACTCTATATCTTCCCTATCATACACACGCACACAAACAATGACAGACAGGCCCAAAACAATTTTTTTTTTTTTAACCCTTTCAGCGCTGGAACCGAATTTTAAAGGCCTTTGCAAACAGTTTGGATCCAGATGAGACGCCACATAACGTGGCGTCTCATCAGGATCCAAACTGTTTGCCATTCTGATAGTATTCTTTGAAAAAAAATTGAAGAAAATGCTATGTTTAGACATTCAGCAGACGACTTTTTAGCAGACGCAAATTTCCCAGCATGCAAAGGGTTAATATTGAGCATCACCCAATATATTACACAACACACAACGTTGACAGTAACCTGTTATTGTCTACCTACTGTACAGACAAAACACGCCAACGATAGCCTGAAATAGACCTTGATGTATGAACGTATCGAAGAACAAAAGTTTTGGTACTGGAATTGTGATTAATAACTGATCAATATCACACTTACAGCTGTAATTTGGAACTCAGTGTATACCTTTTTCCAAACATTTACATTTAGTACAAATAAAATTAAACGAAACCCACATGCTAAGAATTGTCATTCTAATAAATTATATAAATACAATGTATGTAAATATAATATATAAATTACAATAAAGTATAAGTGCATATAAAAGTAATATTGGCGAGCTTTAGTTGGAATACCAATATTCTGAGTTTTCTACCAAACAAGGAAACATCTACTGAAACAAGAGCCGTGTTTGTGAAACACAATGCTCCCTCCTGCGCTTTGAAGCCACACGGCAGCTATTTAAGAAACAAGGTTATATTTTGAATGCAAAGGTCACAGTGACCTTGACCTTTGACCTAGTGACCTCAAACCATGTTTGATTGTAGATCTCGAAGAGATGCATGCACATGTGAAGTTTGAAGAACATAGACCTAAGAGTTTTCATTTTATGAGCAAGGTTAGAGTTTTGGGACAGACAGACAGGCCAAAAACAATATACCCCCTGATCATCGAATGATCAGGGGGCATAAAAACACACAGAAAGAATTACTTTTAATGTAATTTTATTTACTATTGTACAGGGAATTAGCCATAGCATGGCATACTAGTATGTACATGTCACTTAAACATAACTCGCATGACACAAGTGTGTGTATTAAATGAAAACAATTATTCAATCCACAAAAACATACATAAATTCATAATTCCCAAATTATAAAAGCCCAATGACCCAAAAACAATAGTAAAACTATATAGTGCATATTAATGCTATTATATAAAAGTAAAATCAATATTGGAACACGGGCAAGAACATAAACCTATTTGATCCAATAATTTAGCTCACTAAAAAGTCACATCTTTTACGAAAATGGAAAATAACTACAGAAGTTACCTGTACATTTTAATCAGTTTTGAACAATAATCACAACTTAACATATGTTCTCCAATACATCCAATTTGAGATAAAACAAATTAATGTGCTTTTGTAGACAAAATAGTGTAGACAAATGCGAGAAACATTAAAGTCCAATAACATGGAAATCAGTGCCTATACATATTATGGAGCTACATGTTTAAACGTGTAAAAACGTGATACCTAACTTTGTACAAATGTGTATAAAAACTTCATTTAGAAGGTTTTAAATCCTCCTTAAGTAGCACATAATAACAATTGTGATAATTAACCCCAAAAATAGGAATGGAAATAGGACCTCCAATGAACATGCATACTTGCATACATTAGCCATTCAAATACATGCATCTTGATTGAACGATTTCTTGTTTTGACTTGGTTTAATATTTAACCATTTAGCTCTCTACCCTCTGCTTTGATGTAAATTTGGAGACTTAACGTGTATAATACATTTCGTATTAAACTTGGTACATTATTTTTCGATAGAACAAATTCTGAGGCCTTTATATTGAAAGAATATATCAACACAAAAGCCTAAAATGAATAACCTATTTTAATAATATTTTCCTGTAACTGGTAGAATCTGCTAATTATGTTAAGAAAAAATCACTAAAATAATGAAACTACATGTATGCATGAATAAGAAAATGCTTAATGATTGGATATTGATAATATGAACATGTATTAATTCCCATAAACATCTTTTGAAGATACATGTAAAAGATATTTCATAAATGGGTGACATGAATTCCCTATCTTATATCAAACTGATAAACATTTAGAATGACCCTTGAAAACGACGCAGAATACTTAAGAATTGTTAATCTGAAAAGACACAGAATTCTAGAGACACATTTAGCATGTGAATACTACTTTATTCAAGTAATGGAAATGATAGTGCTGTAAATTCAAGTAATGGAAATGGTAGTGCTGTAAATTCAAGTAATGGAAATGATAGTGCTGTAAATTGATACAAGTAAAGCCATTTGCTTTCATAAATTGCCATATGATTAAATTAAATATATAATTAAATGTACATTTTTTAATATTAACAAAAAATAAAGCATTCCAAGTGTTGGAATATTATCACAGATTTTCAACAATGTCAAAATAATTAAACACTGACAAACCTGAACAAAGCACCATAATTATTGTAAATACATTCTTATAGATATTATATTGTTCTTACATAATTAATTCTAACATATGTTGATGTAATGCTGAGACTGTTTTGTTTCATACAGATCATCATTATACGTAAGATTATGGCAGTTTGTCTGCAAAAAACGTTAGAACTGGACAAGTGGACAATATTTCAGTCAAGTAATTCAGTGTTTTCTTGTTTTGACACAACATAAATCAAGTATATCACAAAGCACTCATATAACGTCGAACTTTAAATAAATCTTTATTTCGTATATATTTTTAGTTATGACAAATGATTTAGAACTCTGTATTAAAATATACAAAGCAAAACATAACATTATAATCTATTTCAAAGGTCAAAAACAAATATATAACATAAAATACGCACAGAAAAAAAATGTGTAAAATGGTCAATGGACAGATAATTCAAAATTGAAAGAGGCCATTTTGTTCATCTACTTAAATCTATTGAATGGACAATATTTTAACATGTAATTGCAACAAAAATGTTGTCTTTACATAATAAAAAATGTACAATCTCTCCTTTTCCTATTTTCTTGTTTCACTACACCTGGCCAACAGTCGAAAGCCATGAAGATAATATTAAAGAATAACGATAATTTACATATTTTTTGGAGCAAGTTTTGATTTGTTTGCTAGTGCAGTTGGATTGTTCAGCATTTTAAACAGTATTTCAGATACACTTTTTCTGTCTTAGCTGGTTTACCAGAACAAAGTGTACATACTTATGCCAGTAGCTGAAAACAGCCCTACTTGAATCAGAGATAGGGGGA
The DNA here is from genome assembly GCF_020536995.1 of Dreissena polymorpha. Taxonomy (NCBI): domain Eukaryota; kingdom Metazoa; phylum Mollusca; class Bivalvia; order Myida; family Dreissenidae; genus Dreissena; species Dreissena polymorpha. Next base: position 72,394,628 of record NC_068363.1, on the reverse strand, counting down.
AAATGGCTGTAGAAAGGGTTTCATGACCTACAACAATTATAAGGCCCGGCTGAAAAAAGCTTTGAAATAATAATGGAAATTATAAGAATCCAATTCAAATAGATTAAAATGCCTCAATAGGAAATTACAGCTTTCACATTGTCAGCCTCATTATCTATTTGTTTTATCAAGGGCCGCAACTCATAGAGTACTAGAGTACACATCTCGAGAACGTGAAAAGGGCCCTTACACCACCCTTTCTACTTTTTGCATGTGTGAAATTGACCTCAGAGAACGGATAAGATAAACAACAGGTTTAACACGGAGACAAAATATAATGATTGAGCTTACAATTAATGCTTTTAGTGTAAACATTTTACAGTTAGCAAATGGACGGTTATAAGCTTACTTTAAGAAGTAATTACTATTTGACACATTCTGGCACACACCAAAGGAAATGAAATGAAATATACATTACTGTAAACATTTAAGTCCTTTATTTTTGGTGCCATCATACACCAAACACCATAAATTATGCTATCTCCAAAATGAGATAACTAAGGATATACATGTATATGATACTTTTTGTTCTTGTATAGTTTGGCTTACAAAGGTTAATGTCTTTAAGATGAGATAGTTAATCTGCACGCATACTTCAGTTATAAAATATTGAATTAAGTAGGAGTAAAAACACATGTTAAATGTGTGGAAATATTGAATTCATCTAGTCATCTTGTGAACTATTGTCTTCTCTATCAAATGTCACAAACATTTAACACCAGTTATATGCTAAATAATGCGTTTTAGATCTCTCTTTTTTGTAAAAATATTTACATATACAGTTTGATAATAACTTCAGTGACAATAAATTGAACAAAACTAAAACATTCTATTTCATCTTAAAATATAAATAATACATGTTGAATCTAAACATATGTATATTGTAAATGATTATTTATTCCAAAACCATCATTTGGTTTTCCGACTACTTGCAATGTATTTCCTTTTACCAGATAAATCAACTGTGCCTATTTCAGACACAGTTTGAATAAAGGTAAAATATTTTTCACCATGATTAAAGCACATAAAATCACAGGCTTCTGCATTAATATCTTTATGATTGGTACATACAAAAATATGAGTAAAATTATCTATGAATGTTGAAGAACAAGTATTTACAATTGTCATATATTTTTCATCAAAAGTCATGGACAACATTTCACAAAAACACAAATGCATTTAGGGAACAGATTTAATACAAACAGTACTGATTTAATGTGATTTACTCAAATAAATATATGTGACATACTTGCACCAAAATTTGGTAAGGTCAACATTGAATGTTATAGGGAAATAGCTATTCATGACATGGTGCATGTTAAATTTCTATTCAACAGAGTTTTCTTATAATTGGATGTGTAAACACAAGGTGAAGAATGATTGTGCTTGATGAAATACTTCAGGTGATGAGAAAACAGCTATCATGACTTCAAATACCTGAAAATTAAAACAAACACTATGGAAGTTATACGAATAAAATTCCAAAAGATTAAAGTTGCATTTTATTTAAATATATTATTTCAGTATGTATAAGCCTGCTTTTCATAAAAGAAGTGCTCTAATACATACTTTTATGATAAAATTAATATATTCTCTGATATATCAACATATTGTCTAGACTATAATGTCTCTAGATATGTAATGAGGTGTACATTAAGAATATTTCTTTTTGTTAAAAGCAGAACTCTTTCAAAAAAAATTAAATATAGGCAGAAAGTCACCCCAGATTAGCCTGTGCAGACTGCACGATACTGAACGCTATGTACATGTTAGCTACCTACACACAAAATATCAGTAAAATATCTCCATCCAAACTAATGAGCAGAAAATGTTTCATCTTTTATAGAAAACAGTGACCTTTACCTGACAAGCCCCCAAGACAGTCCCAAGCTAAATCTAATTCAGCTAGATTTCTCCATAGTTTCAACAAGATTGCTCAATGCAAACTTAAGTTATTGACTGGAAAGCACCTGTTTTCTGATTTTCTATATTTAGTTACAGTAACCATGAACTTGACCTGACTGGCTTAAATGGGATCCCAAGCTAGCTCTTCGTGGAAGCTATCAGCACACAAAACGTCGGTGCCATGTCTCAATCCAAACTAAAGATTTTAGCTGAAGTTATTTTTCTACTTTATCCATCTTGGCCTGACAAACCCCAAATACACTCCCAAGCTAGGTCCCCATGCAAGCTCCAAATATAACCAAAGTTTCATTAAGATCGGTCAATGTGAATTGAAGTTATCAACCAGAAACCACTTGTTTTACTCTGTATCCCCGCCTGCCATACTCAATCTTATAACCAGGATATTCAAATCTAATTAACCCTTTGCATGCTGGGACATTTGTCGTCTGCAAATATGTCGTCTGCTGAATTTTTAAAATTAGCAATTTTTTTTCCAAGAATACTATCAGAATAGCAAACAGTTTGGATCCTGATGAGACACTGCGTTCTGTGGCTTCTCATCTGGATCCAAACTGTTTGCAGTGGCCTTCAAAATTCGGTTCCAGAACTGGAAGAGTTAACAATAGAACAACACAATGTCCTAAGTCCTTACTTGGCGGCCCAGTCAGTCCTTCCTGCAGGGGCACCCCCTACTGGTTGTCGATACCCCGCAGAGTTCTTGTTGAGAGAGATGGGGGCCGGTTGGGCGCGCTTCCAGCTCACGTTAGAGTAGTCTGCTGTGAAGAGATGTTGGAAGAGTAATAACACACGACTTGTAAGAACTTACTTGATTTTTTTTAATGAAGTCACAACTTCTTTCCTAATCCAATTAGCTATTGCAGTTAACATCTGACGCAATTAATTGTATTGTTTGAAAAAATAATGCATTTTTAAAAGACAAATCATAGTTTTAATTTGTATGTTCTCTTGTTTGTAAACCACTTTCAATCATTTTTACAAAGTATGTCTACAAGATTATACAACATGGATAGTAAAATAACACAAATATTAAGAGAAATTAGTAACCACATTTTAAATTCACTTTCAGATAAAATTATTTTTTAAATTGCTTTTACTAGTAAAACTGGAAGCTCTGCTGAATTTTAGCTCATTATTTTTGGAAGATTTTACAGACTTGTGTTAATGACAATTATCAAAGCCTATACTATAAATGTAACACTTCAAATTAATTTGTGTTTATTCCACATCTTTTTACAATTAACGATTATTTTTAACTTCATTTTTGAGTACTTCTTCCTCAATATATTTTTAAAGACCTATTGTAAACTGTTACTAATTCTTCAATGAAGTTCACTTACTGTTTGGTTTATTACTCGATAAGAATGATGGGACATATGATGGTGACCCTGTGCTCCCGGCCATGCTTGGGTTGCCACGCCCTATATTCATACCACTGCCCTTGTTGAGGGAGGGGCTTCCCCAGTTTGCCCCACCCAGGGGCCCAGGGACACCTGATTCCTTCTGAGAACTGCTTTTTGGGTTTATACCTGCAATAGATTCACTTTGATTGATCTTCGGTTTAAACATGCATGAGATTAAAAAAAAGTTACACAAACAATGTATACCAACTGCTTCTTAATTATATTCCCAGGGGTGTTAAATTCCTTTGGCCTGCCCACCATAGAGCAATGCTTTCGAGCGATCTTGATTCTTCTAATGATAGTCAGAATGGAAAAAGCATTCTCCAAATTTCCCAATATAAAAAGTTTAATCCATGCAGTCTGGTCAAAAGCTACCCTGTCCACTAATGACACCCGGTAACCTTTAGTGATTTAAAGCTAAGCGTAGCTCCAAACCAGACTGTTGGTTGGCCGGTATGGAGCTACAATGTTTGCATTGACAAGACCCATTTTTCGCTTGTTGCAGCACAAATGACATGTTCAACATCTCTTCTATTGATACAACTTTTATCCATAAGCAGCCAATTTGGAACATGTAAATGATCATTTTTGTATCCAAGTCATTGTCAGGTTAATTCAAATTATACTTGAACATGTAATAAATATATTAAAGTTTTGCCTGAATTTATATAGTAGCATTTCATTCAACTAATATTCTGATAATTTTTTAGAATTAAATACAACATAAGGGAGATTCAGAATGAGCAGAGCAGAGGAAAGACTAACTTTTAAGAAAATTATAATTTATGACAATTAAGAAGAAAAATAAAAGACACAGCTTTAAAAGACATTGTTCATACATAACACTGAAATTTTGTGAAATTCTGTAAAAAAACAACAACTCTGCAACAAGAATAGCTAAACTATTTGACTGACCAATGCCAATTCTACAATCAGTCAATCACTAACATCTTCCATTACCAAAGGCAGACTTTTCTAACTCAATTCTCTGTCTCAGAACCATACAGTTTTGAATGTAATTTCAAAGGGTTTCAAAGGGTTTTTAATGACAACATCAATGTTTGTAAGTAAAATGTGACATCCAAAAAATTTGAAATTTATGTTCTTTTAGCTTTAAAATTGAAGGGTCACTTTTGGTGAATTATTAAGCATGCATTTACCAACAAACCATAAAAAAATTGATGTGCTCCGTGTTATATTTCCAAGTCATGCAACCTTGCCCAACCATTGAACAAGTGCTTGATTTACCATGAGTCCAGATATCAAACTCATTGGGTCTCTGTCGCCTATTCAGAGTTATGAATGCTCGCGATTGCTTGTTATTATCATGGACACCACCAGCGATACCTGAGATGCACAGGAGAAAAATGGAAGATGGAATTTTAACTTGATAGGCTTTAATGGGATATTGGTGTCTATTTTTTTATGACTTTTTTCATGTATGAGGGACTGTTAGTGCTAAACCTCTTCAAGAACTACACTTGAATGTCAGTGTGTTTTTCTTTTACACTAACTGGCTACTAATCAACTTTTTTTTTCATCACTTTCATTTGTAATACCTAAGAAAAAAACCTAGGAACTATGCTCGTGTCGTCAAGGGATCATATGAGCTGTGTCATGCAAAAATGGGTCTTATGCCATATACCGCCAGGGAAGCTCCAGACATGAAACCTTGCATGGCCTTAAAGCAGACAGGGTAGCTCCTGACCAGACTAGGTAAAGGCGCAGGTTGTTTCCAAGCTGTGCTGGCCGCATATGGCAAAAGACCCATTTTGCTTAACATGGGTTCATATGATTTACTAATTGTATTCTAGTGATGTGTAATCTATAAAATTTCCCAAATCCTGAAGTAACTGCAGACATTTTCAAGTTGATCATTTTGGTAAAAATACTATGTAGGGGTGTTGAAAGTCATATACATAAATACAATGATTCAGATTTATATAATGTTTCCTTAAATACATTTGTAGCAATAATGCACACAGAAAGTGTTTCTCTAGAACCACACGCAGGAGACATGGTGAGAATCTTACCAGGAAGGTATCTGGCCTTAGACATATAGTGCTGTTTAGCCGAAGACTCGCGAGATCGACCAGACGGTACCCTCTGATTCCCCTTTGAAGACTTCTTACCTAATATACTCCTAGATTACATAAGAAATAGGTAAATTATGATTACTGAATGATAATTTAGAATCCCAACATGATATTCAAAATTTTGGCTTGGAACAAGTTAACATACAAATGTTTGAATTGGATATGACAGTTTTATTATAATTAAAACAAAACAAATTTCACTTACATACACTTTAATACTTGTGCTTCAGATATCTTAAAAAAAACTAACATATTTGTGTATAAAATCTGAGCACCTGTTACTCTGCAAAACCAACAGTTTTTGACACAAACTTAGCACTTCATATAAACATCAATACATCCCTTGTTTAATTGCACAATTCTAAATGAAAGCCATCTAGCGTCTTTACAATGCCTGAATTTACACTTGCAATCAATAAATTTATGTGGTATAAGATCAAGACTAACGACATTTAATGTTCTTCTCCAAATAATTGGGAATTAGATAAAACAGAAAAATCATCAAACAACATTTCAACATACCAAAAATATCTTTACTTACGACAAGAAATCATCCTCATCGTCATTGAACATGTTTTCTTTCTTTTCATTCTGGCCGCCTATACTTGGCAAAGGCTTGGCGGGCGAGGCTTTCTGTTTCCTAGGAACACCGAAATCCTGATCATCAAAATCGTCCCATGTATCTGACACTCCCCCTCCCCAGCGTTTCCTCGCACTCTGCTTCTTTGTGACAGATAACTGGAAGCCATCCTAAAAGGACAAAGACAGACTTTTTCTTATTGTTCCTGGTTAATTGACATTTAAAATGTTAATTAATACTTCAGCTGGATTTAAAATGCAATAATGTCAAAACATTACTCTTATCTAAAGTAGGAGTAATGGTTGAACATGAACACACTTTCTTCTCAGCATTTTACTATGTTATTTTTAATTTGAGCTGACAATGACAGCTTTCTGTCATGTAAATTTGAAAGTCTACAAAAAAAATGTACTATGACATTGCTGTGTTGTTTGAGTTTAACTTTTTGTTTATCATCTTTAACAGAATGCTATTTGCAAATACATATTTATTATTCTATGGTTTTAAAATATATCATATATAGACCTATGAAAACACAGTAACTTGTCAATGTTTCTATGATGGTTGTTTACAGTCCAATCTGACTTAGCCACCACCTCCCAACACCTTAGAATCACAGTCAGCTGAATATAACGGCTCTAGGAGAAGTGCCCCCCCGGAGAACTGCCCCCCCAAAGATTTTTCACTGGGCGGAGAACTGCCCCCTCACTGGTTTTTATAGGGCGGAGAACTGCCCCCCTGCTGATTAATAAGGGGCGGAGAACTGCCCCCCTGTCAGAATTGATGACCCGGAGAAGTGCCCCCTAATTAAAGAAATTTCGCGGCGATATATAAAGCGAGTATTAAAATGACAATAACGCCAGTAACTTTCTTTATATTATGTCTGGAAATTGAGTGAAATTTCAAAAGTAATATAAAGTTGTACAAGTAATAAAAGTTATAAAACTGCAAAAAAAATACCTGCCTCGGCATGGACGTCGCCATCTTGATTATCACGTGATTTTCGTCTATGTGAACAAAGAAAAACAAATCACTTTTTGCTAATAAAAAGTTTTCGCGGCTGAATTATTTGATATTTTCCCCGTAATTAAAACAAACAATTAGCATGCAATTTAATCCATCCTTAAGCAAGCTGAAAACAATAATTTATTTGTTTGTTTTCGCCAATTACGGATTTGGACGGTTCAATATAATAAACCCGTATGCGGCTTTATTCAAAGCTAACAAGTTCTTAACAATTAAGGTCAGTCCGGTCTACCAATTAAAAGATTAAAAGATCGCGGTGCTTATCGTTAACGGTAACAAGTTCTCTGCCTGCCTAATTAGCTGCTAATTAAAGCAACTGTTACCGATTTTGTTTGTTTGGTATGTCGACATGATCTGCTCAAAATGCAAACTGTTGCCGTAATGTGTGTATTTATGTATGTTATTTTGTATGTCACATGAATTAACTAAACAACATAAATAAATTGATTATAAATTCGACTTCACTTCACTTTTTTCTTCAAGTCAGCTAAATTATTGCCTTTGCTTTGCCTATTAATTTACTTTTTTATACGTAAATTTACGTGTTTTTTTTTCCATGGGTCAATACTATCTTTATAATGTAACTTAATTCCGATGTAACTTTTCCTCCATAAGTACTGAGTTGCAGGACTATATTTAGTTGCGACACATGGCCAGTTATTAACACGCATGCGTTTCCTGTGTGGATCTCGACTATGTTTCGCGCTCTTATTAAAACACGACTTTTACATAGCATTCATGTATAGTGAGTGGTGCAGATGCGTACCAAGGGCCTTAAACAGTATTATCACATGCCTCTAGACAATTTGTGTTATTCAGTTCGATAAATGATAATATACTTGTACTGAAATTAAATTGTTACCGGATAAAATGTGTACGGCGATAACGTAAAATTACCCGTAAGTATTGTTTTCACTACGTGACTAATAACTCATATGAGTAATCACAGTTCTCCGCCCCTACAGATTTGATGGGGGGCAGATATCCGCCTACTAAATTCTGACAGGGGGGCAGTTCTCCGCCCCTACCAATTTGATGGGGGGGCACTTCTCCGCCACCTTTAAAATAAGGGGGCAGTTCTCCGGGGGGCAGTTCTCCGGGGGGGCTCTTCTCCGGATACCGAATATAACGGCCAATAGCTTGTGTATTTGACTCTCAAAGCCATTTTTCACCTGTGTATAGCAGTCATGTGTCATTTGTTTCAAAAACTTCTGATTGAGCTATTTGAAAGGGAGATCTTCAAACTATGCTTTTGCCTTCAAAAAGGCGTCATTCTTCTTTAGAGCTTGCACTCACATCCAAGTCTTGATTGGCTGGCTTCTGACTGTAGTTAGGCACAACAGGCTGTTGCACGTTGGGTACGGTGGGTTTCTCGTGGAACATTCGCCCCACACTGGGTTGCTGCGGTGACGCTACACTTGGTTTCTCGGGCGATTGTCGATAGGCCGGCTGGGCCAGTGTGGTGTTCTGGACTGGAGGTCGTGATGGGGCCGGCTGGGTTGTCCCGAGATTCTGACCAACTTGGAAGTATGGATACCGCAAACACTGGAATGTTAATTTATCATATTCTCAATACGAAGAACATTTGAAGTGCAGGTCATTAATGTTTCTTTCTAGGCCATGCGTTAATCCATTTTGTGAAGATATCAACTTAAAATTAATTTCCAACTGTATTAAGTATATATAAAAGATAACAGGTTTTATTTTTTTAAAACTCTACTTATTATTAAACAAGAGCACTGCATTACAGGTGCCAACACTCGGCTGCGGATGCAGTTTTGAATAAATGAAAGCTTGTCAGATTATTATTTTTTATTATTTTTTTTTAGAGGTGACCTTGACCTTTGACCTTGTGATCCAAAAATGAGTGTGGCATGTAGAACTCATCAAAGTGCATCTACATTTGAAGTTTCAAAGTTGTAGGTGGAAGCACTTTGATTTTAGAGCCAATGTTAAGGTTTCATCATGGCGGACAGCGGACGAAAACGATCGAGCTAAAAATTCAGAAATGAATAGTACCTGTGGGATATTGACAACCTTTTTTTTTTTTTTTTTTTTTTTTTTAGAGGTCAAGCTCCAAGAGATACACATGCATGCCAAATATATAAAGTGGTTATGTTCAATATTGAATAATTTTCTCCCTTTTTAAAGCTTCTTACTTCCCTTAAATCTGTATTTTTTACCGTAGACCGTAAAGGATGACCTTGACCTTGACCTTTTACCACAATGTGTTTGTCAGAAACACAATGCCGCCTACTGCGCCGCTTTGATTTATTTAACAACAAGGGACAAAATTGTCACAAAACCAGGTTTTCATTGTGAAAAAAAATCTGATTAAGGGAGACAACTCAAACTGAACTTTTGAAATGAACAAACAAAATTAACCCCCTTTGTAAGTTTGTTTCAAAATAAATCTACTTTAAGTTGTGGTGACCTTGACATTGGAGATATTGACGTGATTCTTTCGTGCGACACACCGTCCCATGATGGTGAACAAATGTGGCAAATAATTGTAAAATCTCACAATGAATGACATAGTTATGGCCCAGACAAGCTCATTTATTGCCAATTTTGACCTTTGAACTCAAAGTGTGACCTTGACCTTGGAGATATCGACGTAATTATTTCGCGCTACACACCGTCCAATGATGGTGAACAAATGTGCCAAATGATTTTAAAATATGACAATGAACGACATAGTTATGGCCCGGACAAGCTTGTTCCGCCCGCCCGCCAGCCAGCCAGCCAGCCCGCATTCGCCAATCTAATAACCAGTTTTTTCCTTCTGAAAACCTGGTTAAAAATATATACGTGGGCAGGTCAGATAACTATGTCAATTTAAAGCTTATTACTTCCCTTTACTTTGTTTTTTGCACCCTAGACCTTGAAGGATGATGTTCACCTTGAAATTTTACCACTCAAAATGTGCAGCTCCATGAGATAAACATGCATGCCAAATATCAAGGTGCTATCTTCAATATTTAAAAAGTTATGGCCAATGTTAAGGTTTTAGCACAACGCCTACGGCGGATGCCGGACGACGAGCTGGCTATGACAATATTTCGGTTTTTCCAAGCAAACAGCCTCGATAAAAATACCTTTGATATTGCTGATATATACATTATCTGGATAGTATTTGGATATCAAAAATATATATCAGGATACTACTAAATATGCTATCTGTTGATATCCCTACCAAAAACTTAAGTAAAGGAAAATGAAAAGTAAATGAAAAACAGTATCTTTAGTTTATGTTGCCAAAACTTTGCTCATAATATCATTATAATTATTGTCTTAACCCTAGTTATATCAATTTATTACATAATATTTTATTTTTCCTGTGTTTTAATATCGTATCCTGTATTGTTTTATTGCTTAAGTTTCTTACAGCATTTTTATTTATATCACACATTTATAGATTATTAATCCTTTAATTAATGCTGCATAAAAGTATCAATCACTCTTATTTTTATCAATTGTATGTATATTTATATGTTTTGTACAACACCATTGAATATGATTATATAAATAGGCCTTTCATCAAATTAGCAAGCTTCAAGATTAAGTATTAAACTAGGCCTTTTCCCACGACCTACAGAACCAGCAGTTGGAGGTACCTGACTGGATGTGGGTCTCTTCTGTGGGTTCCAGTGCATCATGTCCTTCATGAGCTGTATGGCCTCGTTACTGGCATTGGGGATCAGTGACTTCAGGTTCTGGGGAACACATTGGGGCCAACGGAAGTTCATTGCGGTTGCTAGGCGATAGCCCTCGTCCCAGTCCTCCTGTGCATATCAAGGGCATGACTGATGTTAGGGGTTGAAAGGTAGAGAACAAGCAAGCATTGTGCTTTGTAAATAGCCATGCAAGTAAATATGAGCAAAGTCATGCAAAAATGGGTCTTATGGAAACAAATTCTTCAATAACGAGTAATAAATGTTCTTTGAATGAAAACAATAATCACACCTTTTCTAATTGGCGCTGATTGATGTAAGATTTTGTCAATTTTGCCATGATTGTTATTCAATAACACTCATCTGAAATCGGTTTCGCTTCAAACACTCAGCAACCATCATTAATGACTGCTTACCTGTTTACTATCACTTTATGACAATTTAGGAGTTCATTGTCATGTGATAAGACATATAAATTATAAAACATAGGCTAATTACCAAGGCATGTTCTGTTGTTGTTTTTTCCCAAAACCAGAAATCCATAAGTTTATGTGTCCATAAAATTGTCTTTTTTTTACAACCAAAGTATATGCCAACGCAAATAAATAATTTTATAGCAATTAGTGACAATACACTATAATTTACATTTATCTTTAGACATTAATCACTACAATTTTATCTAAAAGCCTTATGAGATCCAAAATTAGATAACTTGTAGGCTACCTTTACCAACCATTTGTACCAAACCTCGGTCATGGATAAACATCAAGCCGTGCTTGTGCTGCCATGACCATATTTATGTTTTTCTAGACAAAAAGATGGCATGACCGATGAACCTCAATTAATGATTTGAGGATGGAAAATGTTCTTCCCAAGGGGTAGACCAGCAATCTAGCGCAAGTCATGTGACAGTTACATACCTGCTTGGGGGGTACCAAGGACTGTGCACACTTTAAATATTTCATCTATCTCTGAACTGCCTGGGAACAGCGGACGTAATGTGTACATTTCTGCCATTATACACCCCACTGCCCATATGTCTATTGGACTGTTGTAATTTGTTGACCGTAATAAAACTTCTGGAGCCCTATACCTGAAATATTAAACACAGATGTCAGTCACACTCTAAAAAAATACATTTAGATGTTTAACTCGTTTTTTTTTTTTGTTCAATCCCTCCCACAACTGTCAACAATATCATGATTATAAAAATACTCAAAAAGACTTTCTTCCTTCTGAATTTTTTCAGGAAAAAAAGGCAAAGATACAACAACAGTAGAACATAAAAACTTCATTTTTTTGTCATTCAAAGACACAATTTGAATACATGTAGCTTCGTAATAGTTCATTTGGAAGAAGCAGTTAACTTTACATTTCATTAAGGTAATGGTCATTGAGGTTGATAAGAAGTTGAAATCATTATCTCACAACTGAAAATATGACATACTCGTCAGCTTGGTCTGTACCCCAAGATAAACTCTTTTCCACTTAGATACGTATTTTTACGCGTTTGTAGTCCCATAGACAGTTATATTTAATTATTGATCTTTCTTATTAGATTAAAGTTTTAATGGCTTCGATTCCAACCATTAAATACTGAAGAGCAGCAGACAGCTTAAAACCTGAACAGACTGCGAGTTACTCTCGGCTGTTCTGGTTTTATGCAGTTTGCACATAGGGATTTTCACTTTGCTTCTGAGAGAGAAAAGGTTAATGGGATTTTACAAAACAAGCACATTCTGAAACAAGTATATTTATTTTTCCGAGAACAAGGCTGAAATTGTTGAGAGAAGAGCAGCATTACCATCTTGTAGAGACATAGTCTGTGTAAGGTGGCCGAGATCGTATTTCTCGTGCCAGACCGAAATCTGCAATCTTGACACAGTCTGGCCCTGAACACAACAAGTTTTCAGGTTTCAGGTCACGATGAAAGAAACCTTCAAGAAAAAATTAAGATGAAGATAATTTTCTAATAACTAACTAGATTATGATGGAAAATGCAGCAGAAAAGTAGAGAAATGAAGGTGTAAATATGTTTATGAATGGTAAATTAAAGTCACATGTATACCAGATTTTTTGTAATTATATATATTTCACAATCTGCGTTATTTTAAAGTGATGTTTGCAAAAACTCAAAAGAACAAAGTGTTCTTTTATTAGCATTTTACATTACTGTTGTTTTACTATACAAACTGATTTGGGATTTCCGTGTTCATTTGAAATAGTTTAATAATAAAACAATACTGTTAATGAGTGTGGGTAAAAAACACCATTAAATGAACAGCACCATGCCAAAATAGGTCTTATGCCATATGCGCAGGCTTGTCAGGACCTCCCTGTCCGCTATAAACTCATGCAAGGTTTCGTGGTCTTATTAGCAGAAAGTGAAGCTTTTGAACAGACTTGGTAATTGTGCAGGCTGGTTTGGGGCTACACTGTACCATGGCTGCATATGGTATATAAGTGGTAATTGTGCAGGCTGGTCTGGGGCTACCATGGCTGCATATGGCATATAAGACCCATCGTCATGTATTTGTTCAAAAAGTTTTATAGCAGGAAAGAATAGAATTGTATAATAAATATGGACACATGTAAAGCCAATACAAACTTTATGTAAGATAAGCAGAGTGCTGAATTGTTATTTGCATTTGTAAGGTATAATAACAAAGTAGTGATTTACTTCCTTTTAATAATGACTACACCCAACTTAACTGAATGCTCTATTTGTTTACAATAAATCAACATAATCATATTACAACTTATACCATAATTGTACATGATTTATACGATAATTGATTCCAAAGTAAAGATAATGTCAACTTTTTGGCAAAATGCCTTTTCACTCAATGGGCATGATCAATACATTCCTCAATGATCCCTGGGCTTTGAAGAAAGAACAGCCAGCTCAATAATACTGATACAACAATCACACAGGAGTTTAAGGTATTGCACAGTTTCTTGAGTTTAATTATCAATTAAGAGTAGTTGCAATAGTTCAACTCTCAGCTTTATAGCCCAATGGGCTGCTGAGAGTTGCAATCCGCTCCCTCTTGTCCATGGGTGCAAAATGTATCAACAATGCAAGGGTTAAGGAACACGGTACCATTAAAGCAAGAAATAATTGTTTTTTATTGACTTAGTTTTTCTTTCGTACGCTGTATCCGCCATATTGGAAAATTGACCCAATATTGGTTAGGTTGCAGTACACCAATATTTTGCACGTCAGGTGTGTTGGAGCCTATTAAAGTCGATAACGATGTGGTATTCCATACAGAATACACTGATTTAAATTTAAACATAAACATGTCAGCGCGAAAAGTGTGTTGAAACATCGTCTTGTTTTTATAGGGTGCATGCAAAGGATAACATCCGTAGGTTGCCATTCAGGTAAATTTAACATGTTTATAAAGTTTATTCATTATTTTCCTCAATTTGTCTCGAACGATGTCTGTTTAGTTATGCGCACAAAATCTGTGCGCAGATTTGCTCTTGTCTTTATGAACGAGTGAATATGGACTCCCAGAGCCGCCATAACAAAAATTATCAAAGGCTTTGGGAGTCTATTTATATGGACTACAATTAAGAGATGGTACAGGTGCAGCAACTAACAAGGGACAAAATTGTCACAAAACCAGGTTTTCATTGTGAAAAAAAATCTGATAAAGGGAAAAAACTCAAACTGAACTTTTTAAATGAACAAACAAAATTAACCCCCTTTGTAAATTTTTTTTTTAAAATCTATTTTTAGTCGTGGCGACCTTGACATTGGAGATATTGATGTGATTCTTTCGTGCGACACACCGTCCCATGATGGTGAACAAATGTGCCAAATGATTTTAAAATCTCACAATGAATGACATAGTTATGGCCAGGACAAGCTCATTTATGGCCATTTTTGACCTTTGAACTCAAAGTGTGACCTTGACCTTGGAGATATCGACGTAATTATTTCGCGCGACACACCGTCCAATGATGGTGAACAAATGTGCCAAATGATTTTAAAATCTGACAATGAACGACATAGTTATGGCCCGGACAAGCTTGTTCCGCCCGCCCGCCAGCCAGCCAGCCCGCCAGCATTCGCCAATCTAATAACCAGTTTTTTCCTTCGGAAAACCTGGTTAAAAAGTTCTTTATGGAGACTGCATATAAAGATTTTGAAATACCTTTGATAGTGGGTAAAAACAAACAATTTCAAATGATATGAGAAAAAGACCATACAATGTATTTGGCGTGTTTCACATACTTTCTACTTGAAGCATTTTTAATGTCAACACTATGAGACAATCTCAGTGAGTTTTTTTAAAGGCGTATATATGATGAAAATACACCATTGGTTAGCAAATATGCTCATACTTTTTTAATAAACAGTAACCTTACGTAACCTGTTTTCTTTAATTTAAAATTGTATCAAATATTCATACGTAACCAGGTGAAAGTCAAAGTTCAAACATTCTACCTAATAATTACTGAACATAAACATTTGAAGCAAAATAACAAATTTGACAATAATAACTTAAAGAATATACCATTATCTGGTTTTAATAACTGTTAACATATCAGCTGCGCTCTGAGAAAACTGGGTTTATACATGTAGCATGTTTGTTAAGTGTCTCCAAGGTTAGCCTATGCAGACTGCACAGGCTTATCTGAGACAACAATTGACATGCATGCATTAAGCCTGGTTTTGCCAGAGCATGGCTCATTTAGTTCCATAAAACCACAACCTTGATGAGGTTATGAAACAAAAGTCATGTGGACACAATAATAACTAGGTTATTGTTCAAATGCGGGTACATGTTAAAACCAACAACTGCAATATCTTATTAACATGTTTTTTTATCTTTTACTTTAAGATGTGTTGAATTACAACGTTTTCATAAGTTCATTGAATTTTAATTGACATGAGCTTAAACTACAAACATTTGTGTGATAAAAAATACTTCTTCCAAGTTTCAATGATCAACAATGGAATACATGACTGTATATGTGACCGACTCATTGGACCCAAAGTATTGATTAAAAATTAAGCTTTTGAAGAACAGAGACACAAAGCAGCACCCAAAAACACTCATTACTACAGTGTCTGGCAACACCACTCATTTAACCCTTTGCTTGCTGGGAAATTTGTGGTCTGCTAAAATGTCGTCTGCTGAATTTCTAAATTAACATTTTCTTCGATATCTTTTCAAAGAATACTATCAGAATAGCAAAAAGTTTGGATCCTGAGGAGACGCCACATTTTGTGGCATCTCATCTGGATCCAGACCGTTTGCAAAGGCCTTCAAAATTCGGTTCCAGCACTGGAAGAGTTAAAAAAAAACACATCATGGACAGTCAATAGGAGGTCATCAGGTCATCAGGTATTAGGCTTGTATTTAGACTTTTATTTCTCTTATCCTTTTTATAAGCATATACATTTTATGAACTTAACTGTCAATATAACACTTGTAAAGCATTTATTTTCCATTGTTACTTTTAATCTTTATTAATTCAACTGGAATAATTCCTCTATTCTTTGTAGGTGATCCAATAATAGCATTATTTATTACAAAAATGAATAGAACGGCAGATTGACACAATTCAGAGCTAGACTAAATTAAAATTATCTTTCCCACACTAACAGATATATCAAGTTAACAATAAGTTCACATAATTTTAAACTGGTAGCCTAATGAAATTTACTTCTGAATATTGTGCTCAATACAATCACAATTGATGTTATACAGAACCATGTAACCTGCAACACAAAGAACTGGATGACTAGGTGTGTTTTAAAAGTCAACAAGTTCAATATTTGATAACTTGGAAAGTCTGACTTGATCTTCAGACAAGGCATGAAGAAAAACAACCATAAAAGCTCTTTTTTTTTTATCTATCTTAACTTGTAAAAGAACAAGGGAAAACAACATTTTAGTTTTGGAGGTAATTTTTCAGATTAGTAAATTTGACAAATTAACACAGCTTAACACATATTTGTAAGTGTCATGATATAATATCATTTAAGTTTCTTTAACAAGACTTTCAGTGCTGGAACAGAATTTTGAAGGCCTTTGCAAACAGTTTGGATCCAGATGAGACGCCACACGCCACATAACGTGGCGTCTCATCAGGATCCAAACTGTTTGCTATTCTGATAGTATTCTTTGAAAAAAAATCGAAGAAAATGCTAATTTTATAAATTCAGCAGACAACATTTTAGCAGACGACAAATTTCCCAGCAAGCAAAGGGTTAAAGTGGATAAAAAGCATGCCCACTGACCATGTTTGTGCATGAAGGCTAGCCCCTGTAGCACCTGGTAGATAACGTTCCTGATCACTGACTCTGGAAACAACTTGTCTCTGAAACACACACAATTGTTACATTGTATATGATTTATAGCGTAATTATACCGGCAATATAACAAGGGTATTTGCAGTGTTCTCCAGAAAAATATCAGAAGCCAGTTATAATTTTAAAGTAGTTGAACAGGCGACTAAGCAATAAAACTGGTGTATTTGCACCATTTCAATTGATATTGTTGGGGAAAGTAGCCGGCATCTAGATTGAATGTAACCGGTGAAATCACAGGCTGCCTGTGCTTCCGGAGAACACTGGTATTTGGCACAAGAGTGATCAGTAAGCATACCGGTATGCAAGTACTAGTAGAATATAAATGTACATGCCATAGCTATACTATATAAAACATTTGATAAATACTAAGGCGGGGAGTGAGCTGTTTTAAATGATTATTTTAGAAAATTCCTAAAAACTAGGCCTAAGCATTCTTAAGTTATCATCCGGAAACCATTTTACTATTTTGAGTCACTGTGTCCTTGACCTTTGACCTAGTGACCTGAAAATCAATAGGGGCCATCTGCCAGTCATGACCAATGTACATATGAAGTTTCATGATCCTAGGCCTAAGCATTCTTGAGTTATCATCTGGAAACCATTTTACTATTTCGCGTCACTGTGACCTTGACCTTTGACCTAGTGACATGAAAATCAATAGGGGTCATCTGACAGTCATGATCAATGTACCTATGAAGTTTCATGATCCTAGGCCTAAGCGTTCTTGAGTTATCATCTGGTGGATGGACGGACCGACAGACCGATAGACCGACATGTGCAAAACAATATACCCCCTCTTCTTCGAAGGGGGGCATCAAAAACATTCCTATGGGTATAAGCAGGAGGCACAATGTCTAGATTATTTTATGTGAACACAACTCATTACTTTTTATTTGTAAACAATAAAACAAAGTATAAATTACCAGAGAAAAATATTTAAATTTACATTCTTTCTTTGGGACAAAACTAATGCATTTATTAATGGAAATAAGATGTTAAATGATTGCCAAACATTCAACTTAAAACAGCAGAAAAATGAAGGCACTCAGTGCTAAACATTAGTTCAAAATTGGACCAAACTGAACATGTTCTTGCACGGTAAATTACTGAATGCATGCTTTATCAAAATGTCTGTATGCAATCAGTTCATACATGAACATACACCTGCATTATCTCATGAAACATCCTGATTTTGAAATACTGTAAGATTTTAAATTGAACATTGGTGAAGTTTGTCATAAATGTCATACTGAATACTTAAAATGCAGACAAAAAATGTATAATCAATGGAAAATAAGAACAGAGTAAATGTTTGCAATTCAGCGCTCCCTCAATGCTTCCTTTAAATCACACAATAATTATCAGTGGGTACAGACTGAATGACTCACAATTCAACGAATATCCATTATTATATATTTTCGATACAATACAAAATGTAATTACCACAAATCTAGATAAACTTAAAATTAGAATAATCTGATCAGGGAGGTGTCAACTATTGAAGATCATTTAATATAATCGCCCATGAGTGAAGGAAGGCAGCGGACATTGTCAATGTAGAATGACTGTCATTCATGCATCATATACTTACTTATAACTAGTCTACTTACGAAAAACAAGTCAACACCCTAAATAATATCAGCCAGCTAGTCCTGAGTAATTTACAAGCAATTTATAGATAAGACATGTACTGTTTTTTCCATGCATCCATCTGATACCATTAATGTAAGCAGAGATCAATTGACAAAGAAAGAATTAAAAATATATTTACAGCCACTTGATATTTACACTTAATTGATCAGAAGTATTCAATAATTGTTCAGTGCATAGCTAAACCAGCTATTGTTAATAATGCACTGTTAAACCAAGATTCCTGCAAATAAAAACTTCTGCTTACAGCCCTAAGAACAGTTATTGAGTTAAAGTAATGTACATATTTCAGTACTAAGAAATCAAATAAAGTCCTCTAAGAGGAACTTCAAAAAATATTGAGTGTAGGATTTGAAATCCTTTAGCAAAAGGACACACTCTACACTTTTAAAGAACTATTACCTCTTCAAAAACACTTAACAGATAAACATTGATGAAAGAACGTTAGATTATTAATGATTTGTTTGAGAGAATCGACAAACAAAAACGTGAGTTTCCAATTTTCCCCTGCACTTTTTATGAGAAATAAGATATGATATCTTCAACAATAAGACTCACTAAATCACATGGATAAGGGTAACACTACATGAAACAGGATGATTATGTAGACAGGTAGCCAATTTGCATGCAGATGGTGTCGTCATTTTTTGGATTTCATGACCAATACCTGTCCCTAAAAATAATAGGTACTGATCACCAGCAAGCAGTGGGGAATTAAGCCAAACTATTGCAATATTAAAGAACTTTGATCATTGCCTGACGCTTATTAAGGCAATTTGGTGAATTTGCATATGAAAACATTCTACATTAATCAAATATATCATAAAGGCTTATGCATTCCTTATTGTTATTTTGAAATGCATCGCCCATCACAAATTTACTTGAACACAAAACAATTATACAAGCTCTACTTATGCATCATAACAAAGAAATATTCAAATGAAGTGTGTTCTATTCTTATCATGCTATTTAATAAAAAACAATCGTTTTTTTTCAAGTTTCATAAAGACAAAGCTGTAGACATTAGTTTAGCAAGAAATGTGAACCTGCTAAGCCATTAACTTATTTGAGCCCGGTTTTTCCATCCAGCACTTTTTGGTTACATCATAAATAGCTTAACGTCCAACATTTTGTGAATTTTAAGCTTGTGTGTTAACCACAAAATTTTATTTTAGTGCTGAGTTTGTGAAAAGTCCTACGATTTAATAAATTGAAAAAAAATATGTTAAGCCATTTTGCAAAAACAGATGATGTAACAGATTGGACACCACTTAGCAAACATGATTTGTATACAAAATCTTAAAATATTCTCGTTGAAATAAACGGCATTAATTCCTCATCACGGCTTTTTGACCTCATCCTTGTTCCTATCAAAACATTTGTAGACGCTACACAAGTTATGTAAAAACAGTTTAAGATCTGACTTCAAGACGAACTGTTACATCACCATTCATAAAAAATAATGATTGTCTGACTGAAAATTGTATAGGTTTGTGCCTTTTTTAAATTTTATATTCAAGAAATAACCTTTATTGATAATATTGAAATAAAGGTAAGTTGCCCAAGTTTTTTTGGTAGAGTGATGGAAACAGGAACTCATGGGCACTATAAAAGGTATACCTTTTTTGCCCAAAATCCGCATGTATTTGTTACACATTTTTGTACTGACAGGGTAGAACTTGGTAGTTTTATGATATTTATCAACAAGCTGTATATTATTCTTATCAAATATGGCCACAACATTTTCAAATACATTCATGAAATTTATATTTTACATGTTTTTTTGGGATGTTACCAAAAAGTGCTGGACGGAAAAAACGGGCTCAATTGGCAAAGGGCATCCAGATGCAACTATTCACTCATTTAAACTTTAAGTTTATACAGTTAATAAAATTAATACATATAGCAGTTTACTAAAAGCCTGTCTACTTCTATGCTAGATTGGCACAAAACCAGTGCAAGAACCATAAGGGCAAAATAACTCTGACAAAATTAATGGACTATGTCACTAGAGAACCATATATATATAGCGACAATCTCTCAGCTACTTGGCCTAGTTAGATGTGAACGAATATTTACTTACTGTATCATTCTAATTTGAGAGAATAAATGTGTTTGGGCAAGGGCACTCAAGTGCATGTATGAAGAGTAATCAATGTTTCAATTATACAACAACTATACATATGTCATATACATAACAAAAAATAAACCTGTTGATATAGAATAAAAGCAATGATTTTCATTGTTTGATATTGTTTTCAGTAGGATCTATTTCTTGTCATCAATTTAAGTTTAAATGAGTGTCATAGATCGACAGGGTACCGGTAATGAACATTTCCCCTATTACTGTAGTTACATGTATATAATGCTTCTTACTACTGGATCATAAACAAAAGGGTGATTATTGCTATTAATAGATAGTAGCATAATAACACGAAACCTCAATGTCTGCAAGTGAAGCACATGAAAGCAGGTATTGAAAAATCCACTCGTCTACTGGAATTTGAGTTGAGTAGAATGCTGCATCAGTAAAATGAGTAAAACCCGCTGTGCAAGTTTTTTGTTTACAGTAGAGAAATATTATTCTAATTAGAAAATTTCGGCAACACCAATAGAAAATTTTAAACAGTTGCCAAATGAACAAAATACGGTAAGCAAAGAAACCATATTTTGATCATTTTAATGACATCACAGGCACATCTTTTTTTTAAATTTTGAATTCAGTTGCTCGGAATGCGCACAATTTGTGAATGACTCGAATTAAATCTAAACAATTATTATAACATTTATACAGTGAAGACTGTTCAATAGGTCTTTCTGGAAAACATGGAAAACTTGCGCCAGGAGTCTTTGAACAATTGAACAACACCTTCCTCATCGTCATAAATTTGGAGGAGCAAACCTCAAAACAACACAAAAGGTCTAACCTGTCTTTCATCATCTGGTAGAGGTTTTCCTTCATGAACTCAAACACAAAGAAGAGCTGGTCATTCTCCCGTATCACTTCCTTCAGCTTCACAATGTTTGCATGGTTTAGTTTTCGCAAAGACTGTAATGGAAACAAGCAAATTTGTTGTATTAATATCCTCTGCCAAATAAATTTTGTTTATTGAAGGATGCAAATTTGTGACAGACGGACATACGGACTGACAGACAATTCCATATCATATCCCTCCGCCTTTGGCGGGGATACCAAAAATGGAATGCAAAGATGTGGTTTAAGAAGATTTTAACATAGTGTCGTTTCTTGAAAGACTACAATTATGCAAGAATACTTTGTTGTCAACAGTTTTACAGCCCTTACAAACTTGTATAACGCAATGGGTATCCTGATTACAACTAAGCATTACAGCTCTTAACTGCATGAAATATTTTTATTATAACACATTCATTTCAACATTTAGACACATGTTATATGCACTACAAGAAAAAAATTGAAAATGGCTCAATATACCACTACGTGTATAATATAATTGGACATTATCTTATGAACCTAATTTTACAACACGAAAACCAATCTGTTCCTTACCTTGACTTCCCTGAGATTTAAGCACTCATCCCATGAGTAGTACTTCTTCTTCATCCTGAACAAAAAACACAATCCAATTATTATGAGCCTTGATGTTGGAATACTTGGGGTTAACCCTTTCAGTGCGGGAACCAAATTTTGAAGGCCTTTGCAAACAGTTTGGATCCAGATGAGACGCCACAGAACGGGGCATCTCATCAGGATCCAAACTGTTTGCAATTCTGATAATATTCTTTGAAAAAAATCGAAGAAAATGCTAATTATAGAAATTCAGCAGACAACATTTTAGCAGACGACAAATTTCCCAGCATGCAAAGGGTTAATGCCTGTGTATAAAGTGTCATCCCAGATTAGCCTGTGCAGTCCACACAGTGCATTCTTCATTATAAAGATATAACCTTTTCAAAATCTTCAAGCATAAGTGATTGTTCAGCTTGGTATAATTAAAGGTCTGGGGACATTGAAGTTTAAACCCTTTTTTTATCTGTAGCCAAATGCTCAATGTGGATGCTTAATATGACTTACGCAGAGATAGGTACAGGCTTTCAAGTGCATCTTTTATCAATATTATTGAGCCGCGCTCTGTGAAAAGAGCGTTTATGTGCGTAAAATGTCGTCCCTGATAAGCCTGTGCAGTCTGCACAGGCTAATCAGAGACTTCACTTTCCGCCTGAACTTGATTTTTGATAAGAAGAGACTTTATTGAAACGCAAAATATTATACAAGCGGAAAGTGTTGTCCCTGATAAGCCTGTGCAGACTGCACAGTTAATTGTAAATTGTGGCAATCATTTGCCATGTCTGCTTCACAAAAACACTATGCAACTCCGTTTGTTCCAATTTTCATGTGTAGTTCAATGTTTTAAGAAATAAACGAATTGTAATGGAATTTTTTAACAGCACCATTAAAAACATGCTACATGTGTATGACCCTAGCTGTTAACAGTTACTGAATTGCAGCAGACACTTTGATAAATAACTATATTTTATAAAGCATGCTGCTGATCATTAAAGGTCCTTTTATATGGATACTTTTGTTCTGATTTGGTTAAATTTTAACTTCAACAAGGGGAAAATGTTCAAACAAGAGAACCGCATAACGGGTGCCACGCTCGGTTGCAAAAGCTTGTCAGATTTTATTTTTTTTAGAGGTCACAGTGACCTTGACCTTTGACCTAGTGATCCAACAAGAGATGTGTGTGTCAGAGTTTGTCAGAAACACAATGCCCCCTACTGCACCGCATTGAAATAACATTTCTATAAATCATTTGGCAGGTATAGAAATCATCTTCCTTTAAAGGTTATTACTTCCCTTGAATTTTGTCCAATCCAACCAGGGGGGTGGGGGGGGGGGGGGGGGGGGGGGGGTGGGGGTGGGGGAGGGTCTCACAGTCAATTATTAAAAGCCACTACCGTGACTGTAGATTCACCACTCAAAATGTGCAGCTCCATGAAATACACATGCATGCCAAATATATAAAGTGGCTATGTTCAATATTGAATAATTTTCTCCCTTTTTAAAACTTATTACTTCCCTTAAATCTGGATTTATTACCATAGACCGTAAAGGATGACCTTGACGTTGACCTTTTACCACAATGTGTTTGTCAGAAACACAATGCCGCCTACTGCGCCACTTTGATTAATTTAACAAAAATATATATGTGGGAAGTTCAGGTTAGTTGCTGAGAAATAGCCCGGACAAGAATTGCACTACAGTCGAAACTGACCTAACGGCCACCTGAATTTACCGGTCACCTGCAGACAACGGTCAGTCTGGAATCCCCCCGACGAATAACACTCTATATTTCACTTGAATTTAACGGCCACCTGACCATAACGGCCAACGGCCACTATATTCCACTCCGAAATTCATGTTTGACCTGAAATCAACGGTCACGCGTCAGTCGTCTCGAGTCGCGAAAATTAAAAACACAGCACATTATTTGTCCGTCTATTTTGCAATTAAAGCGTCTGAAAGCGGTAATTGTCTATGATATTTAAAAAAGCGGCCCGCTGCGAGTAAACAAATTATAAGGTGTTGAGAAGGTTTCTTTTCCGGGGATATAAGATATAAACGTGAAAAAAGAAAAATGTCTCACAATTGGCGTTCTTACACAAACAAAATAAAACATTCGGACTCGGAAGATACTGAACGCATCGAGGCATTTTTTAAGAAAGAATAATCGAAAAACGTTATAACCCAGCAGTATTCTGTGGTAATCAACATCGAACATTGTGAAAGTGAAAGTAGACAATCGGCAGCTGCCGCTCCTTTCCCTTCCAATACTGTAGCAGATCAAGATCGTCAACCCATTCATCATGAAATTGAAATCACAAAATTGACATCGTCCCCCGGCCCCAGTACAGAAATATAGTTGAAAACATTTCCCATTATCTAGATCTACACCTGCAACTTTATTAAGGACTTTGACTTTAATACGTGTTAAATGTGTTTGAGAACAAAAAGGACAGAGACAAGCCTCTTTTGATGAGTTATAGACATTGAAATGAACAGTTTTTATTTTTTCCCCTAATATGTCTCTTCCACACTCTTTTTCCCCTTTCACCCAGCGTCCAGCGTCTTCCCCTTTCTCTAAAAAAAAACCCTGCAGCCATTTGTATAAATCTGGATAACTCTTATCCAGCGGATATCTTTTGGTTTTCTTATAAAAAAAATGAAGATAACCAAACTTTATCCAATGGATAAGAGTTATCCAGATTTATACAATTGGCTGCAGGAGTTTATGACTTGTTGAAAGTAAATGACCGCTATTTCTTTGAATTAGAACGGTACAAATACACCGTACTATCGGTTTATGACACCGAATCCGCTTTTAAGACTTTTACGGACGTGACGTCAACGGAACGTGACAAGCTTTATTTACTGAATGAATGAGATGCATGAGAAAACAATTATACCAGCGTTGATAAAGTAATTGTTTAATTTAACAATATGAAATTAAATCAATCTAAAAGATATTATTCTCTATTATTCAATGTACACGCGTTAGTTAATGCTGTTATTATGATTTGTTAATGCAATGAGCATTTGTTTTACACTGTGTGCAAACGTGTGGGGTAACGACGTAGTAATACTACCAACTGACCAACCTTCTTAAAATTGTGATCCGAATTCAACGGTCACCTGTGGACAACGGTCACTTTGATCATTTCCCTTGACTGACCGCTGAATTCAGGTTTGACTGTATATGTACAGTAAATGGAAATTTTCAAAGGGCCATAACTCTGTGAAAAATCATCCGACCAGAACCCGCTGATAATAATGCACATCTCCTCTTGGTAGTGAAGCTTCCCATAAAGTTTCATTGAATTCCGGTCATTAGTTGCTGAGAAATTGTGCACGGACGGATGGACGGAAGGACAGACGAAGCGGCGACTATATGCTCCCCCCCAAATTTTTTTGGGGGAGAGCATAAAAAGGAAAAAAAATCAGGGTTTTTTCTGCCTACTTTGGGAAAAGGAGTCTGACCAAATCGGGAATTTTTTATCGACAAAATTGCCCATTTTGGGAATTTTTGTTTCGTGAAAAGGCTCATTTTGGGGAAAAAAAATGAATTAATCATGCTTAAATAAGTCTGTGGTTTAACAATTTTCTTTATATAAACACATGCAAAACAAACACTGCCCAAACACAAGTTACAGCAACATTTTTGGCCGAGCTAAAATAGAGCCATGGGTGTTTCATTTCATACTTAAATGTATTAAATGACGATTGAACTACAACTTTCTTACAAGGCTCTGAGCATTCAGTTGCCGATTTCGTGATTGACGGCCCTGGCATTACTTCTGTTGCTGTTACATTTTGCTGCGTATCGTCCGAGCCTGTCTGTTCAGGGTTACTCGCGGCAGTAATTTCCGAAGATTCTGAGCGTTTCGAAAACATCGATGATATCGTTACACATCCTTTAGCGTCTATTTTTTGTGTTTTTTTAATGTAATATTTACTATTGTGCGAAGTCATGATTGAAAATAAGCGTCTACAGATATGGTATAGAATGTGTATTGTGCGGCTCTATATACTCTTGTATAATGCGGAACAGTTCGAACGTCATCGCTGAGAGTAATGCATCCGGCAAATACACCAAAAAATCTGTGTCACTAAAGGCTTTATTACGTCGCGAATGAAGGGAAGTCACTCTTTTGATATAAATTATGTTTACTTTTTACAATTTTGGAAGATTTTATTTTTTGGAATTGGGAAAAATGCAATCAAAATTCGATTGGGAATGGGTCCGTTTGCTTTGGGAATGCCTCCGTTTCCCTGAGGCGCAGACAGTGCTGAAAAATCCCTGACAAATACAGTCAAAACTGAGAATAATTCAGTTTGTCTGTTATATATTGTATAATTGGTTTTGGAAAGTGAATCCGCTATTTATACTTGTTCGGATGTGGTATCAACATATAAACAACAATAATATCGTTGCTTAAGTTGTAGATTTCTGCAGTTCTCAGTTTTGACTGTATTATAGATCTTTTTTAAACAAACTTACTTTTTAATGGCCACTTTCTCATTTGTCTCAATGCACGTAGCCAAGAGGACGCTGCCATATGTCCCATCTCCAAGCTGTTTTGTAACTGCATATCGATTCATAATTTATGTCTTTTTCACTTTTTTTCTAACAAACAATTTTATAATATTTCTTCCAGTTGCACCTGAAGATCTGTCTCACTGGGTACAGAACGCTCACAATAAAAATTTCATAAAGTCAACTTTAAAATGTTCAAATTAAAAGGCAACATCTTCTTTTATCCCATGGACATTGACGACTTGGGTTTACATCTGAAATAAAATATACATGTATTAAATAACATTATCATTGATGTCACAATATTGTTAAACAAGGAAATAAGGTAAAATTGCACTTCATAATCTGACTTCAATAAAATAATCCAAATGTATCCATACTCCAAACATTTTATTTGTCCTTTGCATTACCGGTAAATGTCCACATAAATAAAGCTGACAACTACACTTCTGTAGTAGTAACACAACACTTCAAAACAATTACTTTCACTTTCTCTCAATTTGCAGAAAATATTGCATGAAATCATAGCAGATTCTAGCATAAGTCAGTGCAGTGCGGGTACATCAAGTCAGGCAATATTAAATAAAGACATTATTTTACTTTTGTCCTTGACTGCTTGATAAACAAGATCATACACTTCCAAAACCAATGATCGTAAACATGCCAGTGTTGTCGTAGTTGCAATAATTCAACTCTAAGCTTTATAGCCCAATGGGCTGCTTAGAGTTGCAATGCGCTCTCTCTTGTCCATGGGTGCAAAATGTTATCAACAATGCAAGGGTTAAGAAACACTGAAACTGCAACTACTTATTAAAGTTTACCTATTTAAACCACAAACTCATCCAAATGGTACCATTAAAGCAAGAAATAATTGATTTTTATTGACTTTGGTTTTGTTTTGTACGCTGTTTCCGCCATATCGGAAAATTGACCCAATATTGGTTAGGTCGCTGTACACCAATATTTTGCATGTGGGGTTATGTGCTCGAGCCTATAAAGTCGATAATGATGTGGTATTTGATATGGAACACACTGTTTCAAATTTAAACATAAACATGTGATTGTCAGCGAGAAAAGTGTGTTGAAACATCGTCGTGTTTTTTTAGGGTGCATGCAAAGGATAACATCCGTAGGGTGCCAAGTTTATTCATTATTTTCCTCAATTTGTTTTGAACGACGTCTGTTTAGTGAAGCGCACAGATTCTGTGCGCTGAACTGCACCCATGTTTATGAAAGCGTGCATATGGACTGCCAGAGCCGCCATAGCAAAAATTATCAAAGGCTCTGGCAGTCCGTTTATATCGACTAGTGTTGTCGTAGAACCCACAACTGCCAGACTGCTAAATGAGCACTTTATGATTTATGAAAACCAGGGTGACTATTTCTTAATCATTTAAAATACACATTTCATTAAAAGTATTATTTTTCAATTTAGTACGTGAATTAACTTCGATTTTCGTATTGGTTGAATTTGTGGTATAAAAACAAAAGAACCCAACTGTGGTACTTTCCTTTCAAAGAACTGTTAGTGAGTGAGTGACAATTACTTATAGATGACTGCTAAGTATCGAATTTTAATTTAAACCACAATCCGTGAAGTTTCTTTCATTTTTAAAGTATAATTTTGCATATCTAATAATTGAAACGGACTAGTTCAACGACTGTTACAACACCAGTTCCTTCCGATAAATATGCTTGTTAAATGGTCACTTACTTCATTGTAAAAACCATTAAGAAAAATACATTATGCCACATTTTTTTCAAGAAAACTCATACCTCCGCCATGACAGTTGTTGCTATTTGCTCCGTAAACGAGTCACGTGACGAAGTGTAGCAACCATCGTAAATAAACGAGCCGCTTACGTCATTGAAAGATAAGATGATGCTGATGATTTTTTTAATAATTTATTGACAGGATTAAATGATAATTGCAAAAACAAAAACACATGTTGTTGCGTGAAGAAATACCCAAGAGTACGTGACAAAACTTAAGATTCTAGATCTATAAGCCGACTTAATATCTATTTCAATTTTCATGAATACTGAATTTCTTTCGTATCCGTATTATGTGCAATAAAAAAGCGTCAGTTCCAGTAACCTTAAACTTTTAATTAATCTGCTGTTCATCGAAGATCTCTTTGAAGTACGACTTGTGGAATGCCAATGCACGGGAAACATGATGGCGCTCAATGAGATGCCCACAGGTGGTTAGCGTGTGGCTATGATATTAATTAATGAAAACATCATGTTGAATGATAGATTATCATATTAGATCTATTACGAACAATCAACTTTTCTGAAAAAAATAATTTCACTATCAAATATCTTTATCATTCAAAATGATAATTCACACGCTAACCACCCGTGAAGATGTCTACACACTTGAGAAATGCAGTACTCGATACACAGTGACGTAGCTAGAGGCACGTTAAAAAGATAAGTTTTATTTTAAGTCGGCAAGACAGCAACACAATACAAACATAAGCGCATGTGAGCTTTTGAACCGACTTTAAATAAAACTTATCTATTCTTAGTAGACAATAACCGTATATTTTCATTTCAATGCATGTGTGGATATGATTTCTAGTGACGCGGAGCATTTTTATGCACGTCGTGGGGTTTAAGTGAGAACGCAAAAGACGCCAGATTAAACAGCAAGAACGTCACTGTGTGCTGACTTACGGGAATTCGTTTGAACAGCCTTTGATAACCTTTTCCGCGATTTACAGTATAACACCATTAGATCAACTGATGCAGTCGTTAGCGACAAGAGCACCGATGTGACGAAGTGATGTTTCATTGGAACTGCATATAAATTATTGATGGGCTGCTCAGGACAGTCGGAAATACTGCATCCGAAAACGTCGACTCAGTTCTTATCACGCTTAAGGCGTTAAAAGTGTCAACGCGAATGTTAACGTTCAAGTCCACATAAAGCAATCTCCACGCAGAGTTGTTCCATGCTCTAAAATAATAAAAATGAAATGTAACCGCCGTGCAAGGGATCGCACATATAGGTCTACGGTCACCCGTAGCGTTCGGACAATTTTTCATTTCGTCCCATGTTGTTCTTTCATTGAAGTTATAATTAACCTGTAAAATGTCCAAAGGAATAATAGAAAGCACATACCATTTTTTCATACGGCGCCGGAGTCAGCCAGGAGCAAGAGACATAATATATTATAGTGACAGGAAAGTCATGATTCTCCCTTTGCTTTACAACAGACTTCTCTTTTTTACCTTTTCGTATGCAGTGACTATCAATATAAAAGATTTATTAATTGTGGTTTAGTATATATCACCACATGAATTTTTAAAATATTTTAAATATCAATTTTATTTCACTCTATTAAGTAAAGAAAGTTTATTTCGCGCTAGAATTTCGCTAGTAGAGTACTACTTTACTCTATGTATTAATGAATGCTCAGAAGAAAATTTCTGATATTGGCCGCACCTTTTTTGTGCTCTAGTTCTTTTGCTTGATCTGAACGAAAGCATGCAAAAAACGGCAACAGTCCACAGTAATTATTGTGAGAAAGACTGACGCGTCTATACCATTGTGAGAATTGAGTAAGAAAAATAAAACACATCTTTTTACCGTTTATTTATAGTCATTGCACTATGAATCAAATCAAAACATCTAACAAAAACAGTAACAAAAGCCAGTCGACCTTTTACAGCTAGATTTAATAGACAAAACATCAGTCCCACTGGATTCATGTTATGAGTAAGAACAGAATCTTCATCAGTTTCAGTAACTTTACTAAAGTACTGATTATTTGTGCAGGATGCACATTTTATCTTTCAATTATTTCTGTCATCATAGCAACCTATTTTTTTTTTCTGATGAAAAAAACACAAGGGAAAACTGGTAACGTGCATATTTACCAGTTTGCAATATATCCCCATACATTGCACTAAGTTACATCAACCTAGCTTACCTACTCTTTAAGTAATCACAGCATCCAGATTCTGGCTCAAAAAGGAAACAGGACAGACGAGGGGTAAGGCTATAGTAACCCTCTGGTTACTTGTACACTGGTAGGGTACTAACAAGAACCAAGCAACTGACTGCTTTTGTTTGACACACATTATAAACTTCTGGTTTAGAATCAGTGAACCTCTTACATTTACACATCTCCATGATATGCAAGATATATGAGCAGAGAAGCATGCAGCTGTGGTATGGCATAAATTTAAATCGGACTGCATGCTTGAATGTTACAAACCAGTCCCAATTGTCATGCACAAACTGTTCCTGTAAACAGAATACCTGCAGTCCAAATGTGCTAACCATAAATAATTAATAGAAGATTAATAAACTTAACAAACATTTCTTTTTTTAATAACACATATTAATGATCAATAAAAAACCACATTAGACTTCATGATTTTAGGGACATCATTTTTTCTCTAACTGGAAATGTTTGTAGAATGTTTATCGAGGAAATATTTGCAATTCATGCGATTTAATTTGTAACATTATTGACAATATGTAGCTTATACTCAGCCTCCAGCAAAGTTGGAGCTTTCATAAACACTTGAACACTGAAGTGGAATTAACATGCCTGTGAATCTGATTTTGGAAGTTTGACATTAAAATGTACCTATACATTCCCATAAGAACTTTTGCAGGAAACATCACTCCTCATAAAGTAGAACTTTTTTTTTTTACTTCAAACACCTAAAAGCATTTACAATTCAGCAAGAATAAAGATGCCAAAACATTTGTTTTAAATAAAAAAAAATCTAAAAAATTAGGCAAAAATGTTGAACATAGACCACCTGGATAATAAATGATGAATGCTGAACTTTTACCCCATTAAAACAGATAAAGCTGTTGAAATAGAGGTTTTATTTTCTTAAGACAGTACATTTCTAATAAAACTTGTCAATTATTTACCTCAACCATAAAAGTTAGATTTGTATTATTTTTAATTAAATGTAAGTATAGTGAATAAATATGCTGAACAGTACTTTAGTTTTTCCAGTTCCATAGAAAATACAGATACAGTTTTGAAATATTTGTATTTGTACCAGTAGGTCATTTCAAGTCAGCAGTAAAGGCAACCTATAAAAATGTTACAGTAAATATACTATTTCAAGTTTGATATACTATCCTATTTAATAAACCTTATACAGCTTATATTTCAATAAACAAAAGTGTTGCTGAACATGAACTCATAAATACTCTGTCAAAATGAAGTTGATTCCTGTAAATATAAGTGGATTCCGTAAAATATATTAAGTGGATTCTGTTAAATAAATTTGGATTCCTGTAAATTGTGTTGCCTAACCAAACACTGAATCTTAGGTTGATGCCAGAGAAGCAAGGAAGAATATTTTTAGCATACAGATTCTTCGCATTCTCATAGAATTGTTGATAGGTTAAGCACCAATTATGGCAAAAATACATATCTTTTTTCAGAAATATAGGAACATGTCGGAAAGATAGGAGGAGTTTGAGGAGAAGGATTTTTATCAAATATACAGACTTATAGATATATTGTTATCAGTTGACAGCCTGGTATTAGTTAGGAATTATTTTAACATTCCAGATAGGCCCAACATTTCGGAAATGCTAAATACAATTTAAGTAAAAAATCTATCAGAAAACAAAGTTCAGCACATTTAGTCATCTTAACGATGCGACAGTCACTTTAACAATTAATGATTAAAATTGTACATCAATGCCAGAAATTTCTGGTAACACAATCACATACTAAAATCACATGGCATGAGAATAAAGCACACATTTTGCAACATATCACCACAGTTATAGAGGATTTCTGGAAATTTACACTTGAATGGAGTTCTTGAACATGATGATGCTGTTGAATATCTTCAATGCCGGGCCCAACTTGATGTTCATGATTTTAACAATGTCCGTTTGGGTGAGTAACAGAAATGCTTCACCGTCAATTTGCTGTAAAGAGAAAGAAATACAATTTAGGTAATTGAGCAACAGTTTACTTAAAGTCACACTGTTACATTGATTAACGTAAGTCACAAACTTGAACAAAGCAACTAATCTACTTAATCTTTTTTGGTATATTTAGCGCTATCTAGTTGTTGTTTTTTTGTGGAAAATAATGTAACAGAAATAGAACACCAATCTGCAATTAAGGCTAACTATAGTAATATTCTAACATGTTTTAATATTGATAATGTTCTATACAAGAGTAATCAAAATGCTTAAAACAATTTGAACAATTAACAGACTGACTATTTTGTTCTATGCACAAAATGTACCAACTTTAAATCCCGCTTATCTTGGGTTAACTTCATAAATTGCAAACAAGGTGCGTTTGTGAAGCACAATGCCCCCTACTGCGCTTTGAACCCACACAGCAGCTATTGAAGAGAATTTTTATAAGTCCAAGGCACATGACTTTTTCAAAAACCAATGGACTAAAACAAAACACACACTCTGTAAGTCATGTCAGTAGAAGCACATAACAAAAATCAGCTCAATATCTGAAAGCGTTGCGTTAAAAACTTCCAAGGCCAAGTACCATAACTTCGCCAAAAATTAGAGGATGGGAACAAGATTTTCACTTTATCTAAAGGTCATGAAGGTAGACCCATATACTAAAAATCAGCTCAATACAGTTGTTATAGAAAAAATGTCTTAAATCTAAGATCCATTTCTTCTCACAAATCAAAAGACTGGAACAAAGTTCACACTTCATCTGTAGGTCATGTTGGTAGACTCGCATACCAAAAATTTGCTCAATATCTAAAAGCCTTGCGTAAAAAACCCTCTAGAAAACAGAATATCTGACGAACAGTGTGACTGCTATATGCCACCCTACCGGGGGCATACAAAATTGTTTTGATAATACAGATTTTTCATTTAACTTTAACTCTTTGAAGAATTAGTACGGTATTTAAATTTTCTTCTATATGAACAGTCAAGATAAAAGTTACAACTTCTTTGAAAACAAAAGATTAAAATTACCACTTCATTGAACTGATTTAAAACAACCTCTTCTTTACAAAGTATACTTAAAATTACTCTCTTCATTGAAGATTTAGGATTAAAATTACCTCCTCTTTGAAGAGTTTAGCTTGCTCTTCGCAGCCAGGTAGTGTGTTAATGAAGGCAGCCACTTGCTCTATAGTCCACTTGTTGACATCGTTTCCACTGATGTTGGTCACCCCCGGCAACAGCTTGCAGTGTTGTTCCCAGCACAATGGCACGTCTGGTTTCGGAGCAGAAATCATGGAGGATGAGAACACAGAGTTGTGGATACCTTGCCGCAGATTGTTTTCTGTGGAGGAGGGAAGAAAATATATGAGCTTTGCTCTGGAAAAACAGGGTCTATACAGTCTAATCTGGGACGACACTTTCCACTTTTATGTCTATTTTTTAAGGATTTTTTTTTTTTGGGGGGGGGGGAAATTCACCTAAGGCTGCCCCACAGCAAGGCTCCCTAGTAGAT
Organism: Dreissena polymorpha; assembly: GCF_020536995.1. Lineage (NCBI taxonomy): Eukaryota > Metazoa > Mollusca > Bivalvia > Myida > Dreissenidae > Dreissena > Dreissena polymorpha. The sequence continues at coordinate 72,360,380 of NC_068363.1, read as the reverse complement.
ACTTGTCAATCAAGTATGAATTGACCAATTATTGGTTTGTATTTTAGTGGAAAATAATCTATCACAGGGATATTCATAAGCAACTCAATAAACTTCATATCTTTGGAACACACTTAACTTTGACAGACAGAAATACCTATGGATCTTTGTACGCATATCAGTAAATTTTGAGAAGAAAAGGTTCAAATGTGTAAAAAAATGACATTTATATCATGATTAAGATATATTTGTCAGATTGATCTTAAAACTGTCGACTGCTTTACAGTTGTCTGCTCATTGTTGAATTTGAATGGAAAGTGTTTACAAATTTTAAATGGCTCTACTTCTTGAGGGTATAACTACTTGTACATGTCACAGACTAAAGAATACATACACATATATATTCAGTTGAGTTTTAGTAGAAACCTATTAATTTAATTAAAATTAGCTTATTTAACCAACCACTTAAGTATGTTGGGTTCAATCCATGGGCGACGGGATAACTAGGCATATCCAAATACACTACGACATCTCAACTCACAATACTCCTTAGGGACAACTAATAGAAATTCCTCAAATAATAATACAATTCTTTAAGTCTCTTTCTGGTTTGAGTATACATATGTGTATACTTAAATCTTTGAAATAAGTAAATATTGCTAAAAGGACACCTTTTGTAAGCAGAAAAAATACATTTCACAAAGAAAATTGATCTAAAAAATAAACTCAAGTACACATGATGTAAAGATTTCCTTAGGTCACAAAAAATTGAAAAGAGTCAGGAATTCATCAAGTGATGTTTTATGGCTTCTTGACAGGAAGCGGCTTTCCTTTGATGACCTCAAACTGACAATAAATTGTCAATCAAGTTAGTCCATTCATGGACAACAGATTTTCCAAGTTTAACCCCAAGTGGTCGCTTAATACAAGATTTACAAGAAAATCAGTAGTCGCTGGTCTCCTAAGACAAAACTAAGACAAAAGTCACTTAATACAATATAAAAATAGAGTGAAAACACTCAGGGGGAATTCAAAGTGGTTGCATATGTCAAAGGTCGCTTTATTCAAGAGGTCCCATCCACAAGATTGACTGTATATGATGTTTTTGTTAAGGAATAAAAAATATTTGTGAATACTGGGCCTGGTAAGGAAAAATGTTGAAAACAAGTTGAGTAAATGTTTGTCTACACACCACATTCCATTTGTTGACGCTCTGAGGCCTGTTTCTGATCCTCCAAGGCCTGGTAATAACTCCTGAGAGGATACACAAAGAATGCTTGCACCTTTTCATGACAGAACATGTAATATTTTTAATAAATGCATCAGTTCATAGGAATTATAATGAAAATTCAAATTAGAGACATTGGCAATACTTAATCATTTCAAACTATTATGTGAAATAGTAGGTGTGAAAACTGTTTTGTATGTAATTATACAAGTATCAAACTAGAACTTGTCACAGTAGTGACAAAAACCCCACTCACAATGTTGTTATCTTCAGAATGTTGTGAAAATGAACAAGAGCACCGCATAACGGGTGCCACGCTCGGCTGCGAAAGCTTGTCAGATTTTTTTTTTTTAAGAGGCCACAGTAACCTTGACCTTTAACCTAGGGACCCAACAAGAGATGTGTTCGTCAGAAACACAATGCCCCCTACTGCGCCATTTTGAAATAAAATTTCTATTTATCATTTGGCAGGTATAGAAATCATCTCCCTTAAAAGCTTATTACTTCCCTTGGATATTGTCTAACCCAATCGGGGAGGGGGGGGGGTCTGTAGAAAGTCAAAAATGACCAAGTCATACATCACTGACAACCAAGGACTGTGGTTTATCAAAGAGATCATAGCCAGAGTTCATCATGTATCTATCGACATAAGTCCACAGGTATGTAATGAACAATACGAACTAAGTACATGAAAGAAATGATAATTATATCATTTTAAAAAAACTTTGACAAATCAATCATTTGAGTTATAAATAATCAAAATAATAAATATGTACAGTAACTTTGAAAAGAACTTCAATTCTTGGTAAGGAAATATATAATATGAGATTTATAATTATATAAATTACTTCCCTTTAAAATAATTGTCTCTAACAAATCTCTATTTTTAGTATCAAATAATTAAAAGCCACTACCGTGACTGTAGATTCACCACTCAAAATGTGCAGCTCCATGAGATACACATGCATGCCAAATATATTATGTGGCTATGTTCAATATTGAATAATTATCTCCCTTTAAAGCTTATTACTTCCCTTAAATGTGTATTTTTTACCGTAGACCTTGAAGGATGACCTTGACGTTGACATTTTACCACAATGTGTTTGTCAGAAACACAATGCCGCCTACTGCGCCGCTTTGATTTATTTAACAAAAATATATACGTGGGCAGGTCAGATAACTATGTCCATTTAAAGCTTATTACTTCCCTTGACTTTGTTTTTTCGACCCTAGACCTTGAAGGATGATGTTCACCTTGAACTTTTACCACTCAAAATGTACAGCTCCATGAGATACACATGCATGCTAAATATCAAGTTGCTATCTTCAATATTTAAAAAGTTATGGCCAATGTTAAGGTTTTAGCACGACGCCTACGGCGGACGACGAGCTGGCTATGACAATAGCTCGGGTTTCCTCCGAAAACAGCCGAGCTAAAAATTTGGCCCTTGGGGTGCAGGCATCTTTGACCGAACCCATTTTTGGCATTTTTTTTACAAAGTTTGCAAAAATCACAGTGCAAATTAACAAACCAGAACCACATATTAAACCTTTGAGATTATAAATATTATATTGCTATATGTGTCTACATAAATAATTTGACCCCTGGGTGAGGCAAGTACTGACAGAATCCCATGGTGATTCAAGTGTACACCGCTTTACTTTGTATCAGGAAATTACTTAAGAAAAATCATTACAATCATTACGCTGTATAATTATCTACATAATTTAACAAACTGATAAACATACTTTGGCTTCCTGCCCCTCTTTTCAGTTTTCATATGTGGAGATTTAACAGTTACTTTGTAGCCACTGCAAAATAAATATTAATCACAGGTTAGAATACATTTATTGTTAAAATTTCTGCTAAGTATCTGTTTGTTAAGTTTCAGTCTACTTACAGCAATACATTTTTAATTACAAATGAAACACAATTATGGGAGAGATCGAAGAATGGGTAGAAAAGGGCCCATCTAAATGCTAAAGCTGTGAAAGTTTGAGCATGATCCACCAAGTTTTTAAACAGGAGTTCAAGACATACATACATAGGTATGGACAAATGCAAAACTAAATGCCTCCCAGTCTCTTGCTGCATGAAAAAATGCATCAAGTGCGATAACAAGCTTAAAGTTGACAACACGAAATACTAAACATTACATCGGAAATAGACTACCAAACATAGCTCACCCATAACACTTCATGTTCAGGTACTACCAAACATAGCTCAACCATAACACTTCATGTTCAGGTGAGCTAAACATTTGCAATAACTTAAGTTTTGCACTAAAAACACACACACACACAAACAGAACAATTATGCGGATATTAAATAGAATGTGGGGCACATACAAATTAATCTGACCTACCTACCTTATTTTTCTAGATTGTGTGGAAACAAATCACTTAGTTTTTTCAACTTAAAGGCATCCTACATGTACACATAATTGAAGTGTTGTCTTAATGTTCAAACAAATAATGTAAGTTAACTGCTAAGTGGTTCACACTACAGCCACCGCAGTATATGTTATAGACAATTTAAATCCTGTATAAAACCTTCATTTGAATATATATCAAGAGATGTGTTTGTCAGAAACACAATGCCCCCTATTGCGTCGCTTTAAATTAAATTTCAATGTATCATTTGGCAGGTTTAGAAATAATCTCCCTTTTAAAGCTTATTACTTCCCTTAGATTGTATTTTTTTTACTTTTGGATCCTTAAAGGATGACCTTGACCTTTCACCACTCAAAATGTGCAGCTTCATGAGATACTCATGCATGACAAATACCAAGTTGCTATCTTCAATATTCAAAAAGCTATGGCCAAACTTTAATGAAGAGTAAAGTTTTAGGAAAAAAATACAATGTTATTTGACCTTTGACCTTGAAGGATGACCTTGACCTTGACTTTTCACCATTTTAAATGTGCAGCTCCATGGGATACACATGAATGCCAAATATGAAGTTGCGATCATCAATATTGCAAAAGTTATCAAACTTTAACCAAGGTTAAAGTTTTGGGACAGAATGACAGACAGACCAAAAACAATATACCCCCTCTTCTTTGAAGAAGCGGGCATAAAAATAGCTACAAAAATATGTGTTTGTGAAACACAATGTCCCCCCATATATTTGACTTTTGACCTTGAAGAATGACCTTTACCTTTCATCACTCAAAATGTGCAGCTCCATGAGAGATGCACATGCATGCCAAATATCAAGTTTCTATCTTCAATATAACAAAAGTTATGGCCAATGTTAAAGTTTGACGCAAACAAACCAACAAACAAACAGACAGGGTAAAAACAATATGTCCCCAAGTATGGATTGGGGGACATAAAAAGTATATTTTTATAATCCAAATCAATGGTTGAGCATGAAACCAGTGTAGCTGATATAAAACTGTAAAGCAGATGTACCTGTTTCACACTCAACCCTCTTAACCCTTTGCATGCTGGGAAATTTGTCGTCTGCTAAAATGTCTTCTGCTGAATTTCTAAAATTAGCATTTTCTTCGATTTTTTTTCAAAGAATACTATCAAAATAGCAAACAGTTTGGATCCTGATGAGACGCCACGTTCTGTGGCGTCTCATCTGGATCCAAAATGTTTGCAAAGGCCTTCAAAATTTGGTTCCAGCACTGAAAGGGTTAAGAATCTAGAGCATTTGAGCCTCACCCTGTCTCTGGTGAGCCTGTGAGGTCATGTGGCCTGGAAACGGAGGTCATGTCCTCTTTCCCTGGGGTTCCCAGTCTGTCGCTGACTGCAACCTCCTTGTGCATGTTCAGCTCAGAATACGGGCAGCCAAATGTGCTACATGATAAATAGGCATAGGGACTTAATTAATGTGCATTAAGTGTAGTCCAAGATGAGCCTTGCAGTCCAGACAGGCCAATCAGGGACGGCACCGCTCATATGTTGTTGTTTTTTATGGAAGAAGAAAGCATAACTTCACTTTGCTGTTTATTGTGATATCATTTAGCATCTGTTTGTGTGACTTCCAACCATTTAAGACAATAATTGGAATAACTATCCCATATCAATTTTGGAAGCTAACAGAAACAATGCTTGATTTATCAAAACAGGATCTTTTCAATCCAGTCTACAAATTTCAGAAAACTATTACATTTTCAACAAATATTTACTGAAGTCAAAGTTACATAAAACACACTCATATGCAATACATATCTTCAGCAGCAAGAGTTTGTTTAATATTTTGATTAAAATTTTCATGATAACTTTACTATCAAGTATAACATGCATCTACCTATTATAAAATATTTTGGGTACAAAAGTGTTCTTATAATCCTAAGATTATGGTGCTTATTTCTTACCTATGGTGCCCGGAGTACTTTGGTCCCTTGATATGACCGATGCCTTTACAGCCAGAGGTAGGGCAGATGCCAGGGCCGGAGTTCACAACTAGGTCACTGGGAGCTATTGAAGTCAGAACAAATTATTTACTACAGTACGTGACTTGAAGACTGCTGTCATAGTGCACCTACTGGTAATATTTTGACACAAAAGTGTTTTTTTGTAAACATGTATCATGCCTACCTATCTGCAGCCAAGTCATCACTATGTGCATTTGTTAACATATTTTTTTAAGAAAGGTATGCCTCCTGAGACCTTGAATTTGTATTTCATGATCTAAACAGTCATATTATAGGCATCTTCCTTTTCTGAAGACTAATTCACATGATACAAGTGCCCTCTAGATATAATCAGGAACCAAAACTGTATAAAAACTGATAAATAGTGTTTATTGATGGGAGCAGAAATAAAAGATTATTTGAAGGGTGAAGCTAGTATCCTTATTGCTAGCTTTACTCCCATTAAGTTTCATGTTGGAATCTTTGATAGTATCTGAGACATAGAACTCTAAAGTTAAAGCATACAAAAAACAACAAATCGCAATATTATTCAAGAAAGTATAGGGTTAAGGCTCATGTTAAAATATTATATACTATAATAGTTACAGCTCTGAAAATTCTGGGACTGACGGAAAGACAATGCCAACACCAAATATCTCAACCTTTGGCGTAGGACAACTACTTGTTCTACACAGAAAATGTAGGGTCAAAAGTCTGACTTCACAGAATACATACTGATGGGAGGCACAAGAGGATGTCCAGTTTTGGCACACCAGCCTGGTGGGTGTATATCTGGGGAGTCGTCCTCCAGCCAATAGTCATACTGGTCCGCCCAGCCGTCAAAGTGGATCTTCACCTGGAACTCGTCCGTCTCTGTCACCGTGGCAACCCTCACCAGCAACGGGTTGCGCTTGTCCACCACCTCCACCTTCATGCCTGCCTCAAACGCTACAGGCTGTCTCTAGAGGAAATACAGAATTGGAATTTCAGCGTTATCTTTTTTAAATAGTTGTTTCTATAGCAACATAACACAAAAACGGAATTTCAGTTCTATCTTATCTTATATGCAGCTTTGACAATCAGGATAGAGTGATCATTTGTCTGCATCATGTGACACACAATGGATACGATTTACAGTGATATTTGTGGCACTTCGAAAAAGTTATTTGTTTTGGACTGTCATATGTTTGGACATATAAATCTAAGGTTTAAAAATAAAATATTCGATTATATTGAATAAAAAAGGAGTTGTAATGTCATACAAATGTTTTTACATCACATTACATCTGCTATTAAAAACATTGATAACAATTTTAGTTTTGATTGCAAAACTTTTATACTGGGATCAGTTGGTAACCAATCTGAAAAGTATAACGTTCTATGTCTCGAAATAAAACGCTTTATTTATAACTGTAGACGTAGAATGGTAACCCCTACAATTCATGGTCTCCGAAGTAGCTGCAAAATAGCCTCTGCAGTCATACAAATCACGCATTTAGCCAATAGTTATAAAAGTTCATGGGAATTGGTCGAATCTCTTTGTAATACTAATTTACCATCATAATTATTAGTATTTTTGTGTTGTATTTTTATAGAATTGGCATACATTATTGTAACATGACTGACTGTACTGTAATTCAATTTATTACTTTTCCAGAGATGTTTGCATTTAAATGTACAATGCATATTGGCGAATAAATAAATAAATGGAAAAAAAACAACAAAAAAACAAGAGGCCCCAAAGGGCCCTGGGTCGCTCACCTGAGAGACTTAGATGGAAAGAAACAAAGATTAAAACTCTTCAGCAAATATTTCAAATTATTGGTATGACAAGACTGACTGATAAGGTGTTCCAAAGTATTCATAATAGGCCTATATAGAAAATTACCCCACCCACCCTGGTGGCCATGTTTTTAATACCAGATTTTTTAAATATATATATATATAAGGAAAATGCTTTTTACAAACATATTGAGAAAACTGACCCATCCCCTGGAGGCAATGTTTTTCCACCGATCACGACCATTTTTCAAATTCATCCGACATATCAATAAAACCAATGTTTTTACCAAGTTTCAAGATGATTGGCCAAAAAATGTGACTTTTAGAGCGTTCACAGGCTTTTTCAGTACATAAATATCAGGAAAATGACCCCCCCCCACCCCAGCGGTCATGTTACTAGATGGATCAAAACCATTTTTTAACTCAACCATCATATCCAGGAAACAAGGATTGTTAACGTTGTTTTGTGAAAAGAAAAGGTTTGCTGTTTCGGCAGATATATATATTATGCGTTATCAGTAGTTTTGTGTGTGTGTGTCTAAAAAAAATTAAATAGACATTTGTTACCCGTTGCGACAAAGCTATTATTTTGGATAAAAGTAATATGAGGACAGTAATTTAATAATGAGCATCAGCAAAAGAAAATGGAAGTACATTTTTCAACAAATTGTTGTCCAAATTTGAGATCATTAGATAAGCATCTCAGCATCTTAAAGGGGATGACTGTTTACAATCTGTTAAGCAAAAACACTTTTAGATACTGAAAACAACCGTATTTGTTCAAGAGATTGTGCTTTTATAAAAAAGTTTTTGCATAATTAAATAAAATATGTTGAATTGTTATCATATATCAAAGTCAGTTATAAAAAAGTAAATGAGTACGAGAATATGTACAGCTACTAGAAATTCAATATTGATCTTCTTTTATAGTACAAAACATCACTTGATCTTTCTTATAGTTATAAATATGTGCAAATATAGAAGTTAACACACACAAGACATTTGAAAATGTATCATATCAAAACAACTACCAAACTATTTGTAATTTAAATGCACAACAAATCTGAAGCATGAATACATTATTCTTGCAAAAACAAATGCAAATCAACTTTTCTTCAAACAGTTGTTTGTGCTTCTTAAAAGATGTGATAAGTTGTTGTTTTTTACTACCAAATTTTTCACATTTTTTACAAAGTGTTTTTAAACAACTGGAACAATTTTAGGACTCACCTTGCATTGATATTTCCAATTGAAACAACAATAAAACCTGCTAAAATCACAAATCTTTCATAATCACACACACACTACTGACTAACTGAAAAGTGTAGGGGTAAAACATTTCAAGTTGTAACATCTTATGAATGGTTTCCATCTAACATCAACACAAAGGTCTTTGATTAAAGTGCCCAGTTAATTGGGGTCAATTTCCAGGAGTGTTACACAATTACCACCTGGCAACAATGCAGGCACAGGTTTAAATCAGTTTTATAGAAAGTAGCCTAAGAGAAGTGAATAAAAAGTCAAATAAGATTCATATGCAACACTAATTGTTGTTTTATTGGTTTTACCACTATGTTAAATTTCTGCAAAGATATAGATAACAATCATAAGTAATGGCAATAATTAATTTGTATAATGCAATAATTATAATTAGATATTTGGGTTGTGGTTAATGTTTCTGAATCCATTACCAGTATCATCATAATCATCATAATCATCATAATCATCATCATCATCATCATCATCATCATCATCATCATCATCATCATCATCATCATTGTGCACCAACATCCACATTACAACTAGAGTTTGGTTTTAATATAGTCATATTATGAAAATGGCCGCTACCCTGGCGGCCATGTTTTTCAACAAACCGTTACCATTTTCGAACTCAGCCAAGCTATCAATACAACAAATCTTCGGACCAAGTTCCATGAAGATTGGGCTATAAATGTTACTTCTATAGTGTTAACAAGGTTTCACTATAGCCATATAAGCAAAGCTGCCCCGCCCCTTGGCGGCCAAATTTTTCAACAGACCGAAACCATTTCAAACTCAGCCTAGCTATCATAAAAACAAATGTTCAGACCAAGTTTCATGAAGATTGGACTATAAATGTGACTCCTAGAGTGTTAATAAGGTTTAACTATAGCCATATAAGCAAAACTGCCCTGCCCCCTGGCGTCCATGTTTTTTTACCGATCCAAACCATTTTCAAACTCAACTGTCGTATCCAGGAAACAAATGTTCTGACCATATTTCATGAAGATTGGACCATAAATGTGACTTCTAGAGCGTTCACATGTTTTCACTATATAAAAATAGAGAAAATTGCCCCGCCCCCTGGTGGCCATGTTTTTTCACCGATCTGGACCATTTTCGAACTCGTCCGAGATATCAATGAAACCAATGTTTTGACAAAGTTTCATGATGTTTGGGCAAAAATTGTGACCTCTAGAGTGTTCACAAGGTTTCTTTAAAGCCATATAAGGAATACTGCCCCGCCCCCTGGTGGCCATGTTTTTCAATGGACAGAAACCATTTTTGAACTCAACCAACATATCATTAAGACAAACATTTTGACATGAAGTTACATGAAGATTGGGCATCAAATGTGACTTCTACAGTGTTCACAAGGTTTTTCTTTTTTTAGTTTAGTTTAAACCTATTTATTTTAGCTCGATTGCATCGAAAGCCTTAGGCTTATATAAATGCTCTCGAGTCCGTTTCCTGGGCCTAGAACCAGTACTTGGTGTCTTTGGGGGAAATCTAAAGAACGCTCCCACGGTGGGGATCGAACCCGTGACCTCCCGGTCGCTAGGCGGACACCATATCCATTACACCACTGCGACCTGTGTTTTTCTTTTTTTGACCTAGTGACCTAGTTTTTGACCCAGAATGACCCAGTTTCGAACTCGGTCGAGGTATCATTGGGACAAATGTTCTGACCAAGTTTCATGAAGATCGGACAATAAATGTGGCCTCTAGAGTGTTCACAAGGCAAATGTTGACGACGCACGCATGATGCACGCACGACGGACAAAAGGCGATCACAATAGCTCATCATGAGCACGTTGTGCTCAGGTGAGCTAAAAAACAAGAGCTGTCACCATAGGATGACTAATGCCCCCTATAAACGCTTGATAGAAGTAATGAGCATTTTTCGAAACCTAAACGCAGATTTCTAAACCTAAACGCAGACCCTAATTTCAAGGTCAAGGTCACAGGGGTCAAAATTTTTGTGCGTATGGAAAGGCCTTGTCCATATACACATGCATACCAAATATGAAGGTTATATCTCAAGGGACATAGCAGTTATGAGCATTTTTCAAAACCTAAACGCAGATTTCGAAACCTTTACACTGACCCCAAGTTCAAGGTCAAGGTCACAGGGGTATAAAAATGTGTGCTTATGGAAAGGCCTTGTCTATATACACATGCATACCAAATATGAAGGTTATATCTCAAGGGACATAGAAGTTATGAGCATTTTTTCGAAACCAAAACGCAGATTTCGAAACCTTTACACAGACCCCAAGTTCAAGGTCAAGGTCACAGGGGTACAAAATTTTGTGTGTATGGAAAGGCCTTATTCATATACACATGCATACCATATATGAAGGTTATATCTCAAGGGACATAGAAATTATGAGCATTTTTCGAAACCTAAACGCAAAGCATGACAGACAGACGGACAGTCCGATCACTATATGAATAAAAAAGCAATATTCTAATTTCTTTTTCAGCATTCGTTGCCATCCCTGTTAAATACTATTGTTTGAAGAAGAGTGTACCAAACATTCATTTAAGTACACTGTGTAATCACTATTTTTGCAGAGCTTTTATTTGGGCCTCTGTTGCAGGCATACATTCCAACCGATTGTATATATTTGCTGTGCTACATGTTTATCTATCCATATGCCTGGTTGATAGATCTTAAAGTGTTCTATTTTGTCATTTTGTAAAAAAGGTTAGTAATCTTTGTATTTTAACAACACCATTTGATTTTTCAACATAAAAATAACATAATTTGTAGAAACAAAACAAATTGCTTTTAAATATAAAATATTAACTGCAAAGAATTCTGACAAGAATAAAATTTCCTCCTTAAAAACTAGGGCATTTTTTCATTCAGTGAAATAAAAACAACATTGCATGGCAGAAAACAAATTGAAGTAGTGATTTCAAGCATCAACAAGGGCTGTTTGTAAAACATGCATGCCCCCCTATATGGGCTATAAGTTGTAGTAGCAGCCATTGTGTGAATACGTTTTTTGTCCCTGGTGGTGGTGGTGGTGGTGGTGGTGGAAAAAAAGTAGTAGTAGTAGTAGAAGTAGTAGTAGAAGTAGTAGTAGAAGTAGTAGTAGTAGTAGAAGTAGTAGTAGTAGTAGTAGTAGTAGTAGTAGTAGTAGTAGTAGTAGTAGTAGTAGTAGTAGTAGTAGTAGTAGAGTAGTAGTAGAAGTAGGTGGTGGTGGTGGTAGCAGAATAAATAGTAGTAGTATTAGTAGTAGTAGTAGTAGTAGTAGTAGTAGTAGTAGTAGAGCAGTAGTAGAAGTAGTAGTAGTAGTAGTAGTAGTAGTAGTAGTAGTAGTAGTAGTAGTAGTAGTAGTAGTAGTAGTAGAGTAGTAGTAGTAGAAGTAGTATTAGTAGTAGAAGTAGCAGTAGAAGTAGAAGTAGTAGTAGTAGTAGTAGTAGTAGTAGTAGTAGTAGTAGTAGTAGTAGTAGTAGTAGTAGTAGTAGTAGAAGTAGTAGTATGCATTACAAAAATGCAGTTAGCCTTACATTTGGTAAAATTAAAAATTTTTACAAGGGAGGCAAATCTGTAACAATAAATTTAAACTTATTGCATTTGTTTCCCCTGTAGTGTATTACCTCCCCTGTCCTGCTTATATTTATATTAATCAACAAAATTAAACATTAACACAATATTTAATATACAAAATATACAAAAAAATCTCATATTCTGATAATATTTTTACTGATCCACTGTATTTTACTAAAAGGATGATGTTTCATTGGACTGATAATTATAGATTTAGGATTACAGACCAGTTGCCTCAGTAATATTGTTCAGAGTGTGCCATGTTGGCAGCGTATGCATTCTTGAATTATCATTCAAAAAACCACTTTACTATTTCGAGTAACCGTGACCTTGACCTTTGACCTAGTGACCTCAAAATCAATAGGGGTCATCTGCGAGTCATGATCAATGTACCTATGAAGTTTCATGATCCTAGGCCCAAGCATTCTTGAGTTATCGTATGACAACCACCTGGTGGACGGACAGACCGACCGACCGACAGACCGACATGAGCAAAGCAATATACCCCCTCTTCTTTGAAGGGGAGCATAAAAATGGCACTCAACCATGATGCAAGTGACATGGTTGTTGCACCCAACACATCTTGAAATCCCATCCGTCATATTTGTCTCTTCACCTGTACATGTCATCAATGCAGTACGCTAGGGAAAAGTCAGGCGGGGGGTAAAAAGGACTAAGAAATAAATTATTAATATGCCCCATTCTGGGAAAACTGGGCTTAATGCATGTGCTTAAAAAAACATGCCAGATAAGGGAGGACACTTTCTGCCTATACTGAATTTAACCTAAGAAGAGACTTCCTTTAAACTAAAAAATAACAAAACAAAGCAGAAAGTGTTGTCTCTTATTTGTCTGTCCAAACTATCTTGGATGACGCTTAGACACATGCATTTAGCCCTGTTTTCCCAGACTGAGGCGCACATATTTGTGACTAATAGTCCTGGTTCCTTTAAACTTACAGGTTTGAATGCCCGGGGTGGTACAGCCTGAGACTTGGTCTTGGTGAGATACTGCTCCCATGTCCACCCACTGACATCAGTCCAGTCTGCAAACAGTCAGTAATCGTAAAGCCTATAAATACACTTGATTGAGTTTTAAACAAAACAAGAACATCATTAAGGATAAGTACATGTACATAGTTTTAAACAAAACAAAAACATCTTTTAGGATAACGTAAGTACATGTAGATAAATACAAGTAGGTGCTACTGAATTAATGAAAGTTTTTGCGAAAGTCTTGCACTTTCTTACATCCAAGTTAAATTCAAATTGGTGAAGATAATAAAAAATGATAAGATATATTAATCTAGTGTAAGGTGTATTAATGTATTAAGCCAAAAAACAGCACAATATGATGACCGAAACCAGTTTATACCTTGGGGAGGTGAGAGGACCAGTCCATTCTCTTCACAGTAACCTATGGGGTGTATCATGGGTGAGGACATATCACACCAATAGTCGTAGTTGTCCGCCCAGCTGTCAAAGTGGATGAGCACCTTGTCTCCCATGATGTCGGCCACACTTGCTACACAGATCAGTGAAGAGTTCTTTTTGTCAACAGCCTCAAGCTTGCTGCCCACTCGGAATATGTTTGGGGTTACAGCCTACAAATTTATACTACTCTTTTGGAAGGCTCTTAGTATTTTCTAATTGTTTACAGGGAAATAGCAAGGTATCAATGAGACTAGAATATAATCCACATTTTGTGGACAATGGGCGTAATGCATGTGCCTTAAGTGTAAAGACGACACTTTCTGTCCAAACTGGATTTTTGGTATGAAGAGCCTCTCACTTACACTCGGAATACTTGAAAGGTTTCTGGTGGTTTACAGGAAATATCAGTGTAACAGTGAAATAACAGTGTAACAGTGAAATATCAGTGTTACAGTGAAATATAAGTGTAACAATTAAATAACATTGTAACAATGAAATATCACTGTAACAGTGAAATAACAGTGTAACAGTGAAATATCAGTGCAACAGTGAAATATCAGTGCAACAGTGAAATATCGGTGCAACAGTGAAATGCCATTGTAACAGTAAAATAACAGTGTAACAGTGAAATAACAAAGTAACAGTGAAATATCAGTGTAACAATGAAACTAGAAATGGCGCGGCAGAGGCCGACTCGTATCCCCACGCCACATGTTTGACACAGGGGTGCCCCAGGGTTGGTAATGGGGCCATGCATAGTTGAAATTGACCGTATTGTCATAAGAGATGTTCAGTATATATTTGAAGCAATTCAACATAGAAATGAAGAAGTTCATGTAACATAACCTAAAAAATGAGTGAAAATCTATACCCTAATTTCTCCTCCTCATCCTGCTCTCCTAACAAATCTAATCTTGAATCAACTTCACTGTAGTCAATTATGTACATGTCATCCTAATTGGAATGACTTATGAGATGGCTGAACATGCTCTCTTATAGCCAATCTTCTTGCTCCTGTTTTGGAAAAGTTATATTTTGAGGTTAAATGGTTGACTAAATAGTAGCGTCTCAGAAATTTTCTATCGCAATCTTGTACACAATAATGAATATGTTGAATTTCACGTCTCTCTTTGATGTGCCTGTTCAAAGTCCATCTTGCTTTAAATTGTTTCTCACATTTTTCCCATTTGAACATTTTGACAGATTTTCAGTTATGAGTCTAAAATTGTAATTGCACAAATTGAAAGTTTCAGCCCTTTTATAGATTCTTTTAGTTTCTCATGCTTTTACGCTTGACTGCATTCTATCTCTTCTCTCATATACAGGTGTCCCTTTGCGCCAATATTTTATAATCCCTTGTATAAACATTAGATGGATGAGCTAAACCATTTCACAGATGAGTTAACACAAACAATTGAATACTAAATACATCTCTGCGCCACTACTGTGTAACTCTTCGCGCCACTTTAATTTATTTTATTTTTTTATATCATTTGGCAGGTTATTTACTTACCTTCCTTTAAAGCTTATTACTTCCCTTGGATTTGTTTTTTTTTACCTTTGACCTTGAAGGATGACCTTGACCTTAACCATTTACCACTCAAAATGTGCAGCTCCATGAGATACACATGCATGCCAAATATCAAGTTGCTATCATCAATATTGCAAAAGTTATGGCCAATGCACCATACCGCCATTTACCGGTGGCATAAAAATAAGTGAAAATCTCTGACCAGGCCCCGCCCAAACCCCCCATAACTTTTGACCCAGGGGTCAGATCAAAATTCCGTCACTGTCACCGCCGCACATATGCTCATAGCTACCATGTACTGTGAAACCATTTATTTTCGTCGGCCCAAAATTTCGCCCTTTTCATAAAAATGACTATTTCGTTCGCTCTTAAATTCGTCCATTTCTTGTTTTGAAAAAAAAACAAACGTCCGATTTGTTTGTAATACATGTAATACGCGGTTGCGAAAAAATCGTGCTGGGGAAAGAGAGGTGACACTTGGTAGTCACTTGCAGGAGGTGGGCCTTGTTTGGCATATGCCAATTAACAAGTCTGTTATTTTAGGTGATAGTAACTGTCCCTTATTATTTCATGTCATTGACACGTTCTTTGTTATGATTAGCGTATAAGTGGGACTGAATAATCGTTAACGAGTGTTTTAAACAACGAAGCCAATTGCCGATTGGTCTTTTTCCCTTACTATCACGGTCAAACTGATAACAATCTTACCTTTATCGGTAAAATAGTAGATGCAGTTAAAACCAAACAACCAAACACAAATCAAAATGTTCTTTATTAATTTGTAACAAAGCGCAGAATATATTTCAGTCAGGTGTTGATAACACATCGTCATATTTTAATTGCGTTAAATAGTATTGTCTTTAATCCGGATTCGCCGCGTGTAGGCTGTATAATCTGCAACACCCCTGAAAAAAACAATACACACAATGGGTAATAAAGTTGTTAACAATTAGCGCTAATCAACACTATTATACCTAAACGAAGTCGACGCATTCGATACAGCCTTATTGCATTCGCGTTTTACAGGAAATGTCAGTTGTCAGTACACTGTATAATGAACACCCCTTTGTGTCAAAACCGGATTTAACTTGAGTGTGAATAGTCGACTGTTTCATGTTCTTTGTATCAATATCATCTGTGTATCTGTATTATAAGTAAACCAGTCAACAAACAAGGTGCGCGCTTCCGCATATGGGTATTCGAACGTTAAAAAAATTTACCTACGGTTTAGCGGTTACGCCGTCAAACGCATTAAGCAATATAACTCTTTTTTTTTCACTATTTCTTTATTTGAAAAAAATACTAGTGGCTTATAACTTACCTTGCAATCTTTTTTTCTTGCATTTTGCGAGTGTGCGAGTGTTAATTTCGAGCCCTGTGTATATGTGTGGATTACGCTGGATTTTAATGCCTCATGCCTACGGTAATTCAGTCTTATTTGTTTCAAATATGGGACATGATTGTTCGTTAGGATCTTGAATTCGTCCATCGGTCGAAGGACGAAAAAGGCGAAAATTAATGTCGGACGAATAATAATGGTTTCACAATATGTAAGTTTCAAGGTTCTAGTGCTAATAGTGTAAGGAGGAGCAGGTGGCCAGGACGGACGGACAGACGCACATCACCACAATATCCCCACTTTTTCTCCGAAAAACGTGGGGATAATAACAGTGTAATAATTAAATATCACTTAACAGTGAAATAACATTGAAATAACAGTGTAATAGTGAACTATCAGTGTAACAGTTAAATAAAAGTGAAATATTAGTGTTACAGTGAAATATCAGTGTAACGGCCAAATATCAGTGTAACAGTGAAATACCAGTGCAACAGTGAAATACCAGTGCAACAGTGAAATATCAGTGTAACAGTGAAATATCAGTGTACAAGTGAAATATCATTGCAACAGAGAAATAACAGTGTAACAGTAAAATATCAGTGTAACAGTGAAATATCAGTGTAACAGTAAAATAACAGTGTAACAGTGAAACAACAGAATAACAGCACAGACTTAATGAAACATTGGACAGATCTGTCAAGATTGTGTTTGAATTTTATCAGACATTTGGTAAGTCTTTCAATATTTGCCTGCCTTCCTATTCAGGAGCTACGCTGTCCATTGTCAAGTCACAGTATGTTTCGAGGTCTCATTAGTGTACAGGTAGCTCCAGCCCAGACTGCTTGGATGTGCAGGCTGGTCTTGCACTACGTTCGAGTCAGACCAATTTTGCATGGAACAGATTATATTGTATAAGAGAATTAATTTCCCTTTAAACTTTGATATTCCATAATATATATACTTGTCTGAATTTACATGCAATATTTCATACATCATTTCTTAAATTAAAATGAAAATTGTCTCATAAACATTACTTACAGTCACTGGTTGGTTAGAAAATAAAGATTTAGGAGCTGGCTGTGACTTGGTCATTTTCAAATATGGCACCCAGGAGAACTGTTCCATTGAAATCCCTTTTGGAGGCTGCAATACCTTCCCATTCTTTTCCGAAAACCCAATAGGAAATATATATGGCGAGTCGATATCAGTCCAAAAATCATAGCATTCAGAATATCCGTCAAAGTGCAATCGCACTCGGTAGCCACACACTTCTGCCACGCTGAGAACACAGAATTTTGACTGATGGTTGGGATCGACTCCTTCAAGTTTTAGTCCGACTCGGAAGAGGTTTTTGGCTGATGGGAAAGGGTTCTTGAATAGTCTCGCTGGGGCCTCGACAGCCTTTTCTTGAAGAAGGTATCGCGTCCATACAAACGACTTTGACTTTTTGCCTGTGATAGAAATGTCTCCATCATATGAGCTTGATGGTAAAATATTAAAGTGATATTATGCGCATTTTTCACTGTTGAATTGAGCTTAAAAGAATTAACAGGTCAAAATACATGTACTTAGTTAAAATGTGGTAACTAACCAATTATCTGCAACTCATCTTGCTACCAATTGTTTATAAAAAATATATATTACATGTATATTTGATATTTTACTTGACTGTACAGTCCTCTAAGCCGAGTGAAACTGTCTTTTTATTAGGATCAGAGTTAGTGTTCTTGTGTCATATGAACGAATCTGCACTAAAACTAAATTAAGATTCACATCGTACATGCACGATCAGTTGTCAAACGAAAGTACCGTTGATATTCAAATGCATTATTTTTCTCTTTCCGTGATCTTGTTTTATTATGTTGATGCTGCATTAACAAATATACGTGTATATGAAGTGAAAACACCAAAAATAACCAACGGTTGCGATAGACACCTATAAACATAGCATATACTGTTAGATGCACATAATATCACTTTAACATTTTGTCAATAAATAAACTACCTAGAGTCATGAAGACACACAAAATGTAGACACAAATGACATTTGTTAAATTAACATAAGTTAACGATGGTGGACTTTGCAATAGTACATTTCAATTTTCAGCACACAGCAGCGATATTGTGTAAAGTTCATACTGGCAGTCAAACCATCAATATAACATGATGTACTTAGATGTAAGTATTTCCAGAAATGGAGAACTCCATCCGTAGAGAATTAAAGTTTAGCTCACAAATTGTTGACAATTCTCAGAGACACACTATCCAGAACAACCTTTTTAAGCTTACTAAAAAAATTATAATTGTCAAATATATTGCCACCAAATATTTAAATATTTTTGGACCAGTTTCTAGTTGACTCATTTGATAACCAACAAGAGGGCCAAGATGGCCCTAGTTCGCTCACCTGAGAGGAGTCGGTGCGTTCAATCTTTACCAAATGTCAAACTTGACCTAGATACATGTATTGTCCAGACAAACATCCTGGTCAAGTTTCATCATTATTGAACCAAAACTCTGGCGTATGGAATGTTTTTGTTTTTTGTAAGATTTGACCTGGTTACCTATATTTTGAGTTAACCCCCCTTACCAAACATCAAACTTTGCTTACAAAAATAAATATTATGACCAAGATTCATAAAATCTGAAACAAAATTGTGACCTCTAGAGTGTTTACAAGGCTTTTGTATAATATAATGCAAATTTGGACAATCTAAGAGCAATTATTATGGCATTAATTATGTGATATTGCTCATTGTCGAACTTGACTGAGATCTATTAGCAACTTTGATAAAGAATGCTTGAGAAATGTGAATGCTAGAGTGTTTCCAAACCAAATCTGGACGGATAGACGGCGGGCAAAGACCAATCCTAAACCTCACCTGAGCGATCAGGTGAGCTAAAAAGTGTGTTTCACCGATCTGAGCCAACTTGTCCGAGAAATCAATAAAACAAATGTATTTACTAGGTTTCACGATGATTAGGCAAAAAATGTGACTTCTATAGTGTTCGATCACAAGGTTTCTCTCTAGTCACATGAGGAAAACTGCCCCACCCCACTGGCAGCCATGTTTTTTTACCGATCGGGACCACTTACTTCATGAACTCATCTGAGATATATATATAAAAACAATCTTTTCACCAAGTTTCATGATGATTGGGCAAATAATGTGACTTCTAGAGAGTGTTCACAAGCTTTTTTTTACTATACAGTACAGCCAACGCGGTACAAACATAATCCGCGGCTATGCCACGACCAGAAATTTAGTATGCGGCGGCCGTGTCGAGTGTTCACGCAGCGTATCGCCTAGGCACTCGGCATTGATACGCGCAACAACGCCGAGTCTGTTTTAACTCGCGTACTTTGCGGAGTAAATCCGCCGCATACGTACGCGGCGGATTGAGTGAAAAGATATACACCTACATGTACATTTGTGTAGCATAGAAACCTAGATTTACGCTACTTTCATACTTATTATTTTCACATTTTAATAAGCGATATGGCACGTAATGCGCTTTAACAAATTATTGTTGAATAAATTACGCACAATGTTAATGTTTCGTTCTATTCTGATATGATTTTTATTAAATTTGTAATCCGAAACACACCGAAACACGCTTCCGAATTTTAATGCAAATGCGACATTAACAAATTCTAGCGTCAAATAAACAGTGCTAAAAATATCCTTTGTCTCCATAAAAAGCGCGCGAAAATTATGCAGACATGTACAACGTCGCATGGAAAGTTTGGATGTATTTTGTGTTGTATAAAAAACATGAACATCATGTCAGGCGATTTATGCGGAAAAAAACTGCCCCGATTGGACGTTATTTCATTACATCTTTAAATAGTAACAAATGCCAAAATGTATTTAATACTTAAGAATGATTGCGAAAGTGTGTGTGTCTTGAGCACTTTTATCGTAAATATTTACCGGAATTTGCTTTAAAACTGGAATATACGGGATTATCAGGTAATGATTAGCGATATCAACTGTATAATATAAACAAAATGAAACTACTTTATATACGCATAGTCAAACAATAGTTATAATAAGCTGATAATTAACAAAACAACAATTAAGTGTTGGTTATTGATGTGGCTTCAAACTGCTTATTGTCTCAGCTAAAATATAATAGCAAAAACAACAAGCAATTATAAATCCACCACCTGCTGGAGTCTTGACCACTCGTATGTGCCAAAACATAATTACGTGACATTGTTTATATGCTAATACATGTTGTCGTAAAAATTAAACCCAAAGCAAATATGTTTGTTGATCGTTTAATATAAAGACAATAATTATACGGCGCAATAAACGCACACAAAGTAACTTTAAGTACTTTAGCCGATTCTAAAAATGACAATGGCAAATGATTATTGGAATTTTATTAATACATGCCCGTGATAATCGTAATTTTTGTTTTTATAAATTTGATTTTTTGTATTTGCATTCTTTTAAAATAATAATTATTTCTATCCGGATGACAGCAATTTCTTTAGAAACGGGAATGCAATCACTAACAAGAGCACCGCCTTGCGGGTGCAGACCGCTCATCTATTTTCTTTTTAAAGGTGAAGGGACTCTCATTTTCAATCACAAAGGAGGGAGGGGTGGAGTGAAGAGGGGTGTATAGTGTGGGGTTGTGGACATTTATTACATTATCTTCCAAAAAAAGCGAAAAAAAAAAAAAAAAAAAAAATCGGGGCGGGGGGGGGGGGGGGGGGGGTGGGGGGGGGTTGGTGGGGGGGAGGGCGATGGGGGGTGGGGGGGGGGGGATTTTTTGGGTGCGATGGTTGGACGATATTTCAAACATAACCGTTTAAAAAAAAAATTGGGGGGGGGGGGGGGGCGGTATAGTGTGAGGGTGTGGTGGTAATTTGTGAGATGATCTTACAAAAAAAAAAAAAAAAAAAAATTAAAAAAAAATAATTGGGGGTAGGGGTGGGGTGGGGGGGTGGGGGTATAGTGTGAGGGTGTGGTGGTCATTTGTGAGATGATCTTAAAAAAAAAAAAAAAAATGGGGGGGGGGAGGGGGGAGGTGGGGGGGGAGGGGGGGGGAGGGGGGGGGGGAGGGCACGGGGGACGGTTTGGGTGGAGTCTATTGTGGTATGTCAGGTAAGAGTAGTTTCGTCAAAGTATCAATCAAATCTAATCATAAATAAAGAAGTTATGGCAATTTTAGCAAAATTTAATAATTTGACCTTGAGAGTCAAGGTCATTCAAAGGTCAAGGTAAAATTCAACTTGCCAGTTATAGTAACCTCATGATAGCATGAAAGTATTTGAAGTTTGAAAGCAATAGCCTTGATACTTAAGAAGTAAAGTGGATCGAAACACAAAATTTAACCATATATTAAAAGTTACTAAGTCAAAAAAGGGCCATAATTCCGTAACAATGACAACCAGAGTTATGCAACTTGTCCTTTTACTGTACCCTTATGATAGTTTTTGAGTGTTCCAAGTATGAAAGCAATATCTATGATACTTTAGGGGTAAAGTGGACCAAAACATAAATCTTAACCAAATTTTCAATTTTCTAAGTATAAAGGGCCCATAATTCCATCCAAATGCCAGTCAGAGTTACATAACTTTGCCTGCACGGTCCCCTTATGATAGTTAATAAGTGTTGCAAGTATGAAAGCAATAGCTTTGATACTGTAGGAATAAAGTGGACCTAAACACAAAACTTAATCAAATTTTCAATTTTCTAAGTATAAAAAGGGCACATAATTCTGTCAAAATGCCAGTCAGAGTTACATTACTTTGCCTGCACAGTCCCCTTATGATAGTTAGTAAGTGTTGCAAGTATGAAAGCAATACCTTTGATGCTTAAGGAATAAAATGGACCTAAACACAAAACTTAACCAAAATTTTCAATTTTCTAAGTATAAAAAGGGCACATAATTCTGTCAAAATGCATGCCAGAGTTATCTAACTTTGCCTGCCCAGTCCCCTCATGATAGTAAGTAAGTGTACCAAGTTTGAATGCAATAGCATTGATACTTTCTGAGAAAAGTGGACCTAAACACAAAACTTAACTGGATTCCAACGCCAACGCCAAGGTGATGACAATAGCTCATAATTTTTTTTCAAAAAATAGATGAGCTAAAAACAAAAGAACAGCATACTTTTTTATTAATTAGTTTATCTTTTTTGAATCCACGCACATTAAATTAATTATGATTTGAAATATTATTATAATTGTTCTATTAAATTTCTTTGACTAACTAATCATTTTAAAAAGATTTTGATTTGAAGATGCGCATCGACTCGGCGTCATGTCGCGGATAGCGGCTTGCCTCGGCGGACAGATGCGAAGCTTCACTGCCGCATACTGACGCGGCTTCAATGGCCGACTCGGCATCGACTCATTGCGCCTTGCCGCTGCGGATCTCGAAATATGTTTGTTCCGCGTTGGCTGTACTGTATAAATATAAGAAAACTGCCCCCCCGCAGCCATGTTATTCAATTGACCAGAACCATTTTTGAACTCAACTCTCGTAACAAGGAAACAAATGTTCTGACCAAATTTCATGAAAATTGGGCCAAAAATGTGACTTCTAGAGTGTTCACATGTTTTCACTATGTACATATAGAGAAAAATGCCCCGCCCACTGGCGGCCATGATTTTTCACTGATCTAGACCATTTTCGAACTCGTCCGAGATATCAATAAAACCTATGTTTTGACCAACTTTCATGATGATTGGGCAAAAATTGTGACTTTTAGAGTGTTTACAAGGTTTCTCTATAGCCAAATAAAGAAAACTGACCCGCCCGCTGGCGGCGATGTTTTTCATCCGACCGGAATCACTTTTGAACTCAACCAACATATCATTAAGGCAAACATTTTGACCAAATTTCATGAAAATTGGGCCAAAAATGTGACTTCTAGAAAGGTCAAATGTTTTCACTATATACATATAGAGAAAAAAGCCCCAACCACTGGCGGCCATGTTTTTTCACCGATCTGGACCATTTTTGAACTCGTCCGAGATATCAATAAAACTAATGTTTTGACCAACTTTCATGATGATTGGGCAAAAATTGTGACTTCTAGAGTGTTTACAAGGTTTCTCTATAGCCAAATAAGGAAAACTGACCCGCCCACTGGTGGCCATGTTTTTTAACGGACAAGAACCACTTTTGAACTCAACAACATTTCATTAAGGCCAACATTTTGACAAAGTTACATGAAGATTGGGCATGAAATGTGACTTCTACAGTGCTTACAAGGTTTTTCTTTTTTTTTTACCTAGTGACCTAGTTTTTGACCCAGCATATCCCAGTTTCGAACTCGATCCAGATACCATTGGGAAAAATCTTCTGACCAAGTTTCATAAAGATCCGACAATAAATGTGGCCTCTAGAGTGTTTACGAACAAATGTGGACGGACGGAGGACAGACAAAGACCGGTCACAAAAGCTCACCTGAGCAATCAGGTGAGCTAATAAAAAGTTCATCTAGATTGTATTATAAAGTTGATGTGAAATTAAAGTGTCAAAACTTTAAAAAGTGGTGAAGAAGGTCTATACTAGAACACCAAATTTTACCATAGCTGTTGTGATCTTGCTGTTTGTCTTGTTGATCATTTTCTTTCTTTTCTTCCTTTTCTTTATCCTCCTTCATTATCAAATGTTTCTTGCGCCCCTTTTTAATACCAAGTATGACCTTAGACATATTTCCTGGTTTCTTTACATCGCGCATGTGTCTGTTAAATACACAACATAAATTAAAATACCATTCGCAAGAACATGTGACTGATAAGGGCTCTAATCTGTTTTTCCTGCCAAAATAAAATTTCATTTTACCCATTTAATAAATGTATGGAACTTTGTTAGGAATACTTATCAGAGTTTGCAGTTTCTGCAGCTAGCCATTCTAAAGATCTAAGCAATAATGACTTCGCCGAAATTATAAAAAATAAAATATTTATGATCCTCTGTCAATAACCTGTATTGCTTTACCCATATTGAGCCTGCCTAAAGGCAGAGCGTCATTGTATTGGACAATCAATATTGACCAATCAGAGCACACGCTTTATGAGCGACAGCACTCGTAGGCATGCAATACCGGTAGCTAAATCATGAAGACGACTCGTGACATACATGTAATTTCCACAGAAATTTGGCCAGTTACTTAGAAGAATGAATGGCAACAGGCTGTAATCCTCGTGGAAATTGTGTATTTCATGCATTATACTGAGAAAACATTGTTTCGACTCTTAAAGCATTTTAATAAATTATTGTTGAATTCATTATGCAGTTTTTAATGTTTGTTGAAATCTCCAATGAGCATTAATAAACTTGTAAACCCACTCCAGAGTGTTACTGTTAACCCTTTACCACTTTTACTAATTTTTACAAATTTGTTGTCCCTTAGAAAGTTAAATTTAATTTAAGACCTTTCTTAAAAAATTCAAGTTTTAAAAGCTTCTTTTTTAACCTGTAGATACTGATGAGCGGCGAACAGCATAAAACCTGAACGGACTGCGAGTTACTTGCAGGCTGTTCTGGTTTATGCTTTTTGCATATAGCCATTTTCACTTTGCTTCTGAGTGGGAAAGGGTTAAATCAATTGTTATCAAAAACACACTTACGAATGTAAATATTAACATGTCGTTGACAAATTCTAGCTTCAAATAAACAGTGCTTATTTATAAAATGTTGATTCTTTGTCTCAATCAAAAGGGCACGAAAATTATGCAGCATGTAGGGCCATCTGTAAAAATTTCTGTGAAAAGCACTGAGCTTCTGTTCCACAATTCATAAAAATATTTGAGATTACCTTCCATCAAATGCATCGAGGCATGTCTGATTACAGAACTTTCCTCCCTTTACAAAGTCAGTAATAAATCCATAATCTCCGCAATTCTCACACTGCACAATCTCATCTTTGTTGCTAACTTCTGATTTCACTGAAGTAATTAAAACATAAAGGTATGTTATTTCTTCAGTAAGCAATATGTAAACATGCATATCAAAACGTGTCTTCAAAATGGTAATTTCTATTAATATAATAATAATAATGAACTATTAAACCAAGGGCTGTTTGTAAAACATGCATGCCCCCTATATGGGCTGTCAGTTGTAGTGGCAGCCATTGTGTGAAAACGTTTTTTGTCACTGTGACCTTGACCTTTGACCTAGTGACCTGAAAATCAATAGGGGTCATCTGCCAGTCATGATCAACGAACCTATGAAGTTTCATGATCCTAGGCGTAAGCATTCTTGAGTTATCATCCGAAAACCATTTTACTATTTCGAGTCACTGTGACCTTGACCTTTGACCTAGTGACCTGAAAATCAATAGGGGTCATCTGCCAGTCATGATCAATGAACCTATGAAGTTTCATGATCCTAGGTGAAGCATTCTTGAGTTATCATCCGGAAACTATTTTACTATTTCGAGTCACTGTGAACTTAACCTTTGACCTAGTGACCTGAAAATCAATAGGGGTCATCTGCCAGTCATGATCAATGTACCTATGAAGTTTCATGATCCTAGACCTACGCATTCTTGAGTTATCATCCGGAAACCATTTTACTAGTTCGAGTCACTGTGACCTTGACCTTTGACCTGAAAATCTTTAGGGGTCATCTGCCAGTCATAATCAATGTACCTATGAAGTTTCATGATCCTAGGCCTAAGCGTTCTTGAGTTATCATCTGGAAACCATCTGGTGGACGGACCGACCAACCGACTGACCGACCGACATGTGCAAAACAATATACCCCCTTTTCTTCGAAGGGGGGCATAAAAATAAAACTAGTGAACTACGTAAGAATTTGTAAAATACTAATATATATTAGCTTGCATAAAAGCTTCAATGAACAATAAAAAATTGACACATTCGAACTAACACTTGTCAAAAGCGGCCAGGGACAGATAAATAGTCACAAATAAAATTACAATATTTACTCATACGTTATTGCATTATATAAAACATAATATAAGGACTTCAAATTTCCCTATACAAGAAATTTATAATAAATGAAATGTTTAAATTAACCAGAACTAGAAATGGTGCGGCAGAGGCCAACGCGTATCCCCACGCCGCATGTTTGACCCAGGGGCGCCCCAGGGTTGGTTATGGGGCCATGCATAGTTGAGATTGACCATATTGTCATAAGAGATGTTCAGTATCAATTTGAAGTAAATCGGTGTAGAAATCAAGAAGTTAATGAACAAGAGCTGTCAGAGAAGCGCGCTTGACTATTCGAGTGCTTGACAGTATAACGTAAGCCATCATGGGGAAATTGTTCATATTCAATAATTTATTAGACAATCTTTCAAAAAAAAAAAAGGAAAAAAAATACTCTTTTTTTGGGGGGGGGGGGGATGAGAGGGGGGGAAAATGTGGGGTGGGGTAATTTATTAGATGATGTTTAAAATAAATGGGGGGGGGGTAGGGGGTGAGAGGGGGGTATAATGTGGGGTGTGGTAATTTATTAGATGTTTAAAAAAAAAATTGGGGGGGGGGGGAGGTGGTGGGGGGGGAGAGATTCTGGGAAGGGGCGTGGGGTATTGTTTGGGTGGAATCCATTGTGGTATTCAGGTAAGTGTTGTTTTGTCAAAGTAATAATAAAATGTGATCATAAATAAAGAAGTTATGGCAATTTAAGCAAAATGTTCGATTATCTAAGGGGCCATAATTATGTCAAAATGCTTGATACAGTGGTCTGCTCTTGTTTATAGGTTGGGGTCATGTTGGTAAACAAGTATGCAACATATAAAAGCAATATGTCAAAGGATATAGGAAATATTTGGGGTAGTACGCAAACTTTAACAAAGATTTATCAATAATATGCATATTCTAAGTATAAAAGGGGCAATAATTATGACAAAATGCTTGATAGAGTTGTCTGCTCTTGTTTATAGGTTGGGGTAATGTTGGTTAACAAGTATGCAAATATGAAAGCAATATGTCAAGGGACAAAGAAAATAGTTGGGGTAGTACGCAAACTTTAACATTTGCTGCATATTCTAAGTGGAAAAGGGGCCATAATTATGACAAAATGCTTGATAGAGTTGTCTGCTCTTGTTTATAGGTTGGGGTCATGTTGGTAAACAAGTATGCAAAATATGAAAGCAATATGTCAATGGACAATGAAAATATTTGGGGTAGTACGAAAACTTTAACATTTGCACGCTAACGCAGACGCTAACGGTAACGCTACACCCGCCGGGGTGAGTAGGATAGCTCCACTTTATATATTTCATACAAAATAGTCAAGCTAAATATAACCTAAAAACAAGACTATTGCCAAGCAATATAATTATGTTCCCTACAGGCTCCATCATTGTCAGAAATATATTATTTTTAGATGGTCGCTTAGCGACCATCTAAGGTGGATAGTCTAAAATTCAGGTCGATATGCCTTAGCTACTAGGAGCCCAATACCCGCTTCCTACGCGTATCAGGGCGAGAAAGTGTTGTATAATTTATGCAAGAGGTTTGAGTTCTCCAATTATATTCATTCACAAATGGAAACATGATATTAATATCGTGTTAAATGCAATAGTTTCGAACGGTGCTTTTATAGATAAGAATCAATAAACAATGATCGTATTGTACGTGTCGCGGAGGAGATTGTTTATGAATGAATAAAATAGTCCACTTTCTGCAGCGTCTTCATGACGTAGTATTTTTGCTCAGTCCATTCATAATATGAGGCTATTAATAGATGTGCCTGTCGATAAACAAAGGAAAGTCCACGGGCGATAACAATGCAATAGGTTACGCTCTCACATACACCTCAATGACGTAGTATTCGTAAATTGAGGCTATTAATAGATTCGGGAAAAAGTTAACGCTTATTTATATTCTCAATTTATAAAACATTGAACATAAGTTCAACAATAACTTCAGCGATACGATAGACAAAAACAAAAAAATGTTTCATAATCGCTTTACCCGAATATAACAAACAATTTATAATAATAATACGAATGACCTGTTTTGTAACCTTGTTCATGCTACTACAGCCGGTATTTCTGGAAAACGTTCTTTGGTTCTCAACAGATAGCGGCGATCTTTTGTATTTACGGGTGCTAGCAACGCAATAGTAGAAGGTTAGTAGAAGGTTTAGCTTGTTTTTATTCACAGTTCTCAATACATAGACAGTTGGATATGAGTTCATCAATTACTACAGGCATACTATAGGCAACCTCGAAAATGCTTTATAATCGCTAAAACCGAAAACAACTAAATATATTATATTAAATATATTTATAACAATAAATATCATTTAAAAATGAAGTCGGCGTATACGCTGACTTTGAAATAAAGTTTGCAATTTACTTTTCTAAATAAATAAATACTATTAAACAAAAGTTAAACTATTGTGTTGTGTTTTTCACTTGTAAGTTGCATATTCACCGCATGAAATGTGTGTTAGCATTGTCAAACCACACATTAGTGTGAGTAGATAAAAAATATACTACGGGAGAGCACTTCATATGTGTCCTCATATGCCTTGTTATGAGTATCTTTCTTCACTATCGAAATATATCGTATGTTGATATTTGATTTAAACACAGTTTTCTTTCGACACATTTATATCACACGTCAATAGCGCCGTCATGCGAAAATGGGTCTTATGCGTTTCGGCAAGCATTTGTTAAACCTAACATGTGCTTTTGCGCAGACAGGCCATAGGCCATGCTGTTCGCTATAAAATCACTCAATATGTTATGTTTCTCCTTACCAGAAGGAGAGATAGCTGAGTGGGCTATTTATATGATGGGCCCATTTTCGCATGACGAGGGTCATTACAAATCTCATTGCAAATTGAAAATGCCACATTTAAGAACAATGCTTTTTGATACAAAATTGAATTCAAAATAGCAAACTTGTTAATAATGGCAGCCTATCCACACATTAAGGAATGATTTCCAGACGTGCTGACCAAGTATGGCAAACATTGGGGTATGATAATTAAACGATTTTCTCTTATCGTGACACTATACTATTTCGCTAATGATAGTTTTCTCATCTTGGAGGCGAAATGTGAAATTCTGCGAGATGGATTGTAACGCGTAATTGCAACAGGGCCACAATTTGTGTCATTTGAGCATACAGAGAATAGTCCGCAGGGCTCCCCCTGGCCCAAAAATTTCTGTAGCCAACATTTTAGCCAAATGGATTTTTGTGTAGCCAAATTTTAGAAACTGTAGCCAAAGTATTAGCAAAGCATTCGGAACCGCCTGTTGTAAGTATAGGCTACAGTAGTGTAAAAGAAGAAACTAAACAAAGAAGCTTTAATATGTTTATTACTATAATCATCATGTGTGCATAACAAAAGAAACACAGTTGTGCATCAAAGTACACATTAGTCATAGCCGACACTACAGCCGCTTCACTTTTGGATATTGCTGCAGCCTGCGCATTTGTCATGGATGTTTTCAGACTAGACGCTTGTGAGGCCTCTTTGTGATCTGAAATAAACAAAATCAAATATGCTAAATTTCAAAACAAAAAGCTCATTTTGAAAAGTGTCAATATATATTTATTATGAACATGAATTATTATTGTTATTTTTAATATATTATTAATAATATAAAAAATATTCATGTTTATACATTTTAATATTAATGATTGTCATTCTTTTTTATTACATTTAGATTTTTCGTGTTTTGAAATGTTGTCTTTTTTTCAACATACTACACCCAGAAGTGAATGAATTTGATTTTTGAAACTGTATGCATATTTTGCAATACATCGTTTTTGATTTTGCACTATAATCTAACCACATGAATTCCTAAAGCCAAACATCTTTAATTGATCTATTATCAGATTTGGTTTTTTTTGAGACCGGGTCATTAGATTCGTCAGAGTCCAAAGGACGCTTATTGCCTATGGTCGCCATTATGGCAGTCACAATTTCCGACACCTTCGCCGTAAATGTCAAGGGTTTTATACCCCTTCATCTATCGTCATTCACAATTGTAACGCATTAAGCCTTTAATCATTACAAACATTACGAACTTCTCGAAATTAAAATCAATTATTAACTTCTTTACTTACGTTCATTGTGTGACTAAGTTGATAATCCGCTAACGGCTCTACTCAAATTGATTGAAATCGGCAGCAATTTTTAATCAGATGTTATTGTTTATTTAAGCTGATAAGATCGACGGTTACACCAGTCAGTTTCCTTTGTCTCGATATCCGGTTTCTGACAGGTGTTAATGCAGATTGCGAATCAATTTTGCGGGTCAATAATACGGCGATGTATTGAAGCACAGTCTAAAGCTGAAAGAGTTTACTATCTGGAATGGCATTTGTCAGGAAAATAATTGTTTGGCAAAAACGTCCAGCGAACAATTTTTTTCCTGACAAAAATCGTTCGCCGTACGTTTTCGCCAAACGATTATTTTATTCGCCGAATTTGCTAAATTTTCGCCATTGGCGAATCTGGCGAACGGCAGCGGAAGCCCTGAGTCCGGAATTCCTTACACTGAACAGTGCTACATCCTTTGAATTGAGCACATACGCAGTGATGTAGCAAAAATTCAGACGTTGTATCTCGAATCAGCTTATTAAATATTCGAAAATATTCATGCGTGTCTGTTGGCGTTATGTAAAAGTAACTAAGATGAAAACTGAGTAAAACAGCTACGCGTAAAAGCGCATTAGTGCTCTATACCTATGTTTATGTCAGCGTTGTTGACACTGTGTGAACTGCTCGGGTAACAAGTAAAGCATAAACAGCAATGTTTATATACTTTAATTCCTCCATATACAAGATACGAAGATTATTGTATATTTTGAATTTGTATATGGTGTCAAAAATCAAAAGTTTTGTACACGGAACTTTCATTATGAATTTATATTCTTGGTGAGATAGTTATTTGATATTAGAAAAAATATTCCTTTAATATGATGGTGACTGCAAATTTTCTTTATATTATGTTCTCATTACCATTTTCATCATACTTTCTATCGGCTAAAACACGGTATTGGTGCTCATAAGGGAATTTTCATGTTATATGCATGAAAAAGAAAAAGTAAACACGATAAGAATAAATATTAAAGATTGGTAAGCCTGGCATATACCTCTCTTACTTTCCTGAAAATTTCAAGAGATTTGTGTAGCCCATTCTTGAGATATGCATGGAAACAAGCTCTAAAAATGGCCATTTTTGAGCGTTATGCAGTCTCACTCGAAAAAAGCTTGAATATAAAATAGAGAATTCTCGAAATATCATACTGAAATTGTGCATTTATTGGTCTGGTTTTATTCAGAATTCTATCCTGCAAATGTTGCTTCTTGAATTAAAGAAATCGGTAAAATATTATGGATTTTATAAGCAAAATACCCTCAGTAGAAGGTTTGTTTCAACACTGAAATTCAAACATTAATCTGTTGTTATATGCCAATATTGTGTACAAAATGACATTAATTATAACTTTTATTGACATCTAGAACTCGACTGTATATTATAATAAGTAGTTAAACCATTTAAATCACATTTCTAGCAAAGATATTCGAATGAGAGCTTGTTCTTTGTCAAACTTTCCAGTTCTAAATTTTGTAGTGTCTGTAACCTTTACAAGTTTATATGGCAATAATTTTGTTGTTTCATTATGGAAAAGTATAAATCCTACATTGGCTCATGTGTCTCCATGTGATGTCCAAGTTGGCCAAAATTGGTGGTGCTGTATTGTACCATTAAAAAACAGCAACTCAATAAAAAAAGTTACAGACACTACAAAAATGTGTAAAAAATGAAGGAAAACAATCCCTGTTCTATTTCTCATAAATATTTTGTTTTACTCATGAGAAACTTCTATCTTTTATGTTGGAATGTTACATCATACATTGTGCAATAGATTAATGTGCAAAAAAAGGTAAAGCAAGACCTCTTGGGATGAAATATTATAAGCATTCTTGTGGAATTATTTTATGAACAATTTATTTAGGAACAATATAACCTGATTTTCTTTTTCTAAAATGATTTATCTAAATATGTCTGTGTTCTTTACGATGATACAACCCTTTAATATGGAGAGAAGACAAGAGCAAACCTCTTGTAATGACTCAGGTATGTATCTACCATTTTGATTATGCTACGCTATAATTCGTAGTGTCTGTAACCACTAACTTCCTTCTGTAAGCCTTAAACCTTTTTTGTTATATGTGAGTAAAATGAAACAAAATTATATTTTGTATTACATTGCTGATGTCTAAGGTGCATTATTTAGACATTTTCTGTCTGAAATTTGAAATATTTATCATTATAATGTAAATAAATTGTCTTCATAGTGTAGCTTTCTATAAACTGGCATTTTTTCAATTATCTCCTAGAATATGCAATTGGAAACATAGTTTTTTGCATTAAATATCATGAGAACAGTTAATCCAAACAAAACCATTTGAGAATTTACTGAGATCAGACACAATATCAAACAGTTTGTTTTGATGGTCATATGGTTAGAGACTCTACAATGCCTACACATTTAACTTATTATTGTTCATGCTATCAAAGAGCATATGAAATCATTTTTAAAGCTAAGGTGATGAGTTTTAACCATGTTTGAAGTAACTTCTGTTTTTTACTTTGATCCAAATGGCTGCATTTAATCATTTCCTTTGCTTATGAATGGATCAATGAAGACATGCGCACTGTATGCTGTACACTACATGTATATAAATTTACATTCTTATACTTTAATTAGTAGCAGAAACTTTGAAGAAAGGAAAATGAATTTTGTTTCCGTTCTTGTTTCAGGAAGCAAAGATAAATCAAGCAAAAAAGAAAAGATATAGAAGATATTTGTTGGATTCGGTGGATTATCGATTTTAATTCACGAGTGATCATATAAAATAATATTTTCGCCACGAGTGAAAATATATTTTTTCTATGATCACGAGTGAATTAAAATAGATATTCCACCGAATCCAACAAATTTTCTTTTTATTTTATGCTTTTTTTTACAGTTTATATACATTTTTAAAGAGTTTAACTAAAGAATTATGCTGCGATTATGACGTCATTTCGTAAAACAATGACGTCATTTCACAGGAAACAGTGAAAATTATCGATAATTTTCACTGATAATTTTCACTGTTTGAAACAGTGGAATGATCAGTTTTAATTCACTGATATTTCTCTATAAACCACCGGAAAGCATAAAATAAAAAATAACACTAGGTTTGGCTGCTTGAAGGTTAAGCATTGGGAGAACAAACAAAAATATGAGAAGCTAAAATACAACTATGATGCCTTCGTAGCTGCTAGGCTAGAGCAAAAGAATGGAATCAAAGGACATTTTAGTGTTTGCTTTGGAACAGAAATCAGATTGAAATACATTTATTTTGAAAGTTAAGCAAATTTGGCCTGGAAGAGATGACTGTTTACAGGAATCAATAGATGTCATCTTGTTTATAGCGCACAAGATCCGGAGATATTATTGAAAGTGGACTTCGCAAATTCAAATTCAGTGCAAACATTACTTAAAGCTTAAACTTCTCTGTGATTATCTTGATAGCTAGAGTAACAAAGGGTTATAAATACATCACTGATTTGCTGCTTGCGAAATTACTTTTTTTTTACACTGAAATGTTTGGAAAGTTTTCTGCACATTATTTGGTAATGCTTATTACTGCATAATGAAATTCTAGATTATATTAATTTGAAACTCTATACAGGTGTGCCAATTCATATGAGATGCCAAACTCATAATGTCAGATTAGTCTTCTTTGACTTGTATGTGCCCAGCACTGAGAATTGTCAAGCTACACGTCTCCTGGACAGCTATTGTTACCCCATGTGTAGTGTCTGTAACCAACTCAGATCATGTACACAAAAAATGTGTTTTAACTAAAATTCTAACAGATCAAAAATCATTCGATATAATGTTCAAGTCACTGTTTTTATGTAAACTTGCTTTTATAGTGCATTTTTTAATGCTTTATGCCATTCTGCAACTGTTTTTGGAATCATATATTTTGGTAGTGTCTGTAATCAAACTTATGAGCATGCAATTCTACCTTTTATGAAAACTTATGCTTTTTCAAACCAATTGTTTCGATTTATTTTGTTTGAATATACTTCCTGGTTTCAGACAAATGCCTAATTAGCTATCTTGTGGGTCTATAATAAAAGTTATAGAAAAGTTTCTTGCTTGGTTCTCTTTTGGTCTGATACCTGATTAATAAATGCTTTGATTTAGTAATCACTTTTGGTTTTTTGCTTTATTTCAACAGTTTATAACCTGTAGTTGATGTTAAAGTGAAAATATCTGAAGTTTTGAAGTTCTGCTATGTTTTTCTTGCATGTTATATGACTAGTGTAGTGTCTGTAACTTGTATTATACCATAGGCTGAAAATGTTAGATAAAAAAATAATGCATGCATGATCAAATAAAATTCAACTTGATTTGAGTAGGGGATGCCTTGAGCTTTAAAAATAACACCAAGGAAATGCTGTATCTACAATTTCAATTTTTTAGGTGAGTGAGACTACTATGAGCACCAATACCGTGTTTAAGCCGTATGCTTTCAGAACGTCCAAAAAGCATGTTGTTTTTATTTTATCTAAGTTATTTCTATGAAATAATAAGGATGATAAAAAGTGCAAAAAAAACTCGACCCGTGCGCTATGACACACACTTTATAAAGTTGAATGGCGTGTGTTCATTTCAAACTTGCGATTGATTTTGAAAAATGAATTGCGTGTTAAATTATGCAATAGCGAACATCTTCAGTGCCTTCAGCGCTTTGATTTTATATTTGTGTCCATAGCAGACATAATTTTTGACGCTGGAACAAAATTAAATGACATGCATAATGTCCATATAGCCATCTATCCATTTTTCAAGTTTCATGAAAAAATATTAAGAACTTTAAAAATTATCGCAGGATCCAGAAAAGTGTGAGACTCACGGACGGACGGACTGACTGACACACAGAGCGCAAACCATAAGTCCCCTCCGGTGAAACCGGTAGGGGACAATAAAAATAAGTGAAAATCTCTGACCCGGCCCCACCCCATATAACCTTTGACCCTGGGGTCAGATCAAAATTCCTAATAGTGCACTGTTGCACATATGCCCATAGCTACCATGTGTGTAAGTTTCCAGGTTCTCGTGCTAATAGTGTAGAGAATGTGGCCAAGACGGACAGACGGACAGACGATGGAGATAACCACATAATAGATTTTAAAATCTAAATGCGGACCCTAAGTTCAAGGTCACAGGGGTCAACCAGAGCTGTCTCCATAGGATGACATATGCCCCCAATAAACACTTTGATAGAAGTTATTGAAATGCACTAAGTGAGCCCGTGACCTAGTTTTTGACCCGGCATGACCCATATTCGAACCTGACCTAGATATTGTCTTGATAAAACTTCTGACCAAGTTTGGTAAAGATTGGATGAAAACTATTTGAATTAGAAAGCGGACACGAAAAGCGTGACAGACCGACGGACAGTGCGAAAACTATATACCCCCTAATCTTCAAAAGGGGGCATAAAAATTGTATGCTCATGGAAAGGTCTTGTCCAGATACACATGCGTACCAAATATGAAAGCAATATCTGAAGGGACACAGACGTTATGAGCTTTTTTTGAATCGCGGTCGCAGATTTCAAAACCTGAACACGGACCCAAAGTTCAAAAATTGTATGCGCATTGATAGGTGTTGTCCAGATACACATGCGTACCAATTATTTAAGCAATACAAGGGACTCAGTAGGTATATGAGCCTATTTCAAATCGCGATCGCAGATTTCAAAACCTGAACCCTGACCTCAAGTTTAAGGTCACAGCGGTCAAAAATTGTATGCGCATTGAAAGATGTTGTCCAGATACACATGCATACCAAATATAAAAGCAATATTTGAAGGGGCATGGTAGTTATGAGCCTTTTCTAAATCGCCATCACAGATTTTTAAACCTGAATGCTGCCCTCAAGTTCAAGGTCACAGGGGTAAAAAAAGTGTATGCACATGCAATATCCGAAAAGAGACACAGTAGTTATGAGCCTTTCTCGAATCGCAGTCGCAGGAAAATCTCTGACCTGGCCCAACCCCAATAACTTTAGACTCAGGGGTCAGATAAAAATTCCAAATAGTGCACCTTCGCACATATGCTCATAGCTACCATGTGTGTAAGTTTCAAGGTTCTAGTGCTAATAGTGTAGAAGATAGTGGCAAGGATGGACGGACGGCGGAGATAACCACATTATCCAAACTTTTTCTCCGAAAAAGCGTGGGGATAAAAATTTACATTTCAAGTTGCAAACAGAAACATTGACTCAAGTACTGGTCAATTTTGGACCATGTTTTTACATTTAAAATTATCATCTGCAAAAAGAAACATTCAAAGAGTGTACATTTCAGACAATTTACAATTGCATATGTGTTTTGCACACATAAAACATTTATTGGGA
The DNA here is from genome assembly GCF_020536995.1 of Dreissena polymorpha. NCBI lineage: Eukaryota > Metazoa > Mollusca > Bivalvia > Myida > Dreissenidae > Dreissena > Dreissena polymorpha. Next base: position 72,323,490 of record NC_068363.1, on the reverse strand, counting down.
ATTTTGACCATAGTTGACCATTTACAACAATGCCTTACCTGGTGTGCTACCAGCTGTGTGTTTTCCCTTGGGCACAATGTGCTCCTCCTTAGTCTCTGTGCGAGAGATCTCCATGTTTGAGGTCTCCATGGACTCCTGTTCCTCACTGGTGTCCAATGTCTCATCACACTCCAGCGAGTCTGTCACCTCATCGTGAACCTCAACCTATATATCCAGTAATTGTAGACCTAGGTTTCATACAGGTCAGCTTCTAGCATTTTCTTAGTTTCAATTTATCATAAGAAGTAACACTTTATGAAATTGCAAAGAACTAAAATTTACATGATAACTAACAATTACCAAACAGGAAAAAACTTAAAATAGGTTTATTATAGGTTTATAATTTTTTCAGAGGTAAGGGATGGGACCAAGGATCCAAGATTTTATCTTTGGCTTGAACATTTAAAAACAATTGCCTGAGCATTAAAAATTATGATGCAGGGCTATAGATAACAAGCGTATTTGCGTTATTACGCAATTAAAATAACCAAAAACATAATTAAATTCAAAATAAAGCGTACAAACACGCAAATACAAATTTAATAACGTAATTCCCTTAAAAAACCTTGAATCACGAAACACAATTCTTACAAACACCGGGCATATTTTTTAGAATGGTTATTTTCCGTACAAAATGTACCGGATAGTTTATATGCCGTCCTATGAAGAAAAAAGGCAGTCTTTTCAGCGGTTATCAATCTTTGGGGTATTATTGCAATTAACCCGTCCGATTTCTACTTTCATTTTCAAGGTAATCAACTCAAAATGACCCGAAAACGGGGTGCATCGCTTTGAACAGCCATAACTTCATTAATTGTGCAGCAATTTTCACGAACTCGGTCTTATTCAACGCAAAAATGAATGAACTTTGATCATGAACTCAGTAATTGTTTGTTGTTATGTACAGGTACCTTTTTGAATTCCATTTGTATAAATAATATAGTAACCTTAGTAGAATTTTATTATATTATATATGTCATTCCCTAAATTACCCAATTGAGTTAAAAAAACCGGGGTTGAAAAACCCAATTAAGCTCAAAAGTAGGGGGTGAAATTTTTTGCCAAAACTCTATTGAATTTACAAAAACCCTATTGTTGTCAAAAACAGGGGGTGAATAACTCGATATACCCCAAAAGTTATCTATAGCCCTGATGATACAATGAAAAGGGTGTAATTGGCTTACATTTACAAAGCAGTTTTCAGGATCTGCATCAGTCTCCTCTTGTTGATGGTTTTTACCATCATCTTTATCTGTAATACTATCGTTGGAATGTTCATTTTCTGCATCTGTTTTGTTTGAAGCTGCCTCTGGTCTTGTATTGGCATTAATATTATCATGCCCCCCATCAATATCGTCGACCTCATTGACCTTTTCTGTTCCATCGTTTTTCTCTTTCTCAGTTACATTAGCTTTCTGCACTGGCTGAGGTGCTTGTTTTCCATTACTACTTGCATCACTACTTTGGCTATTACCATTGTTCTTTTGTGGTGTTTTTCCATTCAATGATTTAGCTTTAATTTCAGCACTTTCATTCTTTGATTCTGCAGCAACCTTTTCTGCAGTTTTACCGTTAGAATTCTTAGAATCTTTAGGATTAGCTACAGGAGTATTTTTAAAATTTGGATTTAATTGTGGTGACTGTTTAACAAGTTCCCAGCTTTTCTGTGCTGGAAGCACACTTGTTTTTCCATTGCCTTTGGAAGGACTCGCACCAATTAGCTTAGCTGTTGCCGCAGGTGACCCAGACGTTGCTGCTATGGTTACTGACTGAACAGATGAATTTGGCCGAGTTGTTGTTATCAAGGTCTTACCTTTCAGTAACGGTTGTGCATGCGTTTTGATTAAGATCTGTTTGGTATCTGATGAGGCCTGTGTTGTATTCATTTGCGATGGAACTGGCCATGAGATTTTAGCAGGACCAGAAGGCAACATTATTTGAGCCTCGGCCATTGTGACCTGGCCCTTGTTAATTTTGGTGTCTGTTTTTACCAGCTGTGTCATTACTGGGTTGGAGCCAGGCACACCTGGAACTATAGTAAACTGTTTGTTGCTGATTAAAACATTGCCTTTATTTATTTTTGCAGCCGGTCTAGTAACCACAACCCCAGTTGGTGTAGTTATGACCTGTCCACCTGCTAGGTTCCCAAACATTTTATTTCCAGTAATATATGTCTTTGATGTAACAGTGGAAGGACCAGAATATATCGTTTTTTGAACACTTGCCACGTTAGAACCCATTGTAGTAAAAATCACTTTTGGTGGAATGGTTGATGTAACAGGCAGACTAGCTTTATGAGTGTTTGAAACCTTTACAGCACTTTCATTGCCAACTGATGGAACTATTTTAGAAGTACTTGACAACTGTGCAGCCCCGCCATTATCATTTATATTACTGGTACTATTAAGTAAGGACCTTGTGGTCGTCTCAGGTAAACTGATATTCACATTCACAAGGGACACTTTGGACGTGTCCAATAATGATTTCCCAGGCGTGTTCCATGCAGGCATAGTAAAGCTGATTTGAGTTGTGACAGGTACCCCTTTGATTGGCTCACCCACTGACGTCACTATAGAAAAAGGCTTTTGGCCTGCACTGGGGTTAACAAGAGAGACTGGTTTAGCTGTTGTTGGGGCAGGACTGGTCTTTGCAGGTAAAGTGATGACCTGAGGAACTGGAAACCTTGGGGAGGAGGCTGGGGACTGCCCACCTGGGGACTTGGATGGGATGAGAGTAGGAGCTGCAAACTGTAAAGTCACTGCTTTCCCATCTGTGGTTGTCCAAACACTAGATAGATGCTGAAAAAAATTAAGGGGCCAATTTCCCAAAGATTAATGCCAATACTTTAAAATATATTTTTAAGCATTAAAACACGTTAAAAATTGTAATTTGTAGCAAAAATTAGCAGGTCAATATATTGTCTTTTTGAAGTTATTTACTTCAGTGCACATTAAAACTTATTGAGATTGAGATACCATTAAATGATAAATGGCTAAATAACTAATGTCGAACAACGTTATACCGTTATTTAATCAAGAATGACTTACTTAGATTAAGTACATGATAGTACCGTCCGGTATTTAAAATGGGACAATTAAAAAAGCATTGTAAATTCTCATAAGATAGGTTAATTAAACCATTTTGTCATTTGATTATTTACAAGTACCTTTGTAGTATCGCTCTGTGAGTTCGGAATCAGCAAGGTGGGTCGTATATTGCCAGAAGTTACCACGGCTACTGGTTTCTGGTGAGACTGAACTTTTACTTGAGCACCTTGTATTTGTTGGAAGTAAAGTTTTTAACATATAAATGTGTACAAGAACATGGTTTAAAAGTCATGTAATCATTTGTTTTTAATTAAACAGACCTATTGTCAAAATTTGTGTCAAAGATTTAAAGATAAAGGAAATTTAATCTGATGTTCAAACAAGCAAAATTATACTTAAGAGTAAGAAGCTTACTTCATTTCATAACTCAACAATAGTCATCTGTTTGGATCACCATCAATCAAAATGGACAAATTTAATGATTGTTACATTTATTGCATTAAAAATGATTTTCATCCGTTACATGAACAATACATGTATCACCAACCGATGATTTAATTATTATTACAGTTATTCCAATATTCAAGGTTGTTTTATGTAAATACATTTATTGACATTTTATAAAAACTTGAACATATGATAATAAAGTAATTATGCCATAAGGCATAAATAAGCTCTATGCATTATTGTATAATAAATAATACATATAATCTACATAAATGTTTTTACCAATAATTAATTTTTTATTTGAAACAACAAATGACTTACTGTTGCAATAAAATATGTGTGTCAAATAAAGTTCAGTTTGAGATCATTCAAAAAGTATGCGAGCAATATTTATACCACAAAAAAGTGTTTATACATAAATAAACTTTGTTGAATCAAATCTTATAACTAGCATAGTTTTTTTCGAAGGTTTGGTTATCAATTAGTATTACACTGCCAATTATGTTTTGCCACCAGCATTGGTACAGTAGTTTTAAGGTTAATTGCACAAAATGTAGTTGTCATGTAACAGTGTTATTTATATTTTTTATTACTTTCATTTTATTACAGTGCTCTTCTATGACAATAATTATTGCTTTTGCAAGAAGGGAATCATTGGTAAAGAATTTCTCACCAGTAGAGTCAGTCTCTACAGAAAACTGGGGTCCTAGATTTAGACCAGTCACAGGAACTGGGATTGAGGCCAGGCTGGGGGGTGCTGTGCCATCGCTGTCAGTTTTTAATCTCTTTGCTGGGGGTTCATCACCAACGCTACCTGTGTCACTCATCTTGACTTCTAGGGACAAACACATTTAATCAGAGAAATTTTTTCGTCTTAAACTTTTATATTAAAATACCATCAAAATAAAATAACATTAAACCATCATTAACCATCTAACTTTCATTAAATTTAATTCTGCAATGAATAATTTACAAATAAATGTACATCAGTTACAATTGGATATGCATATTGTATAACGGTTGGCTTGTACTAAGTTAGCTTTTTACAAGTGTTTCCAACTGCATGTGTTATGCCCCGTGTAGGGCCTCAAACATGGCGTCCAACTGTTACTCGAGCATGTAAAAGCATCAATGCTTCATGATACATGTTAGTAAAACAGTTTAGACACAATAAATAATTTAAATTTTATTAAAAAGAACAATGCATTCATATTGGTAACATTTTGATGTATTTTTATTTACATATGTACGTGCGTTCAAACAGCCTCGTCTTGAATCGCACATTTGTTGTTTTTCTTGGAGATCAACTTCAAATTTTATTTATTTTCCTTCGTAAAATTAAAGCGACACGTAAATCACGTATTCCATTTGTTCAAAACATGTTATTTATTAGCTAACAATTGCTAGTTGATTAAGGCATTCTTAACAGAAATGTCAGAAATTAGCAGTTAAAATTCCGTTAATTCATTGACGCCTTGGTTAATCGGTCAAACCTGCCGTTAACGAAACGAAAATAACTCTTAGTTTTCTTATTTATATGCTAAAAAATCGAATTAAAACGGTTTAAATATTTAAAACAATTATAGCCATTACCTTTAAAGCGTGATTTCGATTAAAAAACGATATCGAACACTTGCAAAAGACAATAATTCTATATTGTCATCGGTAAGGTGACGTGCGCCATTTGCAATTTATTGGGGAGGTTATTGGAACAGCGGAAGTAAATAGTTTGACGTTTTCCGGTAGGTCATAATTCGGAATCGTTTTGTTATTTCCGTCATAAAACTTTGTTTTGGTTTGCGAGATCTGTCAAAATAAACACAAACGCAAATTTCTTATAAAAGCTGTGTCACACATAACAGCTCTGAGAAGTAGCACAACTTGGATATTGCGTGCTACTTAATGCTAAAAAGTATAACAGTTTGTAAATTTTATGTAATGACGTCATGACCTCAATTTATATTGTTATTGTTGGACATTTCCAAATGCGACTTTCATTGCAGATTCTCTCTTTGGTATTTATGACTATTACTTATTTTATATACTAAAGCCTCCAAGGAAGCGCATTGCAAGGCCTTACGACGGTTTCTGCTTTTTAGTTTAGAAGTACCAAATATGCCAAGAAACTAATTTAAACATCTGTTTAAACCCATCAATGATCAAGAAACAAAATGTAAATATTGATCAGCTGACCTATCTAGATAACCAACACATTGTAGTCCCCTACCAGTTTCACAGGAGGGTACTTATGGTTTGCGCTCTGTGTGTCATTGAGTACGTCAGTCTGTCACACTTTTCTGGATCCTGCGATAACTTAAAAAGTTCTTCATATTTTTTCATGAAACTTGAAACATGGACAGATGGCTATATGGAGATTATGCACATCATTTCATTTTGTTCCTATGTCAAGAATTATGATTGCTATGGCAACATATAGACTAGAAATCTGCTGAAAATGGTGGATCCTGGACACTTTTTTTGCATCCTGCGATAACTTTAAAAGTTCTTCATAATTTTTCATGAAACTTGAAACATGGTTAGATGGCAATATGGACATTATGCTCGTCAGTCCATTTTCTTCCTACGTCAAAAATTCTGGTTGCCATGGCAACAAATTTATATAAAGTTTAAACACACACAAATATCTGGCAATGATGGAGCCGGTAGGGGACATATATTGCCTGGCAATAGTCTTGTTATATCTGTCACTTGGAGCAGGCTTAAACATTCTTTTAAGGTCAATAGTTCATGTGAACCATAAAAAAATCTTTTGTTTGAGGGTGAAAATTGAATTTTTTAGAACATTCTGTTTATTTTGCATAGCATCTATGGATATCATTAATTAAGTATTTCAATATATGCAAATACATTCCTTCTTTAACAATTCTGTTAAATATCTCATATTTTAAAGGTTTGAAGATATTAAAGAAAGTGGTCACAAACATTTACACAAGGAAGTGAACATATATTTATACACATAATATCTAAGCTATAAATTAATTTAACATTTATTTCAGAATGACAACATAAAAACAGTAGCTGAATAAGCTACACAAGTCACTTCCTTTGCACCAGCAATAACACTTTACCAAAATGGGAGGTGCAGTGTCTACTGGCAGGGACAATGATGAACTGGTGGATAACCTCAAAGATGCCGAATATATAAAATCACAATTAGTGGAGGATGTATTCCGGGCAGTAGACCGGGCAGACTACTATCTCCCGGGACATAAAGAGGCCGCTTACAAAGACCTGGCTTGGAGACATGACCACTTGCACTTGTCCGCTCCTTGTATATACTCAGAAGTCATGGAAGCCTTACAGTTGAAGCCTGGTTTATCATTTCTAAACTTGGGTAGCGGTCTTGGCTATCTGAGCACCATGGTTGGGCTGATTCTAGGTGTGAATATGTTGATGTTGTGATGTAGATTCGATGTATTCATTTTTATAATTGGCATTTTCAAGCATCCTTGAAATTGCATTCAAATCTAAGATACAAATTCTTTCTTTCTTAGCCCTGAAAGAGGGAAAATCAAACCTTTTTTATGAAAAGAGTAAACATATATCACTTCTTTTACTTCTAAAATTAAACAAATTAACCGTCTTACCAGCTAAAAGTACTTAATTTGAAGTTTTGGTTCTCATGATTGATTTACCATATAATAAATATCTCATTATAGGCCCATATGGAGTAAACCATGGAGTTGAGCAGTTTGAGGATGTTGTTCAGTACGCAGAGGAGCGGCTTTCAGAATTCTTGAAGAGGAGTCCAGCAGTTGATAAGTTTGAGTTCTGTATGCCGAAGTTCATCGTTGGAAACTGCCTCAATCTGAACCCCGGGCACCTGTATGACCGTGTGTATGTAGGGGCCGGTTGTCCTCCAGAGCATGAGAACTACATGAAGAATTTGTTGAAAGTTGGAGGCATCTTGGTGATGCCACTGAATGACAGGGTACGTTTGTATTTGAACCACCTCGCTCTGGAAAAATTGGGTTTAATGCATGTTGCATAAAGTGTTGTCACAGATTATTCTTTGCTGTCTGCACAGGCTAATCACGGATGACACTTTACGCATAAACTGGATTTTCTCAACAAAGAGATATCCTTTAAACAAAAAAATTCTATAAAACTGGAAAGTGTCCTCCCTTTTCTAGAGCTAGTCTAATTTATTATTGTATTTAAGTTTACAGCTTGCCTACCTAATGACTAACATTAAAAGAAAAATAAATGGGTAAGTGTGGGAAAATTGAAAAAAAATTGCTCTGCATATTATACAAGAACATACAGTAGCGATATAGAGTAAAACCTGTTCATACAAAACCCTTCAAAATCTTCAATAACCTTAATAATCAGAACACCAGTGAATGTATTTATATCACTGGTAATGCTTTTTTCTAATAAGATGTGATTTAAGATCATGGATTGATATTACTATCTGAAATAAATAAAATACTAAAAGCAATTTTAATAAACTTATTTTTTTTTAAGTTTTTAGGAACGTGTTTTTTATTCCAGTTGATCCAGGCTAAAAGAGAAAATGAAACAGAGTGGAGTGTAACCAACAAGTTACCTGTGTCCTTTGCCACACTTGCTTCCCCTCCGTTGGAGCCCCTGCCTGATCTGATTGACCTCCGTATGAACATTTTGTTGTCCTTGGGAAAGAGTAGCAAGTTTCTTGGTTTCACTATACAACAAACTTGATTCTTTTTGAAATGCATTTGGTATAGTATGGCGACTGATTACTGTTTCACTAGGATCTGTATTTTGTTCTTCCACTTCAAAATTATGTTCTTAACAAATATTTTAATTATGTAGGTGTCTACGACTTATAAACCTCATATATGTTTCCACTATTTGCAGTTCTGCAAAGTTTATTCAAATGCTTAAACCAGGGACCTCTTTTCATTGAAGTGTTCTGGGTTTGAGTGTCAAATTGGTGTAGATTGGGAGCTTCAATAATTGTTGTGATGTAAATACTTCTACTAGAAAAGGTGAAGCAAAACTGATTTGACCAGCATACATGTAGCACACATAAGTAGTCCAGATATAAACCTACTTGGAAGGAATAATGCCCTACGCTTTTTAAGCTTGCATGTTTTCAGTCATATATACACATTCCGTAGCAACAGATTTGTTTTTATCACATTTATAGGGAAAACTGTTATGTCACAGTCAATTTTGATTCTCTAATTTCTTTAATATAGCATGCCTCAATTGAATCTAGTGATGAAATTGGCTTAAAATGAACAATACTTTCACCATTTTATTGCCATGTACTGTGGCAATTTTACATGTTGTCATGAATTTTATGTTCAGTTAATTGTTTGTTCAATGTGCCTTAAAACAAAATGGTGCCAAAAACAAGGTACATTGGAAAAAAGGCATCTTCCACCTCCTTTTATAAAAAATCCTGGAGTTTAAGTTAGCATATAGTAGCTTGATGATTAAAATACTGAAGATGATAATTAGGGATTAAATCCAAAACACTTATTTTTTAGTTTTACAACTCATGCCTTTAAACAGCATGCAATTTCACGTTTTTGTTAGTATGTGCTATGTATTGAATATCAAAATCATCCCCAAAATTTGTTCTGCATTTAGCTGAGGCACTTCAGCCAAACCTTCAGGAGCTCTGCCGTTGCACAGTACGCAGAGTTCTCAGAAGTAACATCTACAAGAGGCATCCAGACCTGACCAAAGTTCACAAGAGGAGGAAGAAGCAGAAGCCAGAGAAGAGGTCACATGGGGCCATGTCCAACATGAGCATCATGCCGTTCAGCATGGGAATGATGATCTTGCATCAGCTGGACAGGGACAGTGACAGCGATAACAGCATGCAGGAGCATTACTTGTTGGAAGAAGAGGGAGATGAAAGTCCTGATCATAGTAGGGATCTTGACAGGGACTCTGGAGGTGAACCTGTAGAGATTGAAAGTGATGTTGAGGAAGAGGAGGCTAGGGATATAGCACAAGATGCTACATTTTCTACAGATGATGAGGGTGATGTTCGGGATAAGAATGCTGCCTGTGATAATGATGATAAACATTGGGGACAAGAACACAAGACTGTGGATGATATAGCATCTGGAGAGGTGAATGAAACAAATGGGAAACAAATGTTGGATAATGGACCTAAAGATGCAAAAGATGATGGTTCGGAGAAGGATGATGAAAAGCACAGTGATTATGCAAGTGATGAGGAGCATGATAATGTTGATAATGATGTGATACAGGAAGTAAAAGAGGCAAACAGAGTTGCTAGCAAGAACAATGAACAAAATGGACACACTGATGCCAAAATGTTTAGGATAAATGACTTCATATCAAATGTGGTATCTTCCTCCAATAATTGCATGCCAGGACCAAGTGAAGATGTAACCCCACCTGACGCTGATTGGTCCGATAACAGTGATGAAGGAGAAGACAGACAATACAACGTGGAGGAATTCATAAAACAGGGAGCCAGATCTACAGCTCCTAAGCAAAGGTATTCCTCTACAACCAGTGTGGATACTTCCACTACTAGTGGGATTGGTTCATTTGTTGAAGAACATTTTGACTTGGAAATGGGGGGTAGGTCCTTTGGGGAAAAGACCTCCTGCTTGTTTAGCCCAGTAGAAGAGCCTCACAGTTCGAGGCAACGTCGCCGTGGTAACATGGATATCGAGGAAGATCTAGAGGAAGACGGTCAAGAAGAAGATGTCAGTGAGCCGATACGCGCCTCTCTGACGGACTTCATGAGGGAAGATATTGACACCTTACCTCTGCCTCTTGCAATGAAGTCCTTCCTGAAATACTACAGACACTAAGTAGAAATCTTATCTGTACAGTTTTACAGTGAAAACCATGAATGTCTCCTTGTTTAAAATTTCCCATTGGTGTTTCTATTTTAATTAGAATTTATTTTGCCTGGGACTAGTCTTCTGATGATGATTCTTCGGTGATTCTTAAGTTAGTATTATTTCAAACTTCATATTATGACTTACGCATTTAAAAAATTACCTTAAAAAGTCTGACTCATAAGATTACATTAATTTAACATCTTTGTGGATATTATTTTTTTAGCTCACCTGTCACGAAGTGACATGGTGAGCTTATGTGACCTTGTGATGTCCGGCATCCGTATGTGTGTGCGTGCGTACGTCAACAATTTGTTTGTGTAGACAATAGAGGTCACAGTTTTCATCCAATCTTTATGAAATTTGGTCAGAATGTTTATCTTGATGAAATCTGGGTTGGGATTATATTTGGGTCATCTAGGGTAAAAAACTAGGTCACTAGGTCAAAAACTAGGTCACATAATTGGTCAAATAATAGAAAAACCTTGTGTAGACAATAGAGGTCGCAGTTTTCATCCAATCTTTATGAAATTTGGTCAGAATGTTTATCTCGATGTAATCTGGGTTGGGAAAGTATTTGGGTCATCTTGGGTCAAAAACTAGGTCACTAGGTCAAAAACTAGGTCAAATAATAGAAAAACCTTGTGTAGACATTAGAAGTCGCAGTTTTCATCCAATCTTTATGAAATTTGGTTAGAATGTTTATCTTGATGAAATCTGGGTTGGGATTGTATTTGGGTCATCTGAGGTAAAAAACTAGGTCACTAGGTCAAATAATAGAAAAAACGTCAACAATTTGTTTGTGTAGACAGTAGAGGTCACAGTTTTCATCCAATCTTTATGAAATTTGGTCAGAATGTTTATCTTTAGGAAATCTGGGTTGGGATTGTATTTGGGTCATCTGGGGTCAAAAACTAGGTCACTAGGTAAAAAACTAGGTCACGAGGTCAAAAACTAGGTCACTAGGTCAAGTAATAGAAAAACCTTGTATAGACAATAAAGGTCACAGTTTTCATCCAATTTTTATGAAATTTGGTCAGAATGTTTATCTTGATGAAATCTGGGTTGGGATTGTATTTGGGTCATCTGGGGTCAAAAACTAGGTCACTAGGTCAAATAAAAAAAACAACCTTGTGTAGACAATAGAGGTCACAGTTTTCATCCAATCTTTATAAAATTTGACCAGAATGTTTTATCTTGATGAAATCTGGATTGGGATTGTATTTGGGTCACCTGGGGTCAAAAACTAGGTCACTAGGTCAAATAATAGAAAAACCTTGTGTAGACAATAGAGGTCACAGTTTTCATCTAATCTTTATGAAATTTGGTCAGAATGTTTATCTTGATGAAATCTGGGTTGGGATTGTATTTGGTTAGTCAGGTGAGCGATTCAGGGCCATCATGGCCCTCTTGTTTAGTAATTTTTGCCTGAATGCTTAGAACATTTTCTGTAGATGTGAACTTTCACTTTGTTTAGTTTGGTAAACTTGTCACATGGTATGTAGAAAACTTTTACATTAATTTCACAATTATGTTACACATATCAGTTACCCACAAATATCATTATTTATCATGCTCTGTATGACATTTGAAAGTCACATGTGGAATGTATCAGTATCACAAGACCTGAACAAAATTTGACATTGGTATTTTCTTCGGATACAATTCTTTTGCTTTACTTTAAAAAGCATTTGTTTATCATACAATTGAAAAAAAAGACACTGTAAATATTTATGTTTCAATTTATTTACTTTAAGTATGCTTAAATTGGTTTAATTTATTACTGGTAATTGAGTACAGATGTCTGCACTTTTTATTGTATGCAATATTAAAATACATGCACTTCCAAGTACAGGGACCTTGTATGGTTAAAAATGTGTTGCATATAGTTAGTAAATGAGTTCAGCTTTTTATGCCCCCCGTAGGGTGGCATATAGCAGTTGAACTGTCCATCAGTCAGTATGCCAGTATGTCAGTCAGTCTGTCCGTCCGTTCGAAAAAAACTTTAACATTGGCCATAACATTTTCACTATTGAAGATAGCAACTTGATGTTTGGCATGCATGTGTATCTCATGGAGCTGAACATTTTGAGTGGTGAAAGGTGAAGGTCAAGGTCATCCTTCAAGGTCAAATGTCAAATATATGGCGTCTGTCCATCCGAAAACTTTATCATTGGCCATAACTTTTTCAATATTGAAGATAGCAACTTGATATTTGGCATGCATGTGCATCTCACGGAGCTGCACATTTTGAGTGGTGAAAGGTGAAGGTCAAGGTCATCCTTCAAGATCAAATGTCCAATATATGGCGTCTGTCCGTCCGTCCCAAAACTTTAACATTGGACATAACTTTTTCACTATTGAAGATAGCAACTTGATATTTGGCATGCATGTGTATCTCATGGAGCTGAACATTTTGAGTGGTGAAAGGTGAAGGTCAAGGTCATCCTTTAAGGTCAAATGTCAAATATATGGCGTCTGTCCGTCCGAAAACTTTAACATTGGCCATAACTTTTTCAATATTGAAGATAGCAACTTGATATTTGGCATGCATGTGTATCTCATGAAGCTGCACATTTTGAGTGGTGGAAGTTCAAGGTCAAGGTCATCCTTCAAGGTCAAAGGTCAACAACAACAACAAAATATTTTTCAAAGCGGCATTCTCATGAAGCTGCACGTTTTGAGTGGTGGAAGTTCAAGGTCAAGGTCATCCTTCAAGGTCAAAGGTAAAAAAAAAATAATTAAAAATTCAAAACGGCGTTCTCATGAAGCTGCATATTTTGAGTGGTGGAAGTTCAAGGTCAAGGCCATCCTTCAAGGTCAAAGGTCAACAAAAAAATCAAAGCGGCGCAATAGGGGGCATTGTGTTTCTGATGAACATATCTCTTGTTATTATTGTATATTATGGCAAATGTTTGATGGCATATAATATTGGGATCTTGCTTTTTTATGGTCACAATTTATATTGTGATCATTAATATTGTTCAATCTATCACAAAGAAACTTTTGGTATTTGACTACGACTGCTATATACCACGATTTATCGCTTAGCTTTAACGCTTTAAAGAGGTCCATGTTTTGCTGCATTCAACAAAAGATATAGGGCTCCATTTGTATTTTCTACATGAAAGTAATTTTCCCTGATATGCCATGCATATTTCATTTGTATGGGTGTGATAAATAAGTACTATTTGCCTAATATTTGCCTACATCAACGATCTTTTTGCTCTATCATTAAATGTAAATGCATTGTGTTTCAAGAACTGAGTTTTTATTTATTCTTTATATTATCTGGTACTAATGTAAACTTCAGAATCTATTACAATTTACAAATAATGATGTTATAATCACTACGTAATACTTTCTTTTTCAATTTAAATATAAGACTGTTTATATGCTGCCATAATTTAGACAATGTGATTCTTAAGGTGTTTAATGAGATTATGAGAATATTAAAAAAGATGGTGTATTGGGAGGGACAGAGAATAAGATTCTGTGAAAATCTTAACAACATATCTATATGAACAGAAATAAAAATAATTTTGCGGTTGAACATTCAAAGTTGTGTGTCTCAATTACACATACCTCATACACATATCTTGGTTCACCAAATGATTACAAGAGACTGAACAATTCTTTGCATGAAAAAATCCATATATGCACAAACATATTTTTAGCTCCACTGGCCAAAGGCCAGCGGGGCTTATGTCATGGTCCTGTGTCCATCGTGTGTGCGTCCGTACGTGCGTCCGTGGGTGCGTGCGTTAACTTTTTCTTTAAACATCTTCTTCTCCTAAACTACTCGTCCAAATCTGATGAAATTTCTCAGGAATGTTCCTGTGGTGAACCTCTTTCAAATTTGTTCAAATAATGCCCCTGGGGTCAAATTTGACCCTGCCCCGGGGGGTCAAAAAATTGAAAATTTGCGTATATAAGGCCTATTTTGTGCAAACTTTAAAAAAATTCTTGTCCATAACCATTAGGCCTAGGGCTACCAAATTTGGTATGTATTGACATCTTATAGTCCTCTACCAAGTTTGTTCAAATTATGCCCCTGGGGTCAAATTTGACCCTGCCCCGGGGGGTCAAAAAATTGAAAATTTGCTTATATAAGGCCTATTTTGTGAAAACTTAAAAAATCTTCTCGTCCATAACCATTGGGCCTAGGGCTACCAAATTTGGTATGTAGTGACATCTAATATTCCCCTACCAAGTTTGTTCAAATTATGCCCCTGGGGTCAAATTTGACCCTGCCCTGGGGGGGTCAAAAAATCGAAAATTTGCTTATATAAGGCCTATTTTGTGCAAACTTTAAAAATCTTCTTGTCCATAACCATTGGGCCTAGGGCTACCAAATTTGCAATGTACTGACATCTTATAGTCCTCTACCAAGTTTGTTCAAATTATGCCCCTGGTGTCAAATTTGACCCTGCCCCGGGGGGTAAAAAAATGAAAATTTCCTTATATAAGGCCTATTTTGTGCAAACTTTAAAAATCTTCTTGTCCATAACCATTGGGCCTAGGGCTACCAAATTTGGTATGTAGTGACATCTTATAGTCCTCTACCAAGTTTGTTCAAATTATGCCCCTGGGGTCAAATTTGACCCTGCCCCGGGGGGTTAAAAAATTGAAAATTTGCTTATATAAGGCCTATTTTGTGCAAACTTTAAAAATCTTCTTGTCCATAACCATCGGGCCTAGGGCTACCAAATTTTGTATGTAGTGACATCTTATAGTCCTCTATTAAGTTTGTTCAAATTATGCCTCTGGGGCCTAATTTGACCCTGCCCCGGGGGGTCAAAAAATTGAACATTTGCTTATATAAGGCCTATTTTGTGTAAACTTTAAAAATCTTCTTGTCCATAACCATTGGGCCAAGGGCTACCAAATTTGGTATGTAGTGACATCTTATAGTCCTCTACCAAGTTTGTTCAAATTATGCCCCTGGTGTCAAATTTGACCCTGCCCCGGGGGGTCAAAACATTGAAAATTTGCTTATATAAGGCCTATTTTGTGAAAACTTAAAAAATCTTCTCGTCCATAACCATTGGGCCTAGGGCTACCAAATTTGGTATGTAGTGACATTTAATAGTCCTCTACCAAGTTTGTTCAAATTATGCCCCTGGGGTCAAATTTGACCCTGCCCTGGGGGTCAAAAAATCGAAAATTTCCTTATATAAGGCCTATTTTGTGCAAACTTTAAAAATCTTCTTGTCCATAACTGTATGGCATAGGGCTACCAAATTTGGTATGTAATGACATCTTATAGTCCTCTACCAAGTTTGTTCAAATTAAGCCCCTGGGATAAAATTTGACCGTTCCCTAGGGGTCACAAAATTGAACATATGCTTATATTGGGCCCATTTCGTGCAAACTATAAAAATCTTGTCCATAACCATTGTGCCTATTTCTACCAAATTCGGTAGGTAGTGACATCTAATAGTTCTCTACTTAGTTTGTTCAAATTATGCCCCTAGGAACAAATTTGACCTTGCCCCAGGGGTCACAAAAATGATCATATGCTTAAATAAGGCCTATTTTGTGCAAACTTTAAAAATCTTCTTGTTCTTAATTATAGAGCCTAGGGCTACTAAATTTGGTATGTAGTGATATCTAATAGTCCTCTACCAAATTTGTTCAAATTATTCCCCTGGGCTCAAATTTGACCCGGCCCCGGGGGTCACAAAACTGAATATATGACGTTTACCAGTGGAGATTACTGCGGCCGTTTGGCTGTGACCAACAACAACATCAACATCTTGTAAACATGAGATAAAACCCTGTCATTTAGTGCCATTTTAGGTCAGATGGTGACTGCTTACAAAGGCATTGAAGTAAGAACATGTGTTATGAATGTTTTTCTTATAAACTGAAAAAAGTTGGGTTTTATTTAAAAATGTTGAAAGTGACCATATATCCGGATGAAAATATTTTGGATGACATGTTAATTTCATGTCTTTTTTGTAGTGTTAAAACCAGTTTAATAATATATTATTGATTTTAAAAACACAACTTCCATGAACATAATTATTTCAAGGGAAGTCAATGATACTGCATGGTAAACTCAAACTTTGTATCCAAGAGAAGGTGTTGAAATTAATGGAGTGCAATGTTCTTAACTATCGTATATGCTGCTTTTTAATAACTAATGATTCATTGTTCCATTTGTGAATCGTGACTGATCATGAATTGTTGAAATGATTGTCAATTGCTCAACAATCCATATATATTTCTGACCATTTTATAATTTTCTTAATATAAGTTATGAATTGATCTTAGAAGTCAAATGTGTTACTTAATTAAATACATTTATAAATATAAAGAAATAATCTTTAGATTATCATAATATTCTCAGGCCTGTTGGTCTTAGGGATGTGTGGGTTGATGAGCAATTTCTCCTTTTATCACAATTATTTCTACCCTACCTGATCATTTCCTTCATATTCCATTTTAATTCAATTGACGTCTGCAACCTCTTTCAAATTGGGAAAGTCCAAAATGTGTTGTTTGGTAAAGGGTTAAAGCATTTTGATTCCTATGGGTCTTGTGAATCTGTTTCAAATCAAATGCGTAGATTTGATCTTCAGCATCTAAAAATATGTGAAATAGTAAGAACGACAATATCTTATGGAGAGATAAATGTACCTACGTTATAAGCAAAGGACCTGTGCAACAATTCCCAGGCTTTTTTGTCTGTTTAGTTAACACGGTAGTAACTTTTTCCATATATAAAAATGCTCACCCTTCCAACTTTAAGCGCCCAGTGGGACGAGGGATAGAAAGAGAAAGTCACATGCTTGAGTACATTTCATTCCATGCGCATTACACGTTTTTTTCGCGAAGAAAAAACAGTGGAGCGATACAGGGCCATCATGGCCCTCTTGTTAAAATAATACTTGGTCTCGGAAATAAGTGACATATTCAGTTTAAGAAATGTGCTTTGGTGTAGACTAAGGGATATTGTTTAAGGTTGGCCCAGTTTGTGGCAAAAAAGGATTTTTTCTGTTATGTAAACACACACTGTACCGGTTTTGTAAAAACCATAAAACTAATTCTAAATACAAAGTGTGTTAATCGAGATTATTCACTTGTCATCCATTTTAGCAACAATTTGGAATTCTCGTGTATTAAGATTACTTAACAATTGGGATAAAGAATAAAATTTAAATACAGAATAATCTGAATGTATTAGCACAAGGTTTTACATTTTTTAGTGTTCCCATGCATTCGTATATTTGCCTTTGCATTAATGGTTATGTTTTTTTTCTTGCTGCTTATTGTAAATCATGTGCACCTAAGTGATGTGTTGTTGCAAGCTATACATAAAACAGAATGTTACTTGTTTTATTTATGCAGAATAAACCCAACTCTTATTTACAATCTGTGTGTATTCAAATATTTCTAGTTGATCATGGTACACAATTTAAAGTAAACAGTATCAATGTACCACAATTGGTATTCTGTTCAGCATTTCCATACTTTTGTTGCTGTGCTTATTGTTAGCTCACCTGAGCACAATGTGGGGTGGAGTATTTTTCCTTATGTGTAAATAGTAAAACCTGGTTAACACTCTTAAGTCACATTTATAGTCCAATCTTTATGGAACTTGGTCAGAACATTTGTTCTAATGATATCTGGGCTGAGGTCTAAAAGAGTTCCTGTCTGTTGAAAGTATGGCTGCCAGTGTCTGAGCATTGTTTTACTCTCTGGTTTATATATTGGCCAAGTTTGAAAATGGTTTCAGAAACATCTAAAAAAGTTGCTTAGAGCAGTTCAGTTCCATGAAGTCTCAGGTGAGTGACCATGGGCCTCTGGCCCTCTTGTTCTCAATATATTGGTTGATATCAAATTGGCATTCACTTTGCATTCACAATTGCACCTGACAAGTTTTAACAAAAGGATAATTAAGTTTCTGACCTGTAATTTGCAACAGTTTATCTTATTCCCTGATATTGTTTACAGATCTACATCATATGAAAATAGTCTAAATCAGGTGGAAAACTGAGTCAAAATGTCCAGCATACCAGTGAAGTTATACATTTTACACATGTAGACATGATAATTTTGTGATTAAAGGCTTAATCACTTGTAAATGTTGTAAAGCTATGTTTTTGTTTATCTGTTCCTATGTTTATATGTTTATAACTTTGATTACTTTATGCTTGTTTATTGCTGTAAAAAATCACAGTGTTTTTTTTCAGTTAAGATTTAAGACCTAGTTTGAAATCATAACAGTGCTGCGTTATCACATATTTCAGCCACATCATGCAAAAATTGGTTTTATGCCATATGTGGTAATTATTGCTTTGTTGTTAAATCAAGAATTGCTTGTCAAAAAATAAGATTAATCGTCAAATTGTTACATTCTGCTTTATTTAAAGTAACAAATTTATCAAATTTATCCGTTTAAATCTATTTACCTGTAACTTTTATAGAGAAAATCTACTATAAATCATAATCCTGTTATATTGTTCACATCTGTTCTGTATGTTGCTTTGAATAAATGGTTGGATAACCATCAAACATTGTAGCATCTTGAACTTCTTGCTTTTACTAATAATGCATTCCACTAGGGCTTATTGGGTCATTGTCGACCTGAAATGGCCCACAAGCCACCCGGTGGTGACTAGAAACAGATTCATTTCACCCTGTGGTGACTTCAAGCCGACAGTAGTCACCCCCGGGTGACATGAAGCCGATTCTAGTCACCCTAGGGTGACTTCAAGCCATTTCTGGTCGACAATGACCCAATGCGCATCGGCTTGAAGTCACCCTAGGGTGACAATCAGCTTGAAGTCACTCCTAGGGTGACAAGAATCAGCTTCTAGTCACCCCTGGATGACATGTGGGCCATTTCAGGTCGACAATGACCCAATGAGCTCCACTAGGCCATGAGTATGATCAATCTTTCACTCTGTGGTTACCTTAGTTGTAACCCTTAACGGATTTATTTACAGAATTTTGGCATTTTTGAAGTAAGTAATTTAATGAAACAACTTGATGATTGAAAGGTATCAAAAAGCTCAAGCTTATAAATTTGAAAATAATTTTAATCTAAAAAAGATTTTCTAAATATGTACCGGTAGGCACTTGGATTCAAAGCAGGGTTGCTCAGTCACCTTAACTATCAAACAATAACAATTTCAGCTTGTAGTTATTTAATGAGCAGTTTTCCCTTTATAGTGCAATTTCTGCTCTTTTGACACAACAACTACCTAAAACAATTAATTAGCATACTGTATCATTAGCGCACACTACTGACCCTCTGAAATTGCATCAGAGCTTTTCTAGACTGTAATTTTTCTCACGTATCATTCAATTTAAACGTAATTTTCCACAAATGATCTCACATAGATATGGCATGTCACCGTGTGAAGACAGTGTGTTATATGTGCAAGACCTGTGATCTTAGTGAACAAAGGTCTAATTAGGTCATAATACATATTGCATGGACTATAACTTTGTCACTGATCAGTCAGTTCCAAAACAACAAAAAATATATGGTCATCATATGAAGACTGTTGGTCATGACATGTGTCCAAACATCTACATCACACTTAACCCTTTGCATGCTGGGAAATTTGTCGTCTGCTAAAATGTTGTCTGCTGAATTTGTAAAATAAGCATTTTCTTCATTTTTTCTCAAAGAATACTATCAGAATAGCAAACAGTTTGGATTCAGATGAGACCCATGTTCTGTGGCGTCTCATCTGGATCCAAACTGTTTGCAAAGGCCTTTAAAATTCGGTTCCCGCACTGAAAGGGTTAAAAGATCAAATATCAAATTTTGGGATTATATGTGTGTTTGGCCTGTTACTTCTGACAACAAGAAATATGGTAATACCATGAAGCCATGATACTTTGAGCATATGAATTTATTCAGATTTTCAAAGAAACCTGCCCATACGAATAATGTTTCATGATCCATAAGGTATACAGGGTAACATCGTCACGTGGAATGTACAAAAACATCATGTCCCAACTTTTAAAATAGCTTATTCCATACTTTGTACATTCCACAACTAATGAAGTTTTAAACCATACAGTGGATACAACTGGAAACAAGAGGGCCTGAAAGGCCCAAAGTCCCTCACCTGAGATACCAAGATATTATTGGGACAAATCTTCTGACCGAATGTCATGAAGATCAGAAAATAAATCTCTAGAGTGTTAACAAGGTTTTACTATAGCCATATAAGGAAAAATGCCCCGCCCCCTGGCAGCCATGTTTTTCAACCAACCGGCATCATTTTTGAACACTTCCAAAATATTATCGGGATGAATCTTCTGACTAAGTTTCATGAAGATCGGACAGTAAATGTGGCCTCTCGAGTGTTAACAAGATTTTACTATAGCCGTATAAGGAACAAGAGCTGTCTCCATCGAAAGAAATATGCCCCCAAAAAACGCTTTTTCGAAACCTAAACGCAGATTTAGAAACATAAACGCGGACTCTAAGTTCAAGTTCAAGGTCAAAGGGGTCAAAATTTGTGTAAGTATGGAAAGGCCTTGCCATATACACATGCATACCAAATATGAAGGTTACATCTGAAGTGACATAGAAGTTATGAGCATTTTCCGAAACCTAAACGCAAAAGTGCAACGGACAGACAGACTGAAAGACAGTGCAACTGCTATTTGCCAACCTACCGGGGGCATAAAAAAAGTTATGTTTTGATATAGGACAATAACAATCCAACATGCACAACTTCGTAACATAAGGAAAAAAACTCAATTTTTTATGATTAAAGGGCCGTAACTCAGGAGTGTCTTAGTCAATTTGGCTGATTATCAAACTTGACCTAGATCTTTTGACCTTACACATTTTCATGAAGTGTGGCGGAGATCCTATGAAATTTGCTCGAGTCATTGAGCGGAAACAATAAAAAACGCAATTTTTCGATGATTCAAGGGCCGTAACTCAGGAGTGTCTAGGTCAATTTGGCTGATTATCGAACTTAACCTAAATGTTATTGCCTTACACAATTTTATGAAGTGTGGCGAGGATCCTATGACAATTGCTCGAGTAATTGAGCGGAAACGAGAAACAACGCAATTTTTCGATGATTCAAGGGCCGTCACTCAGGAGTGTCTGGGTGAATTCGGCCGATTATCGAACTTGACCTAGATGTTATTGCCTTACACATTTTCATGAAGTTTGGTGAAGATCTGATGACAATTGCTTGACTTATTGAGCAGAAACTAATCGGGACGGACTGACTGACTAACGGACGGTGCGATTTTAATATGCCCCCAGAACCTATGTTCTGGGGGCATAAAAATACCCCGCCACTTGGAAGCCATGTTTTTCAAGCAAACATAATTATTTTCGAACTCATCCAAGACATCATTCAGACCAATCTTCTGACAAAAATTCATGAAGATTGGACAATAAGTGTGGCCTCTAGAGTGTTAACAAGGTTTTACTAAAGCCATATATAGCCATATAAGGAAAAATGCCCCGCCCCTGATGGCCATGTTTTTAAAGCAACAAAAACCATTTTCGAACTCATCCAAGATATCATTGGGACAAATCTTCAGTCCAAGTTTCATGATGATCGGAAAATAAATGTGACCTCTAGAGTGTTAACAAGGTCATACATTTCAATATAATTTAAAATCAAAGTTAATAAGAACATGTGTCGAAAAATGCAAAATAAGCCAGATATTTAATTCTCATATCAAAATTGTTTGTACAGTCAAATTCACCAGAATGTATATCGTGCATGTACGATGTGAATCTTAATTCATACGACACACAAACACTAACTCCGATCCTAATAAAAAGACGAATTCTTCAGTTATTGTAGGAAAATATGTACGAAATATCTTTTCGTCATCATCGGCTTGGGGCGCTAATTTGTTTTTGCTGCATTTTATAAAATTCGTCTTCAATGTCTTGCCTATTTTGTGTTATTGTAACATGTATTTATCAATATATTACAATTTAACACATATAAAAATCGTAAAGTCTGGCTTTAATTGTGTGACAAAAGAATGCCATATTGTACAGAATCATCAAACAATAAAAAACATATTCAAAAGTTTGCTATCTTCCAGAATGTAAAACTATCATTTATCATTAATTCCACTTAATCTTATTGTGCTTAAAAAAATATTTTAAAAAGGGAGACTACTCTGTCAATTCAACATAATTTTTCAAAGCCATTTTGCAGTTACTTCCCTTGACATGCTAAACTAGAGTGTTCACAAGCTGTTTTTACTATATAAATATAAGTAAAATGACACACACCCCCAGCAGCCATGCTTTTTTACCGATCCAAACCATTTTCGAACCCAACCGTCATATCCAGAAAACACATGTTCTGACCAAATTTCATGAACATTGGACCAAAAATGTGACTTCTAGAGTGTTCACATGTTTTCACTATATACATATAGAGAAAACTGCCCCCCCCCCCCCCCTGGCGGCCATGTTTTTTCACTCATCTGGACCATTTTCGAACTCGTCCGAGATATCAATGAAACCAATGTTTTGACCAAGTTTCATGATGATTGGGCATCAAATTTGACTTCTACAGTGTTCACAAGGTTTTTCTTTTTTTTGACCTAGTGACCTAGTTTTTGACCCAGCATGACCCAGTTTCGAATTCAGTTGAGGTATCAATGGGACAAATGTTCTGACCAAGTTTCATGAAGATCGGAAAATAAATGTGGCCTTTAGAGTGTTCACAAGGCAAATGTTGACGGCGCACGACGCACAACACACGGCGGACAAAAGGCGATCACAAATTCTCACCATGAGCACGTTGTGCTCAGGTGAGCTAAAAATGTATTCATCATAGAAATCACTTACAAATACAAGCCATTAGAATCTGCTTTATTAACAATAAGTCATGAAATGAACACAAAACACTTAAACTTATTGCACTTACAACATTGCACATGACAAAAGACTATAAAACACTTGAAGAAAACAAATGTAATAAATAAAAACCCTGGAATGATACAATTTAAGAATTTTCAATATAACACATAAATGAGCATCACATATGTAAAAGTAATTAAATAAATACATATAATAAAAACAAGATCCTTCATTGTAAATATTTAAAACAAAAACAATACAAACAATAACAGCATGTATAGAGATTGCACGACATAAGCACAAACACAAAAAGTATAAAGTATGAATGGTTATCAGTAAAACGAATCATTAAAATATACATACATGTGTACACATGTACATAAACATATCAGCATGTCCTTTTGATGGTATTCTTACATTCTGAAATCTCTCAAGCCAATAAGAGTTATTTATAGAACAAGAATGCTTCTGCAGGCTCAGCATATTTTTTAAAGAAAGATTTGCTTTTCAAACATTCTGCAAACAATTGATACATTCAAGAACTCTGTTTTGTACTATGATAAAACATTCGTGTAAAACACTAAATAATTGAATATACCAACAGCAATCTTTTTTATACAGTATGTGTAACAGCGTTTTGCTACAAACAAGTACTCCAATAACGACATTAAAAGACATGAAATATAACTAGATTCTCAAGGATAATCCTAGATATCTTAGATTGAAAAAAAATATGTTAATACATGTTGTTCTCATATTCATAATTGTTATAGGGCAAATTTAAATAATACTGGCATTATCCAACAATCATAAAAACGTGTGCAAAACACCACCATCCATGACAATTTAATTTCAACAATTTTAAAATGCCCTTCTTATCTCACACTTGTCACATCAACCATTAAAAGTGTTGTTTTTTTACCAAAACGTGACACATCTTAAACTTGAACCCTGAATTGTAGTATTTGTTAAAATACAAGTTAGTATAATATATAGGCAGTCTCTGGAAATCTGGTCTTAATGCATGTGCGTAAGTATTTTCCAAGAATATCCTTTGCACACTGGACATGTTGATCTGGAGTGTTACTTTACCAACAAATGGTCCAACATGCATTCAGCCTGGTATTCCCACATAATATTTACACAGGCCACCAAGTACATGTGACAGTAATGATCTGTTTTTATATTCATTCTAGCTAAAGGTATTAACAGTACAGTGAACATTAAATGGAAATAAAATACTTTATAGCTGGTAAAACTGCATGGAAATAATCTAGTTTCATGATTAAGTGACAAAGTAGCAATTTGGAAACACTATGCTTTATCAATCAGTACAGCATTATATTAAATATTACATTTTACCATAACCTTCACACATACTGTTGAGGTAATCATGAACATTCAACAAAATATAAAATAACATTTAAACATTATTGAACATAGTACACATTTTTTTTAAATCGTCAACACTGTACACATCAATATTTATTGTTATAAATTGTAAACTTCTCAACAAATTCCCAATGACATAACTTGGTCTAAACAAGTTACTCTTTTGAAGCTATAATGCCACAACCTGAACATATTCCTCATAAATATTTGTAGTATCAAATGTCAATGAAAGGGGGGGGGGTAACAATGTACACTGTACAAGTCTCCAACAATACAAAACAAAACCTTGACCCAATCGGCCCCAAATACAACCCCATGCTAAATCTGCTTGTCAGCGAGAGTTGGCCCCAAATGATATCTCTCAATAAAGCCTGTATCTTACACACACAAACCATTCTAGCACAACTTCACTGTCCTTACATAAGTTATTGAGCACAAACTGTTGTCTATTTTAACAAAGACCCAGGGCTTACTCTGCCATTCGCCAAATTAGCCAATTTGGCCACACAAAAATTGCATTTGGCTACAAGGTTTTCTACATTATCACCCATAAAATATCCAAAATAATAAGAATTAAGACATAAAAAAGTAAATTTGGCTACACAAATTTTTGAGCCAGAGGGAGCTCTGAGACCTTGACAAAACTGGCACCAAATGCAACACCATGCTGGAAATTCATACCAGCGAGAGATGTGAGTTTTTGAATGCAAACGTTTACCTGATTTTCCTAAGTACAAAAAGGGGCTTTATTCTGCAAAATTGCAGCTCAGGGTTAGGGGCCTTAGCATGCTACATTGCAATATGATCCCAAAGGAGCGTGTGAATATTCAATTTGATATCTGTAGCAGTGACAGAGACATGTACCGTAATTACTCTATGTTTTCGGACACTTAAAAATATTTATTTTTTTTCGTGTCCGAAAACTTAGATACAAAAAATATTCACAAAATACAGGTGTCCGAAAACTTAGAGTCGAAAATTGAAGTGTCCGAAAATAGCCTCAATTGTATAACGACTACCGGTAATAGCACGTGCTTGTAAAATACCATGCTGTAAAGTATAAATTACAGTTATATATGTTTGCATTGCATTTTAAATCATTTTAAATGCTTAATTTATTTGACCGAAAGTTACTACAAGGTTGTAATTTGACCAACAAGTTCAAAGATAAGCATGTGATGTACCCATACTCGCTAGTATGAACCTGTTATTAACGCAATAAAAAATTCAAACTATGAATTCTTTGTTTGTTCCTTTCCGACAGTTGTTGTCTAACACCTTCCATTGTTCGTAAAACTTGCAATAGGGTGCATCACACTTTGAAGCGTTTAGTATTTGTCACAGTTATTTTACTGAGAAATGGTAGTACCATTGCGGTAGATAATTTAACTGTTAATTTGCGCTACCCCTGGCAATTGTCATAACGTTTATGCTATCGGGCGAAACCATTGTTTAATACCTGTTTACAAGGTTATTTACCCAATTACGCAAATGTAATGGTCGGTTGCCCTCAGGCATGCACCTGCCATGTTTTATGATGTTAATCTGGTTGTAAAACCCCATGATCAAAGTGTCATTAGATATCAAAAACAGGATAGAAATTGTGTAAAATAGCGCTGTGAAATATACTGTCCGAAAACTTAGAGACATTAATTATGGATGAAAACTGGTGTGTCCGAAAATTAAGAGTCACGAAAAATAATTATTTTTGCTAAAAAAAGGAGTGTCCGAAAACATTGGAGTAATTACGGTACTTGTAAGATGCAAACTTTTACCGGAGTTTCAACTTGCACAGAAACCTTACCTTTCAAAGTACAACAGGGGGCATAAACTTGCTTAAAGGTTGGTCCAAGCTATACGTCTTGGTCAGAGAATGTTCATAAAAATCCTGAACACATACGCAAAGTTTTATATAAATATTATTAGCTAATATAGAGATATAGAGTAGTTGCATACAAACTTTAACATTTATAAATTTTTAAAAAGGGCCATAAATCTGCTTATCAGTTCATAGTAATGAAACTTGGTCAGTGACCTAAAACAATGACTCTGAACACATGTGTAACATTTCAACTGGATACGTGTTGTAGAAACAGTGACATAACGAAGTTGTTTATTAACCTGAGCATAAAGAAGACACTGACGATGACCCGACATTAGGGTGTACGTATAGCTCAAACTATCCTGTGTATAGTCAAGATATTAAGGAAGTCAACAATTCTTTTTAAATAATATGGGCCTTGATAATAAGTGCTGAGTTTTGTTTCCTATTTCTAATCAGCCTTCAAGCCACCTGTATATCAGAGAGAGCTGTTTTGATTGTGTTATGCAAGAATGCATTCTCGCTGGAAACCCGAGACACAAACAAGTCGTTGATCATCATCAAACATTCATCAAAGTTCTCCTCCTTGAAGAGCTTATCAGGGGCAGACAACTCCACCAAACTGAGGCTGGCGACTATCTTACACTGGACATTCTGCAGATATTCGTGCAGTTGTCGATTCTGGGCACTGATCAAGGCAAGTTCTCGCTCATTTTGTTGTACCTGCAGGAAATAGAGGTCGAACTTTGTGAGAAATGTAAAGAATAGACAAATGAGATATACCTTGAATTAGCTCTCTAGCAGCAATACTTTTGAGTTACAGTTTACACACGTTTAAAAAATCTTTTTTTTTGTACACAAAAATTTAATATGACCCAACTCTGGTTGTATCATCATAAAAACATTGGAACCAAAATATGTCGGTGCAAAAGTTCACATGCTAGATAAGATGTTTGTAAAGGTTCAGCTCCCAAAAACCAATACATTTTTTACACACCACACAAGTAAACAAGAATGTCAACTTATAATGCAATTAGCCTCTGTATAGGTCTGGGTAACAGTTATCTGTAAAAGGTTATGTAAACACAGGTCTTCATATTGACGTTAACATAGTCATCATGTTTTCAAATAATTGTGCAAATCTCAAGTTAGGTCTGCAGGTAGCCTACCAACACAAAATGTTTTTGCATTACCGCCATCCAAACTCAGGTATTTTTTTAAAGAAATTGTATTTTAATTAAAATTTACAATGACCTTAAACTTGATCCGACTGACTGTCCCAAACAAGGTCTGCATGGTGCAAGCAACAACGGCACATAATGTCAGTCCAATGCCCCCATAATACTTATGTTATTGATTGAAAACCTTTTTTTTTAAGATGAATAGCAACAGTGACCATGACTGAAAGTCTCCCAAAAGAATCCAATGCTATTTATGCATTATCGCTTATAACACAAACATTTAAGCATGATAAACATACAAAACTTATTGTGCAGCAAATATTTTTCTATTTTTGCATCAGTGACCTAGACCATATGCTATCCAAATATCCTATATCCTATATATAGGCAACCTAAGCACACACTTTCAGTGCAATACCTACATCCAAACTCAAGGAGTCACATAACTGTAGATGACTATCCCATAACCAAACACATCCTGTTAAGTGTTAGTTTAGTTTAATTTAAACCTATTTAATTCAGCTTGCCTGCAATTCTTAGTGACTTTAGATGATATCTTGAGAATGTTCCAGGAGTGGGGAATAACCCTGAGAACTCTTAATCCCTATGTGCCTTAGCCACCAGAACCCATCCTGTTGCATGTACACCCACCTTATTTTCCATGCAGGCCACCTCTGCCTTCATCTTGATAAGCTGGGACTCCTCTGCCATGTTGGTTGCACGCAAGTCCTTGATATCCGAGTCCAACAGCTCCAACTCATGGTCCGCATTCAAATCTACAAAGTCCACAACACAAATGACTACATGTATTTGAATCTGAAAGGTTTGCAATACCTATTATAGGGTTCACAATACAGCACATATTAACATTCCAATCTGCAAGGTCCATACGCCCATGGAAACCCTGGTTAAAACAACCCCACACAATGTCCACATCAAATATAGCTTCACAATCTGCAAGGTTCACAGAACATATGACCATTCAGAACTGCAGGGAAAAAAACTACCAATTCAAACAAGAAAGTCAACACAAAACATAATCATGATACCAGTAATCAGCAAGGTCCCTAACACACAAGGGCATTCTAATCAGCAAGGTCCCTAACACACAAGGGCATTCTAATTAGCAATGTCCCTTACACACAAGGGCATTCTAATCAGCAAGGTCCCTAACACACAAGGGCATTCTAATCAGCAAGGTCCCTAACACACAAGGGCATTCTAATCAGCAAGGTCCCAAACACACAAGGGCATTTAATCAGCAAGGTCCCTAACACACAAGGGCATTCTAATCAGCAAGGTCCCTAACACACAATGGCATTTTAATCAGCAAGGTCCCTTACACACAAGGGTATTCTAATCAGCATGGTCCCTAACACACAAGAGCATTCTAATCAGCAAGGTCCCTAACACACAATGGCATTCTAATCAGCAAGGTCCATAACACACAATGACATTCTAATCAGCAAGGTCTCTAACACACATGGAGATTCTAATCAGCATGGTCCCTAACACACAAAAGCATTCTTATCAGCAAGGTCCCTAACACACAATGGCATTCTAATCAGCAAAGTCCCTTACACACAAGGGCATTCCAATCAGCAAGGTCCCTAACACACAAGAGCATTCTAATCATGAAGGTCCCTAACACACAAGTGCATTCTTATCATAAAGGTTCCTAACACACAAGGGCATTCTAATCATGAAGGTCCCTAACACACAATGGCATTCTTATCAGCAAGGTCCCTTACACACAATGGTATTCTTATCAGCAAGGTACCTTACACACACGGGCATTTTAATCAGCAAGGTATCTAATACATATGGGCATTCTAATCAGCAAGAATCCTAACACACATTGGAATTCTAATCAGCAAGGTCCATAATGCACAATGGCATTCTAATCAGCAAGGTCCCTTACACACAAGGGCATTCTAATCAGCAAGGTTCCTAACACACATGGAAATTCTAATCAGCAAGGTCCATAACACACAAAGGTATTCTAATCAGCAAGGTCTCTTACAAACAAGGGCATTATAATCAGCAAGGTCCCTAACACACAAGGGTATTCTAATCAGCAAGGAACCTAACACACATGGGCATTTTTATCAGCATAGTCCCTAACACACAATGGTATTCTAATCAGCAAGGTACCTAACACACATGGGCATTCTAATCAGCAATATCCCAAACACAATGCATTCTTATCAGCAAGGTCCCTAAATCTCAATTGCATTTTAATCAACATATTGCCTAACACACAAGGGCATTCTAATCAGCAAGGTCCCTAACACACAAGTGCATTCTAATCAGAAAAGACCTAACCCAGATGGGCATCCTTATCAGCAATATCCCAAACACACAATGGCATTCTAATCAGCAAGGTCCCATACCCACAATGGTATTCTTATCATTAAGGTCCCTAACACACAAGGGCATTCTTATCATAAAGGTCCGTAACACACAATGGCATTCTAATCAGCAAGGTCCCTTACACACAATGGTATTCTTATCAGCAAGTTCCCTTACACACAAGGGCAT
Organism: Dreissena polymorpha; assembly: GCF_020536995.1. NCBI lineage: Eukaryota > Metazoa > Mollusca > Bivalvia > Myida > Dreissenidae > Dreissena > Dreissena polymorpha. The sequence goes on along the minus strand of NC_068363.1, from coordinate 72,293,353 downwards.
TTTAATCAGCAAGGTCCCTGACACACAAGGGCATTCTAAACAGCAAAGTCCCGAACATACAAGGGCATTCTAATCAGCAAGGTCTCTAATACATATGGGCATTCTAATCAGCAAGGTTCATAACACACGTGGGAATTCTAATCAGCAAGGTCCATAACACACGTGGGAATTCTAATCAGCAAGGTCCATAACACACAATGGCATTCTAATCAGCAAGGTCTCTAACACACATGGGTATTCTAATCAGCATGGTCCCTAACACACAAAAGCATTCTAATCAGCAAGGTCCATAACACACAATGGCATTCTAATCAGCAAGGTCCCTTACACACAAGGGCATTCCAATCAGCAAGGTCCCTAACACACAAGAGCATTCTAATCATGAAGGTCCCTAACACACAAGTGCATTCTTATCATAAAGGTTCCTAACACACAAGGGCATTCTAATCATGAAGGTCCCTAACACACAATGGCATTCTTATCAGCAAGGTCCCTTACACATAATGGTATTCTTATCAGCAAGGTACGTTACACACACGGGCATTTTAATCAGCAAGGTATCTAATACATATGGGCATTCTAATCAGCAAGGTTCCTAACACACATTGGAATTCTAATCAGCAAGGTCCATAATGCACAATGGCATTCTAATCAGCAAGGTCCCTTACACACAAGGGCATTCTAATCAGCAAGGTTCCTAACACACATGGAAATTCTAATCAGCAAGGTCCATAACACACAAGGGTATTCTAATCAGCAATGTCTCTAACAAACAAGGGCATTATAATCAGCAAGGTCCCTAACACACAAGGGTATTCTAATCAGCAAGGAACCTAACACACATGGGCATTTTTATCAGCATAGTCCCTAACACACAATGGAATTCTAATCAGCAAGGTACCTAACACACATGGGCATTCTAATCAGCAATATCCCAAACACAATGCATTCTTATCAGCAAGGTCCCTAAATCTCAATTGCATTCTAATCAACATATTGCCTAACACACAAGGGAATTCTAATCAGCAAGGTCCCTAACACACAAGTGCATTCTAATCAGAAAAGACCTAACCCAGATGGGCATCCTTATCAGCAATATCCCAAACACACAAGGGCATTCTAATCAGCAAGGTCCATAACACACAAGGGCATTTTAATCATGAAGGTCCCTAACACAAAATGGCATTCTAATCAGCAAGGTCCCTAACACACAATGGTATTCTTATCATTAAGGTCCCTAACACACAAGGGCATTCTTATCATGAAGGTCCGTAACACACAATAACATTCTAATCAGCAAGGTCCCTTACACACAATGGTATTCTTATCAGCAAGTTCCCTTACACACAAGGGCATTTTAATCAGCAAGGTCCCTGACACACAAGGGCATTCTAAACAGCAAAGTCCCTAACATACAAGGGCATTCTAATCAGCAAGGTCTCTAATACATATGGGCATTCTAATCAGCAAGGTTCATAACACACGTGGCAATTCTAATCAGCAAGGTCCATAACGCCAAGGGCATTCTAATCAGCAAGGTCACTTACACACAAGGGCATTATAATCAGCAAGGTCCCTAACACAAGGGCATTCTAATCAGCAAGGTCTCTATCACACAAGGGCATTCTTATCAGCAAGGTCCCTTACACACAAGGGCATTCTAATCAGCAAGGTCCCTAACACACAAGAGCATTCTAATCATGAAGGTCCCTAGCACACAAGTGCATTCTTATCATAAATGTTCCTAACACACAAGGGCATTCTAATCATGAAGGTCCCTAACACACAATGGCATTCTTATCAGCAAGGTCCCTTACACACAATGGTATTCTTATCAGCAAGGTACGTTACACACACGGGCATTTTAATCAGCAAGGTATCTAATACATATGGGCATTCTAATCAGCAAGGTTCCTAACACACATTGGGATTCTAATCAGCAAGGTCCATAATGCACAATGGCATTCTAATCAGCAAGGTCCTTTACACACAAGGGCATTCTAATCAGCAAGGTTCCTAACACACATGGAAATTCTAATCAGCAAGGTCCATAACACACAAGGGTATTCTAATCAGCAAGGTCTCTAACAAACAAGGGCATTATAATCAGCAAGGTCCCTAACACACAAGGGTATTCTAATCAGCAAGGAACCTAACACACATGGGCATTTTTATCAGCATAGTCCCTAACACACAATGGTATTCTAATCAGCAAGGTACCTAACACACATGGGCATTCTAATCAGCAATATCCCAAACACAATGCATTCTTATCAGCAAGGTCCCTAAATCTCAATTGCATTCTAATCAACATATTGCCTAACACACAAGGGCATTCTAATCAGCAAGGTCCCTAACACACAAGTGCATTCTAATCAGAAAAGACCTAACCCAGATGGGCATCCTTATCAGCAATATCCCAAACACACAAGGGCATTCTAATCAGCAAGGTCCATAACACACAAGGGCATTTTAATCATGAAGGTCCCTAACACACAATGGCATTCTAATCAGCAAGGTCCCATACACACGGTATTCTTATCATTAAGGTCCCTAACACACAAGGGCATTCTTATCATGAAGGTCCGTTACACACAATGGCATTCTAATCAGCAAGGTCCCTTACACACAATGGTATTCTTATCAGCAAGTTCCCTTACACACAAGGGCATTTTAATCAGCAAGGTCCCTGACACACAAGGGCATTCTAAACAGCAAAGTCCCTAACATACAAGGGCATTCTAATCAGCAAGGTCTCTAATACAAATTTTTCTAGTAAAATTCATTTTAATTAGTAATTACTTACCTGATATCATATGCTATTTACTCCGATAGGATCGTAATTTATCCGGAATTTTTCGTCCAAGGAATCCCACACTTTTTGAGAAACCCGTCTAGTAGGACAGAGCGGTCACATAGTGCCGTGTAGCCGCACAACCAAAACCGGACATTACCCATAATCCACTCTTATTCCAATAAAAAATATGAAATATTAGACGAAGAGCGGGGTGGGAGGTGGGACTTACCAATATCAGGTAAGTAATTACTAATTAAAATGAATTTTACTAGAAAAATTTGTTTTAATAGCTTAATTACGTTACCTGATATCATATGCTGAATTTGCAGCTGAGGCGGGAAGGTTCGCGAAAATCTCCCCATCACAGCGGAACCCATATCTCGGGTTCTCAGCTAATCTTCGTTATTACGGTATTAACTTAATTCACGGATAAGCGTAATATACCTATGCCGTAGGAGATACTACCGTTTGTGCAACCACAAGGGGGCCCAACAAATACAAGTTGTCCTGTTGGCACTCCAGAGAACGAAGATAAAAAGATGAAAAAGTAGTCTGATTCCTTCAGAAAGCAGCTTGAAGCACGTCAGAGAGTGGGGTATGATTAATATATGCCCACGAAGCCGACATTGCTCGTAATTCATGCGGTCTAATCTTAAAAAGGGATGAATCCCTTGATGAAAGAGAAGAGTAAGCCCTTTTTATAGTCGAGGCTACCCAACGGGAAATAGAAGCCGCAGACACATCGCCCCCCCCTTTTAAGGGAATGAAGAGTCTCTTACGAGAACTTCGAATAGACTTAACTCTACTAAGATAGAACTTCAAAGACCTGACAGGGCAGAGGAGTCTATCTTCATCTTCATTACCACAAGTTCTAGAAAGACTTGGGACCTTGAAGGGTTTAGAAGCCATAGAGGGGAGTTGATTTTTAGCAAGGAATCCTGGCTGACACAACAAGGTGACAGAGCCATCGGAGGAATCAAAACGAAGATGGCTTTCTTCGATAGAAAGAGCATGAATTTCACTTCTACGTTTGGATGAAGACATGGTAAGAAGGAAAACGGTCTTCCAGGTTAGGAACTGTAAAGAAGCCTGATTAAGGGGTTCATAGGGAGCTTTAACAAGCGATCCAAGAACACAAGCCAAATCCCATTTGGGGGTAAGAGAACGAGACACAGGACGTTTAAGTTCCATGGCTCGGATCAGTTCCGAAATGGCTGGGTCAGCACAGACTTGTGATGACTTACGAAAAGCCAAGGTATGCGAAAGCACAGATCTGTATCCTTTGATGGAGCTAAGAGAAAGTTTCTTATCATCAAAGAGATAGATTAGAAAATCCGCTATGCGTCTAGTAGAGGGATTGAGGGGATCAATTTTCCCTCGAACACACCAATTAGAGAAGAGTTTCCGGCAAGCATCATAGACTGCTCTGGTGGACTTTCTCCTTGCAGAGGCAACGAGCATTGAAGCCCTGACAGAAAAGCGTTTCTTCTGCAGGGATTGCTTGATAACGGCCAGACGTGTAAGTGGAACATGTCTAAATCCATGTGAAGTCTGCCTCTCTGAGATAGGAGATCTGACCTGTGCGGGAGTTCCCTGGGAAATTCGCACAGGAGACCAAGAAGGTCGTTGAACCAGGATCTCCTGGGCCACCAAGGGGCTATCAGCAGGATCCGGCAAGAGCTCACCCTGATTTTCCCTAAGATTTGGGGAATTAGAATGGGTGGGGGATAAGCGTAAGCGTCCAGTTGATCCCAATCGAACGAAAGCGCGTCTACCGCCCACGCTGCTGGTTCGTACACTGGACTCACATACAGAGGAAGTCTGTGGTTGTCTCTGGTCGCAAACAGGTCGACCAGTGGATAACCGAATGTGATGAATATCTGATTGGCCACTTCCTGATGAAGTGTCCACTCCGATGGAAGTAACTGGTGTTTGCGAGACAAACCGTCCGCCAGGGCGTTGAGACGACCTGGTATGTGTTTGGACAAGAGAGAGACGTTTAGGCTCTTGCAAAGAACAAGTAATTTCATTGTTTCCAGATACAGGGAGTGAGAGTGTGTCCCGCCCTGTTTCTGGATGTAAGCCACGACTGATGTGCTGTCTGTCGATACCATCACACAGGAGTCCCGAAGATGTGATTGGAATTGAGAAACAGCTAGAAAGACTGCTCGCATTTCGAGATTGTTTATGTGCAGGAGAGACTCCTGAGGAGACCACAATCCTGATAATGTCAGGCTGCGGGGTTCCAGGTGAGCGCCCCAACCTTCCATGCTCGCATCCGTTATGAGATGTAAAGACGGTTGCGGGGGAAGAAGCGGTACTCCTGCCAACAGGGTCTCCTCGTCTAGCCACCATTGAAGGTGGGGGACTAAGGACGGAAGGATGGGAATCTGTGTTAGCAGATTGTCTGGAGACCATTTCCATCGAGCTGAGAGATAGTGCTGAAGAGGACGTAGGAAGAGATATACATATCCCAACTGCACGAAGTCTGCTACAGAGCTCAGGATACCGTTGAGTGAGAGGAAATCTTGAGCTGTGATATGAGATTGGGACAGCACCCATCTGACCTTCAAAAGGAGGTCTGATATACGTTGCGGTGAGACCCTGACCCGATTGATGTGGGTCAGAAAATTCATTCCCAGGAATATGAAATCCTGAGAGGGAATGAGGTCTGACTTGGTTACATTGAGAAGGAGTCCTAAAGAGAGGAGCTCCTTCCAAGAGAACTCTAGGTGTAGCAGAAGCAGTTGACGATCGAGCTGGTGTAAGAGCCAATCGTCGAAATACTGAAGCAGTTGAACCCCGTGTAATCGGAGGTGTGCGCTCACTGCAGCCATGAGTTTGGTGAAAACTCGTGGAGCCGTGGCCAATCCAAAGGGCATCGCCCGAAACTGGTAGACCTGGCCTCGAAAGGAGAAGCGCAGGTACTTCCGGTAGTTGGGATGGATAGGAACATGGAAGTATGCATCTTCCAGGTCCAAGGAAACCCCCCATTGCATGGGTTTGATGGAGCGCCGAATGAAGGCAGGAGTCTCCATCTTGAAAGTAGGTTTGACTAGAAACGTGTTGAACACTTTTAAGTCTATGACTGGTCTCCAGGAGCCACTTTTCTTTTGAACAAGGAAAAGGCGACTGTAAAATCCTGGAGAACAAGGGTCGTGAACCCTTTCTACCGCCTGTTTTTCCAGGAGTCCGAAAATGGAGTCTGGAAGTTGTGGATGTGGAGATACCAGATCTATTGGGACGTGAGAGAGTGGGGGCCTTTTTTCGAATTGAAAAGTGAGGCCTTGTGTGACAAGAGAATGAACCCACGCGTCCGAAGTTATTTGGAGCCATCGATTTGCGAAGGGCATAAGTCTGGCCCCGACTGGTACCTCCGGCATCAGAGGTTGTGGCGGTAGAAAGGGGTATGACCTAGGGCTGACCTTTAGGAGGTCCACCCTTGCCGGAAGAAGGATTAAATGACTTCTTGTCCGCATTGGGTTTGCCCTTACTCCAATTTTGTTTTACAGAAGGCTTCCGATAGGAAGTTGTTCTGTTCTGAAAAGGAGGCCTATTAGTGGGCTGACGTGGAGCAGACGGACGCTTAGTAGGGAAACTGTCCCTTTTAGCGTTCTTGGCCGGTGGGGCTCCTGGGGGCTTAGAAGCAGGGCGCTTAAAAACCACAGGGCGCTGGCCAGAGTTGCTCCTAGCTAAAGAGGCATGTATCTGATCTTCACGATCAGCAGTAAGTGCCGACTGTATCCTCCCTCCGAAAAGAGACTCTGCTGTTAGTGGAGCAGTTCGAAGGGAGTTTACGCCTGTTTCCAAAAGGAAATTATTGGGCAAGGAAGAGAGGATGAGGTCTCTCCGAAGCCTTAACATCTCAGACATAGAAGACGCAGCATTGTGAGATAAACACTGCGTAGTACGTGAAAGATGTATTAACAAGGCCCGGAGCTCCTCTGGGATTGAATCAGAGAGCTCCCAAACCAAGTCTAAGGCTGTGGCTGCCATGAGATCTAGCTGGTTAGCCAGACCTATGGAACGGCGTTCTCTCAGCTCCCAATTTTCCAACAGGGAAAGAGGGACTGATGTATGGGTAGATGATGAAGGCATTGTAAGTGACAGCTTACTAATGTCAGCATCAGGAACCGGAAGTTTGGAAAGGTCCAAACCGGTAGCAGGATCTGGTACCGGGGCCTTATAACTTTTCCCGCCGTCCATCTGTTTAGGCTCCGTCAGCTCCTTAGGGGCTTTCCATGGAGATGGCGAAGGCTTATTGGCTGGTTCAAGTGACTGGAAAACAGCCATTGTGGAAGAGCCAATAGGAAGGCGTAGATCCACTCGGGAAGTAGCCTTACTTATCCTGCCGGGCTCTCGTCTGCGTGCTACCTGTTCTGTAACGGTAACTGCAGATCCTGTGAGAGACAAGGAAGGGCGGGGGCAGAAGTCCTCATCTAAGGTATTGAACATAAGTTCGTATACCTGATTGATGGAGGCCAAATAATAAAGTTCGGCCTCATTAGACTCCGAACACGCCTCAATCGAACCATCTGCGGGAGCATTGGATTGATTGAAACCGGTGGATACTGTTCGGCGGCGCTGGGAATGATGTTTCCTCATCGAACGTCTCCCCGAGCGCTGGCGTGATCGCTCTTTATGAGGCAATCTACGCCGAGAAACACTCGGTGAGCGTGAACGACGTCCCCTCCGGTAATGATGAGGGCTATTTGAAGTAGACGATGAGTCATACGACCACGAGCCCGAGGTGGAGGAGTAGTCGGAAACATCAGACACTACACGTTTACGTCTGTGACTCACAGTAGAAACGCGGCTGCGTCTACCTTTGTGGATTACTGACAAGTTAGTGTCAACATCTACGGTGACCCGAACGGTCTGTGGCACAGACCGAAACCCGGTGACCGGATCGGTCATTACATGACTGGTGACCGGACCGGTCAATGAACGGTGACCGGTCACAGCATGACCGGTGACCGGCCCGGTCACAGCATGACCGGTGACCGGACCGGTCAATGACCGGTGACCGGTTGACCGGTCATAGCATGACCGGTGACTGGACCGGTCAGTGACCGGTGACCGGTTGACCGGTCATAGCATGACCGGTGACCGGACCGGTCAATGTTGACCGGTGACCGGTGACCAGTGCCCGGTGAAGTCTCCGGACCGGTCAACTGGTCATTCCCGATGAACGGACCGGGCAAATTTTGTCCGGTGTCGTCACGGGGTAGGGACCGATGCCTGGCAGCTACTGGTGGCATATGGACAAGATCGTGTGGTGAAAAGTCCCGACACACGGAACTTTTCCTATGTTGATCTGATGCCGAGTCATTCAAATGGTCATTCCCGATGAACGGAATGGGCAAATTTTGTCCGGTTTCGTCACGGGGTAGGGACCGATGCCTGGCAGCTACTGGTGTAGTATGGTCAAGATCGTGTGGTGAAAAGTCCCGACACACGGAACTTTCCCTACTTTGATCTGAACTATTCTTGTTGCGTCCACGACTCTTGAAGGGTCGACGCTTAATGGCCCAGGTATCAGCAGACCAATGCTCACAGAAAGGGCAGCAGTTATCCTGGGTACATCCTGAACACGACAGGCAGCTACCATGGTTGTCCCATGCTGCCTTTGTGTGTCCACATGAGCCACATGTTTGAGGCATACTTTGCCTTGAACAAACAAACAAATACACAAAACGATACAGAAATACACGGATATATATACGGATAATGTTTTAAAACAATACAAAAACTTCTCTATTCTGTTAAACAGAAGAATCCAGCGAAACAGAAGCAACAATTAAGTTTATAACAAAATGTCGGCCTTTGTATATCGCCATCCGGAATAAGAGTGAATTATGGGTAATGTCCGGTTTTGGTTGTGCGGCTACACGGCACTATGTGACCGCTCTGTCCTACTAGACGGGTTTCTCAAAAAGTGTGGGATTCCTCGGACGAAAAATTCCGGATAAATTACGATCCTATCGTAGTAAATAGCATATGATATCAGGTAACGTAATTAAGCTATTAAAACAAATGGGCATTCTAATCAGCAAGGTTCATAACACACGTGGGAATTCTAATCAGCAAGGTCCATAACACAAGGGCATTCTAATCAGCAAGGTCTCTATCACACAAGGGCATTCTTATCAGCAAGGTCCCTTACACACAAGGGCATTCTAATCAGCAAGGTCCCTAACACACAAGGGCATTCTAATCAGCAAGGTCCCTAACACACAAGGGCATTCTAATCAGCAAGGTCCCTAACACACAAGGGCATTCTAATCAGCAAGGTCCCTAACACACAAGGGCATTCTAATCAGCAAGGTCCCGTACACACAAGGGCATTCTAATCAGCAAGGTCCCTAACACACAAGGGCATTCTAATCAGCAAGGTCTCTTACACACAAGTGCATTTTAATCAGCAAGGTCCCTTACACACAAGGGTATTCTAATCAGTAAGGTCCCTTACACACAAGGGCATTCTAATCAGCAAGATCCCTAACACACAAGGGCATTCTAATCAGCAAGGTCCCTAACACACAAGGACATTCTTATCAGCAAGGTCCCTTACACACAAGGGCATTCTAATCAGCAAGGTCCCTTACACACAAGGGCATTCTAATCAGCAAGGTCCCTAACACACAAGGGTATTCTAATCAGTAAGGTCCCTTACACACAAGGGCATTCTAATCAGCAAGATCCCTAACACACAAGGGCATTCTAATCAGCAAGGTCCCGTACACACAAGGGCATTCTAATCAGCAAGGTCCCTAACACACAAGGGCATTCTAATCAGCAAGGTCTCTTACACACAAGTGCATTTTAATCAGCAAGGTCCCTTACACACAAGGGTATTCTAATCAGTAAGGTCCCTTACACACAAGGGCATTCTAATCAGCAAGATCCCTAACACACAAGGGCATTCTAATCAGCAAGGTCCCTAACACACAAGGACATTCTTATCAGCAAGGTCCCTTACACACAAGGGCATTCTAATCAGCAAGGTCCCTTACACACAAGGGCATTCTAATCAGCAAGGTCCCTAACACACAAGGGCATTCTAATCAGCAAGGTCCCAAACAGTTTTTCCTTTTCTCTTATTTCTGAGAACAAAGTATTAAAGTATATTTCATGGTTAGGGGTAAACAAATCAACAGGACTTGATGGTATTCCGTCTTGGTTTGTGAGAGATGGTGCCCCAATAATTACCAGTCCCTTAGCCCATATCATTAATGTATCCCTTATCCAAGGTACTGTACCTGATGATATGAAATCTGCCAGATCTGTCCTTCTTTTCAAGAAAGATGATAAAACTGCTGTTGGTAACTATAGACCAGTATTTATCCTCTGTATTATATCCAAAATTTTTGAAAGAGTTGTCTATGACCAAGTTGAGTCATATCTCAAAAGTAATAAAATGCTCTTTGAATTCCAATCAGGTTTTAGATGTGGGTTTTCCACGGACACTTGCTTAATTCACTTGACAGATTTCATTCGTCTAGAAATGGACAAAGGTAATCTAGTGGGTATGATTCTGTTAGATCTACAAAAAGCTTTTGACACTGTAGATCACTCTATCCTTCTCATGAAACTTAAAACCCTGGGTCTCGGTGACGACATTCTGAATTGGTTTTCATCCTACTTATCTGATAGACAACAACTTGTTGATGTATCAGATACTAAATCTACTACGGCCAACATTACATGTGGGGTGCCTCAAGGTTCTATTCTCGGACCTCTCCTTTTCCTGATCTATGTCAATGATATGTCGTCAGCAACAAAGAATAAACTTTTACTGTATGCGAATGATTCTTGCATCTTAGTTTCAGGTCAAAACAAGTGTCAAATAGAGCAAGCCCTTACTCAGGATCTTAATGAAGTGAGCCAATGGTTAATTGACAACAAGTTATCTCTTCACCTTGGTAAAACTGAATCAATTCTCTTTGGTACCAAACATAAGCAAAGGTCAAATCCCAGGTTAAATATAATATGTAATGACACAGTTATAGAACCTACAACTGCAGTCAAGTACCTTGGGACCAATATTGACCAGAATTTATCATTTGTCAATATGGCTTAGTCTGTTGTAAAGAAATCTAACTCTCGGTTACAGTTTTTATAGCGTAAAAGCAAGTATTTAACCCAGCATACCAAGTAACTTCTTGTGATGTCCTTAATCCAGTGTCATTTTGACTATGCTTGTTCTATATGGTACAATGGTCTTACACAGTTTTGGAAGAATAAACTTCAGGTAACCCAAAATAAATTGATCCGTTTTGTGCTCAATCTTGATTCTAAAACTCATATTAGCCTGGAACATTATACCTCTTTGCAATGGTTGCCATTTGACAAACGTGTCGAGCAAATAATGCTCTCCCATGTTTTTAAGATCAAAAATGGTCTATCTCCTAACTACTTGTCAGACCAGTTTATTCCCCAGAATTCTGTCCATTCCCATAATACCAGATTAAGTAATAAAGGTGCTTTCTCTGTACCAAAGGTTAAAGGAAATGGGAAGAGGTCCTTCAGTTACTTGGGTTGCACATTGTGGAATAAACTACCATCTTTTATAACCCAGATGACATTATTGTCCAGTTTTAAATCTGCAATCAAACAACATCTTTTAAACAGAGTCTTTTAATCTATTTTAAGTTGCTATGCTATGCTGTTAAATGTTTACATTTTCATTTCCCAATGTCTTATCATTTCAGATTAATAATACATTCATACTTATTGTGACTTTTTAATTTTTGTTTGTTGTAGTAACCTTTAATTTTTAATCCATCCAAATTTATCTGTGATATGACAATCATAATTGATACATTTGTGTTCATTGATCTGAATCTCAGTATTATATTTCATGTATTTATTATGATTAACATAGTGTTTAGTATTAATTTATTACTAGTGCCTCTCTAGCCGTGCCACCAACAATCAAGGACCACAATGGAAATAAGGGATATTGCTCTTTTTTTGTGTAATCCTTGGCGTTAGTGTGCATGCCATTGTGCATTCTATGCATGTACTTTTCAATTATGATTGTTTTTACTTCATATTGTTTTATGTACATGTTGTTTCAATGCATTGTGAGTATGTTTGCTATCTCCGAAATAAATCTATCTATCTATCTAACACACAAGGTCATTCTAATCAGCAAGGTCCCTAACACACAAGGGCATTCTAATCAGCAAGGTCCTTAACACACAAGGTCATTCTAATCAGCAAGGTCCCTAACACACAATGGCATTCTAATCAGCAAGGTCCCTAACACACAAGGGCATTCTAATCAGCAAGGTCCCTTACACACAATGGCATTCTAATCAGAATGTCCCTAACACACAAGGGCATTCTAATCAGCAAGGTCCCTTACACACAAGGGCATTCTAATCAGCAAGGTCCCTAACACACAAGGGCATTCTAATCAGCAAGGTCCCTAACACACAAGGGCATTCTAATCAGCAAGGTCCCAAACACACAAGGGCATTCTAATCAGCAAGGTCCCTAATACACAATGGCATTCTAATCAGCAAGGTCCCTAACACACAAGGGCATTCTAATCAGCAAGGTCCCTTACACACAATGGCATTCTAATCAGAAATGTCCCTAACACACAATGGCATTCTAATCAGCAAGGTCCCTTACACACAATGGCATTCTAATCAGCAAGGCCCCTTACACACAAGGGCATTCTAATCAACAAGGTCCCTTACACACGATGGCATTCTTATCAGCAAGGTTAACAGCACACATACTCAAAAGGGAACAAATAATGATTTGTAAATAAGTCACTTCAGAACATATTGGCAATAATTATCAAAACTGTCACCTTTTTGATTGTCAACTCTATGTTAGAGTATGGCAAGATGTGGGTGATTTTTTAATATTTAAATTTTTTAATGTTTATCACCAAAGTGCAAAGCAATTAACCCGTTATTATTTAAAAATGGCCGAGTGACAAGTAACAGAACTTTTATCAGTAAAATCTATCTCCTGTCTTTCAGCACGTTTATTGAGCCTAAAATATTTTAAAAATACAAGTATATCATTAGTCCTGATGATTAACAATTTAAAAATAAGCAAAACATTTAAAAAACACTATTATAAGTCGTAAAAGCCCTTCCTTTGTTCAGGAGCAAAGTGAAAATGGCTACATAGAGACCAGAGCAGCCTTCAAGTGACTTGCAGTCTGTTCAGGTTTTATGCTGTTTGCTGTTCATCAGTATGTTATGGTTGGAAATGAAGCCTTTTAAACTTGAATCTAGTAAGAAAGGTCTTTAGTTCAATTTGATATTCTAAGGAACAAAAAACGCATTAAAATGCGTACATTAGAGGTAAATATACTGATAAATCAGCAAACAGCAACCTGAACAGGCTAGTTACTCAGAGGCTGTTCTGGTTACAAATAGCCATTCTAACTTTTCAGTTAAAATATGCACTGACTCAGTACCTTCTCCATTGTCCACTTTCTGTTGCAGCACAGCCAGTTCAGCAGGGCTCAATTTGGCCCTCTTGATGGCCTGTGTTGCCCGTGGACAGCCAGAAAGACTGCGGTGTGACAGGAAGTTGCCGTTCACGTGGCCCGAACCATCACAGCCTGGTGTAGGACACCTGCAGTGTAGAAACTAGACCTTTGGAACAAACATGACTAATACCTCTACAGTGGTTTATCAGCTCTACATCCACAGTGGTTCATCAGCTATACCTGAACACTGGTTTATCAGCAGAACCTTCACACTGGTTTACCAGCTACACCTTCACACTGGTTTCCCAGCTATACCTTCAAACTAGTTTCCCAGCTATACCTGCACACTGGTTTCCCAGCTATACCGTCACACTGGTTTCCCAGCTAAACCTTCACACTGGTTTCCCAGCTATACCTTCACACTGGTTTCCTGGCTATACATTCACACTGGTTTCCCAGCTATACATTCACACTGGTTTATCAGTTATACCTTCACACTGGTTTACCCACAGGTACTTGAAAAAAAAATTGTGGCGCTTATATATATAGTAATAAGGACCAATTTTTTTTTCAAGTACCTGTGGGTTTACCAGCTGTACCTTTCACACTGGTTTATCAGCTATACCTACACAGTGGTTTATCAGCTTTACCTTCAAACTGGTTAATCAGCTATACCTTCACACTGGTTTATCAGCTAAACCTACACAGTGGTTCATCAGCTATACATTCACACTGGTTTATCAGCTATACCTACACAGTGTTTCATCAGCTATACATTTACACTGGTTTATCAGCTATACCTACACACTGGTTTACAAGCTATACCTTTACACTGGTTTACCAGCAGTACTTTCACGATGCTTAACCAGCTATACCTTTACACTGGTTTACCAGCTGTACCTTCACACTGGTTTACCAGCTGTACCTTCACCCTAGTTTACCAGCTATACCTTCACAGTGGTTTGCCAGGTATGACTCACACTGGTTTATCAGCTATACCTCCACACTGGTTTACCAGCTATACCTTCACACTGGTTTACCAGCTATGCCTCCACACTGGTTTACCAGGTATACCTACACACTGGTTTATCAGCTATACCTCCACACTGGTTTAATAGCTATACCTCCACACTGGTTTACCAGGTATACCTCCACACTGGTTTACCAGCTATACCTCCACAATGGTTTATCAGCTATACCTCCACACTGGTTTATCAGCTACACTTCCACACTGGTTTATCAGCTATACCTTCACACTGGTTTATCAGCTATACATCCACACTGGTTTCCCAGCTGTACTTTAAAACTTGTTTATCAGCTGTACCTTCATACCAGTTTACCAGCTGTCCCTTTTAACTAGTTTACCAGCTGTACCTTCACACCAGTTTGCCATCTGTACCTTCAAACTTGTTTATCAGATGTACCTTCCAACTTGTTTATCAGCTGTACCTTCACACTCATTTACCAGATGTACCTCCACGCTTGTTTACCAGATGTACTTTCACACGTGTTTACCAGATGTACCTTCACACTCGTTTACCAGATGTACCTTCACACTCGTTTACCAGATGTACCTTCACACTTGTTTACCAGATGTACCTTCACACTCATTTACCAGATGTACCTTCACACTCGTTTACCAGATGTACCTTCACACTCGTTCACCAGCTGTACCTTCAAACTTTTGTTTATCAGCTATACCTTCACACTGGTTTCACAGCTATACCTCAACACTGGTTTCCCAGCTGTACCTTCAAACATGTTTATCAGCTGTACCTTAACATCGGTTTACCAGCTGTACCTTTAAACTTGTTTATCAGATGTACCTTCACACTTCTTTACCAGCTGTACCTTTAAACTTGTTTATCAGCTGTACCTTCAAACTTGTTTATCAGCTATACCTTCACACTGGTTAATCAGCTATACCTTCACACTGGTTTACCATCCATGTTTTAGAGCAAATGACTCATAAATGTGTTGATCATTTAGCAAGGAAAAGAGTCTGAGACAACTACACTCCATGTGATGACACGTTCAAAGTTTCAATTAAATCACTTTAGAAATGTGGAAGAAGTTCACAAAATAACTTAAAAGATATTATGCAGACTTATCAAATGACCAACCGACAAACCCATTGACAGAGTGACACATAAAAATTAAATAAATAAATAAAAGAATAGGTATTCTAATACAAGGAAGGTCCCAACAAATCTTATGAGGAAATAGCTTCAAAGTACATTCTACAAATAATTTATATATACATAAATTTAACCCATTACCCTTCAAGTTATTCAGAAAGTTGTAAAGTTGTAAAAATCTTGTTACAATTCTTTTTCAAAAAGAGCTATCAAGTAATTAAATAATGATTTCTTACACGCAAGGCTCCATTTTCAATGCTGCAGCAATGTCAAAAGTTCCCTCAATGCCCGCAAACAGGTGGCGCTGCAATCGATACTTGTTGGCCATGGGGCAACCTGAAGCACTGAATTAACCAGGCAAAAATTGGTTTCAGAATAAGCCAACTTAAAATACAATCAAGAGCTTTACTATTCTTCCCTTTTGATCTTATAATGTACATTTTCTGTCAGTCATCTGATATTATGACCACAAAGACATATTTGAAGTTGTATATCTGTAGAACGTATATGGAACATGTACCGGTAAACTCAAAGCTAATAATTTATAAATTACCAGTACAATTTTAATAACTTACAAATTAATTTGATTGAATTTCATAAAAATTTGAAGCGAGGTCGGCAAGTAAGCTTCCAACACATACAATTTCAGCACAACATTGCCATAAAAACTTCAGTTATTAAGCTGAAACACTTTTTCTATTTGAAGTAACAATGACCATGACTAAACTGGCCCCAAATGCTATCCCACCCTAGGCCTGCATGAAAGCTACCATGACTGAACTGGCCCCAAATGCTATCCCACCCTAGGCCTGCATGAAACCTACCATGACTGAACTGGCCCCAAATGCGATCCCACCCTAGGCCTGCATGAAACCTACCATGACTGAACTGGCTCCAAATGCTATCCCACCCTAGGCCTGCATGAAACCTACCATGACTGAACTGGCCCCAAATGCTATCCCACCCTAGGCCTGCATGAAACCTTCCATGACTGAACTGGCCCCAAATGCTATCCCACCCTAGGCCTGCATGAAAGCTACCATGACTGAACTGGTCCCAAATGCTATCCCACCCTAGGCCTGCATGAAACCTACCATGACTGAACTGGTCCCAAATGCTATCCCACCCTAGGCCTGCATGAAACCTACCATGACTGAACTGGTCCCAAATGCTATCCCACCCTAGGCCTGCATGAAAGCTACCATGACTGAACTGGCCCCAAATGCTATCCCACCCTAGGCCTGCATGAAAGCTACCATGACTGAACTGGTCCCAAATGCTATCCCACCCTAGGCCTGCATGAAACCTACCATGACTGAACTGGTCCCAAATGCTATCCCACCCTAGGCCTGCATGAAACCTACCATGACTGAACTGGCCCCAAATGCCTTCCCACCCTAAGCCTGCATGAAACCTACCATGACTGAACTGGCCCCAAATGCTATCCCACCCTAGGCCTGCATGAAACCTACCATGGCTGAACTGGCCCCAAATGCTATCCCACCCTAGGCCAGCATGAAAGCTACCATGACTGAACTGGCCCCAAATGCTATCCCACCCTAGGCCTGCATGAAAGCTACCAACAAACAAAATTACAGCCCAATATCTGAAGCCAAACTATTAAGATTGAACACTTTTCTATTTTCAATTACAGTGACCTAGACCTCTCAGTCCCCATATGCAATACCGCATCAGATGAACCTGTAACCTATGTACAAACACAAATTGTAACACAATATTTGCAACCTACCTAAAGTTATTATAGGGAACATTTTAATTACCTTTAGAGAAGTATTGATAACACTATTCAATGAAAAGTCAAACTAATAAATGATTTATGAAAAATTCATTTTATCATAATTAGTTGTTTAATTTATCTCTATGATATATTAAGACCTTTAACACCATATGCAATATTTGATATGTTTATATGGTTGTACGTCATTAAACAAGAGCACCGCCTTGCGGGTGCAGACCGCTCATCTATTTTCTTTTTAAAGGTGAAGGGACTCTCATTTTCAATCACAAAGGAGGGAGGAGTGGAGTGAAGAGGGGTGTATAGTGTGGGGTTGTGGACATTTATTACATTATCTTCCAAAAAAGCGAAAAAAAAAAAAAAAAAAAAAAAAATTGGGGGGGGGGGGGGTATAGTGTGAGGGTGTGGTGATAATTTGTGAGATGATCTTAAAAAAAAAAAAAAAAAAAAAAAAAATCAAAAAAAAAATTTGGGGGGGGGGGGGGGGGTGGGGGGGTGGGGTGGGGGTATAGTGTGAGGGTGTGGTGGTCATTTGTGAGATGATCTTATAAAAAAAAAAAAAAAAAAAAAAAATTAGGGGGGGGGGGGAGGGGGGGAGGGGGGGGAGGGCACGGGGGATGGTTTGGGTGAAGTCTATTGTGGTATGTCAGGTAAGAGTAGTTTCATCAAAGTATCGATCAAATCTAATCATAAATAAAGAAGTTATGGCAATTTTAGCAAAATTTAATAATTTGACCTTGAGAGTCAAGGTCATTCAAAGGTCAAAGTAAAATTCAAGTTGCCAGGTACAGTAACCTCATGATAGCATGTAAGTATTTGAAGTTTGAAAGCAATAGCCTTGATACTTCGAGTGGATCGAAACACAAAATTTAACCATATATTAAAAGTTACTAAGTCAAAAAAGGGCCATAATTCCGTAACAATGACAACCAGAGTTATGCAACTTGTCCTTTTACTGTACCCTTATGATAGTTTGTGAGTGTTCCAAGTATGAAAGCAATATCTATGATACTTTAGGGGTAAAGTGACCAAAACATAAATCTTAACCAAATTTTCAATTTTCTAAGTATAAAGGGCCCATAATTCCGTCCAAATGCCAGTCAGAGTTACATAACTTTGCCTGCACCGTCCCCTTATGATAGTTCATAAATCTTGCAAGTATGAAAGCAATAGCTTTGATACTGTAGGAATAAAGTGGACCTAAACACAAAACTTAATCAAATTTTCAATTTTCTAAGTATAAAAAGGGCACATAATTCTGTCAAAATGCCAGTCAGAGTTACATTACTTTGCCTGCACAGTCCCCTTATGATAGTTAGTAAGTGTTGCAAGTATGAAAGCAATAGCTTTGATGCTTAAGGAATAAAATGGACCTAAACACAAAACTTAACCAAAATTGTCAATTTTCTAAGTATAAAAAGGGCACATAATTCTGTCAAAATGCATGCCAGAGTTATCTAACTTTGCCTGCCCAGTCCCCTCATGATAGTAAGTAAGTGTACCAAGTTTGAATGCAATAGCATTGATACTTACTGAGAAAAGTGGAACTAAACCCAAAACTTAACCAAAATTTGCAATTTTTTAAGTATAAAAAGGGCACATAATTCTGTCAAAATGCACGCCAGAGTTATCTAACTTTGCCTGCCTAGTCCCCTCATGATAGTAAGTAAGTGTACCAAGTTTGAATGCAATAGCATTGATACTTTCTGAGAAAAGTGGACCTAAACGCAAAACTTAACCGGACGCCGACGCCAACGCCAACGCCAACGCCAACGCCAACGCCGACGCCGACGCCAAGGTGATGACAATAGCTCATAATTTTTTTTCAAAAAATAGATGAGCTAAAAAAGGACTCAGATTTAGGAATATACGGTTACATGTGATAAAATGGTAAATGTAAAACCATCATAATCATTTAATTATTGACCTACTAATATGTAGCCTTTTTTGTAGAAATGGATATCACTAAAAACCTGGCATATTGAAAATTAAATTAGCGATTTAATGATTTTTATGCATACTTTTAAATACATTTTTTAGAAACCGACCTTCTGTGGGAGAGGTACTTGCCAGTGATATGGCCTGACCCATCACAGCCTGGTATAGGACATCTGAAACAGCAAAATATACTTCTTCATATATCCAGAAATTATATTGTACGCCTAAAAAGGAAAGAACACCTTCATAATTTCAAGAATCCATAAATTACGATCTTCAACTCTTGCTTTGCTTTTCTTTACATTTAAGTGAAACTCATAACATAACACGCTACCGTGGTATGAGGAGGACTTACCAAAGGTTATCAAGTTGTGACCTTTCATCAAACCAATCAGAGCCTTGCTTTCATGGTCCATGGTATGAGGAGGACTTACCAAAGGTTACCTTTCATCAAACCAATCAGAGCCTTGCTTTCATGGTCCATGGTATGAGGAGGACTTACCAAAGGTTATCAAGTTGTGACCTTTCATCAAACCAATCAGAGCCTTGCTTTCATGGTCCATGGTATGAGGAGGACTTACCAAAGGTTATCAAATTGTGACCTTTCATCAAACCAATCAGAGCCTTGCTCTCATGGTCCATGGTATGAGGAGGACTTACCAAAGGTTATCAAGTTGTGACCTTTCATCAAACCAGTCAGAGCCTTGCTTTCATGGTCCATGGTATGAGGAGGACTTACCAAAGGTTATCAAGTTGTGACCTTTCATCAAAACAATCAGAACCTTGCTTTCATGGTCCATGGTATGAGGAGGACTTACCAAAGGTTATCAAGTTGTGACCTTTCATCAAACCAATCAGAACCTTGCTTTAATGGCCCATGGTAGGAGGAGTTATCAAAGGTTATCAAGTTGTGACCTTTCATGAAAGCATGGTATGATATCACACTTCTGCAACACAGCTTACCTGAGTGGTTCATCGTCCCTCTTCTCAATCTCTTTGCCGAGGATCCTCTTGAGTTTCGCTGCCCTGGGACAGCCAGACAGGCTCCGATGGGATGTGTAGTTGCCAGTCACATGACCAGAACCGTCACAACCCGGAGTAGGGCATCTTGAACACGAAGAGAAAGTAGCTTGAAGTATTTAGTGAAAGGATTTAGTTTCATAAGAAACTTTCATATCAAATAAAGGGTGCACAATCTTATTAGTGCTTTGCATATACATTGTATATAATTCTTAATGTTCAAGATTATAAAATTAATATATTTCTGTAACAACTGCAAACTTTCTTGTTAAGTTTTTTGTAAACCTATAACTGAAGTTTTAGTAATCATGTTAAGCTATTTGCATAAAGTATCGGATGTGTTCTCAAAATGTTACTAGTTTTGTGTTGTTATTGTTAGTGAAAATTTTTGCTGTACAATATTTCAGTTAAACATAAACAATCAGCATAATGTAAACATATTTATATGGATAGATGACTTAAAATTCAGTAATATTAACATAGATGATGTGCAATAAAACAAATATATTCACAAAAGAGAGAATACATTTCACCCATTACCCAATAAACAAAACATTTAGCCAACAAAATACAAAGATACAACAATTATTTGAATATGAAATAAATATAACATCCATACCTGCTTGATCGTTCAAAGAAGTAAACAACACCATGCCAACCTCTGGGATTTGGGTGGACTATACTTCCCAACTCCAAGGAAACTTCATCACTCAATTTGTCACTCAAAATGACCAGGGGATCTTCTCATTCAAATTCAACAAGACTATTGCCAAGCAATAAAAGTCCCCTACTGGCTCCACCATTGTCAGAAATTTCACCATTTTCAGAATATTTATTTTTTTGTTTCCTGGCAACCACAATTTTTGACATAGGAACAAAATGAAATGACGTGCATAATGTCCATATTGCCATCTATCCATGTTCAGAGTTTCATGAAAAAATATAAGGAACTTTTAAAGTCATCGCAGGATCCAGAAAAACACACCATTTTCAGCACTATTTCTAGTCTATTTGTTGCCATAGCAACCACAATTTTTGAGGTAGAAACAAAATGAAATGACGTGCATAATGTCCATATTGCCATCTATCCATGTTGCAAGTTTCATGAAAAAATATTAATAACTTTTTAAGTTGTCGTAGGATCCAGAAAAACACACCATTTTCAGCACTATTTCTAGTCTATTTGTTGCCATAGCAACCACAATTTTTGACGTAGGAACAAAATGAAATGACGTACATAATGTCCATATTGCCATCTATCCATGTTGCAAGTTTCATGAAAAAATATTAAGAACTTTAAAAGTTGTCGCAGGATCCAGAAAAAAACACCATTTTCAGCACTATTTCTAGTCTATTTGTTGCCATAGCAACCACAATTTTTGACATAGGAACAAAATGAAATGACGTGCATAATGTCCATATTACCATCTATCTATGTTCCAAGTTTCATGAAAAATTATTTAGAACTTTTAAAGTTATCGCAGGATCCAGAAAAGTGTGACGGACGGAGGGAGACAAAACCATAAGTCCCCTCCGGTGAAACCGGTAGGGGACTAATTATCACATAGCCTATTCAGATCATGATGAATTTCTCTAACAAGCGAAAAATGCTTACGGTTACACCATCCATTATTATTTCAATGTAAGCATTTGTGTATTCCTTTATGTATTTTGTATGTCCTTTACTTTAAGAATAAACTTACATAACAGATTATATTAAAATTAAGTCTATTAAAACTTCATTTTGTAGCAAAGTCTTACACGCTTAAGTGGAGATTTTACTGGCTTTTTCGCTTGAACTTGGCTTCACTTTATATTGTTATTTTTTATTCACTTGAAGGCTTCCACTCAATAAAAAAGCAGAAACATTTCTCAATTATGCTTGCAATTGAACTGTTTTGTCCATAAATGGTCATGTTTTGTTTTATATTATTGCATAATAGCTGATATTTATGTTCATGTTTTGTTTGATATAAATGCATACTGGCTGACATTAATGCTCATGTTTTGTTTTATATATCTCCGCCAAGGACGGTCCCAAGTCCGCGCTGAAAAAGGAGGAGGGTTGGGCATAGGGCTAGCTACCCTACCCTGTTGAAACCTTATTGCTACAGAAACGCAAAACAGAATAACAACAGACATCACGGACCTGGGAGAAGGTGGACCTCCAGCTGGAGGACGTATGACGCCGGACGGTGAAAGCTAGTGTCAACTGGAAGCCATCAGGCCGAAGACCATCATCTCCACTAGGACCTCTACCACCATCGGTACATAGAATGTCCGAACAATGTATGAGACCGTGAAGACAGCACAGGTGGCCGCAGAGATGAGGAAGTTCAACCTCACCATCCTAGGGATCAGTGAATCAAGATGGACTGGCTCTGGGAAGAAGCGACTGACTTCCGGTGAGTTACTGTTGTTCTCAGGGCATGAGCAGGAGGATGCAGCACACACCCAGGGAGTAGCCCTAATGCTTTCCAAGTCGGCACAGAGAGCGCTCATTGGGTGGGAGGCACACGGACCTTGGATCATGACGGCCTCTTTCCTTACAAAGAAGAAGAGGATAAACATGGACATAATCCAGTGCTACGCCTCAACAAACGACAGTACAGAGGATGAGAAGGACAACTTCTACAATAGACTGTCAACCATCATACAAGACAGACCAAAGAGGAACATCACCATTCTAATGGGTGACTTTAACGCCAAGATGGGCAGTGACAACCGAGGATATGAGGAGATCATGGGAAAGCAAGGGTTAGGCGAGATGAACGACAACGGGGAGAGATTCGTCGACCTGTGCGCCACAAGTAACCTGGTCATCGGAGGAAGTGTTTTCCACCACAGAAGGATACACAAGTCAACCTGGGTGTCACCAGACCCGTCAACGGAGAACCAAATTGACCACTTGTGCATCGCAAGGAGTTTACGTCGCTCTCTTCAGGATGTACGTGTCGAGCGAGGAGCAGACATGGCTTCGGACCATCATCTCCTTGTCGCCCGATTGAAACTAAAGCTGAAGAAAAGTTGGACAGGGGGGCCCAACCAACGCCAACGGTACAACACTGCCACTCTGAAAGACAACTGGAAGCAAGAAGAGTTCAAGGTCACTCTCTCCAACAAGTTCCAGGTCCTAGAGGAGCTGCTTGAAGAAGGGACGATAGAGCAGACGTGGCAGAACGTGAAAGAAGCAGTGACTTCAACATGCCAAGAAGTACTGGACCCTAAGTCTTACACCCACAAGGAGTGGATGACAGCAGAGATGCTTCAGAAAGTTGAGGAAAGACGAGAAAAGAAGACAAGTGTAAACAACAGCAGAACACGCGCTGCAAAAGTGAAAGCACAAGTAGAGTACACCGAAGCAAATAGGAGCATCAAGCAAAGTATCAGAGAAGACAAGAGGAACTACCTAGAGACGCTTGCAACAGAGGCGGAAGAGGCAGTCTATCAGAACAGTACAAAAGATCTGTACTCCATCACCAAGAGACTAGCAGGAAAGTAGGCCAGTAAGGGACAAAAATGGAGGAGTACAACCAGATGATGAAGGGCAGAAGAAGAGGTGGATTGAGCACTTCCAGGAGCTACTCAACAGGCCTGCCCCTGTGAACCCACCAGAGATTCTGCCAGCTACAAGCAATCTGCCAATCAACTGCTACACTCACACAAAGGAAGAGATCAGCAGCGCCATCAAACAATTGAAGAACGGCAAATCTGCAGGACCTGACAGCATACCGGCAGAAGCGCTTAAGGCTGACGTGGAGACCAGTGTGGACCTACTACATCCGCTCTTCAGCAAGATATGGGAAGAAGAAGAAATCCCAACAGAGTGGAAAGAGGGTTACCTCATCAAGCTTCCCAAGAAAGGCGACCTCAGTTCCTGCTCCAACTACCGAGGAATCACGCTGTTATCCATCCCAGGAAAGGTGTTTAATCGCATCCTACCGAATGAAAGACGCAGTAGACTCGCATCTCCGTGACTAACAAGCAGGCTTCCGAAAGGAGAGATCGTGCAGGGATCAGATCGCAGCCCTGCGCATCATTCTGGATCAATCCCTGGAGTGGAATTCGCCCTTGTATGTCAACTTTATTGACTATGAAAAGGCGTTTGACAGCGTTGACCGGGAGTCCCTCTGGAGACTTCTGAGACACTACGGAGTGCCAGAAAAGATCACCAAGATCATCAGGAAGTCTTAAGAGGGAATGACCTGCAGAATTGTTCACGGCAGACAGCTCACGGATGCCTTTGAAGTGAGAACTGGTGTGAGGCAAGGCTGTTTACTCTCACCTTTCCTGTTTCTGCTGGCCATAGACTGGGTAATGAAGACATCAACAGAGCAGAAGCGGAATGGAATTCAGTGGACACTCTGGGAACAGTTGGAAGACCTTGACTTTGCTGATGATTTGGCTCTTCTCTCCAACACCCAACAACAGATGCAGGAAAAGAAAAAACATGGTAGCGGACAACTCAGCTAGACTAGGCCTCACCATCAACAGAGGTAAGAGCAAGGTGTTCAGGACCAACGCATTAAACAACACACCCATCACAGTCCAAGGCGAGGCGCTGGAGGAGGTGGACAGCTTCACCTATCTCGGCAGCATTCTGGACAACCAGGGAGGAACGGATGCAGATGTCAGAACCCGCATCGGTAAAGCACGAGCAGCCTTCCATCAGCTGAAGAACATCTCGGGATCCAGCGTAATTGGCAACACCACCAAGATTAGGCTCTTAAATACCATTGTGAAGCCGCTACTCCTCTATGGAGCAGAGACCTGGAGAACCACTGTCACCACCATAAAGAAAATACAGGTCTTCATCAACATCTGCGTCAGGAAGATCCTCAAGATCCGCTGGCCAGACAAGATCTCCAACAAAGAATTATGGAGAAGAACAAACCAGCAGCCAGTTGAAGAAGACATCCTTCAGAGACGTTGGAGGTGGATAGGCCACACCCTTCCCAAGCCTGCATCCAATACGACAAGGCAATCCCTCACATGGAACCCCCAAGGGAAAAGGAAGAGAGGGCGGCCTAGAAACACCTGGCGCCGTGACCTGGATGCAGATGCTAAGCAGATGGGCCAAACATGGGGGCAGCTTGAGGGACTCGCCCACAACCGAGACGCCTGGAGGAAGCTGGTTGGCGGCCTATGTCCCAGATGGGACCACAGGCGAAGATGATTTGTTTTATATACATGTACATGTATCTGCAGCATGGATGAATTTTGTTGACATTTCAAGTGATATATTTTGTTCAGATCATTGAATATCACCCTTATTAAATACACTTTTATTAAAGACTTGCTTAAAAAGCATATAATCAGTTCTTAAAACTAGGTTTGCATGATTCACAGTCTCCCTATGGGCAAATAGACAAGCTATAATCTAACCTATTATTATGTATTGTCACAAAATTTGGTATTCAAAAAAAGCTTAAGAGAGAAAAGTGGTTGTTAACAGTTTATGAGGACCATTGCTTTCCAGGAAACCAAAATATTAAGGCCATAAGTAAAATACTATGTATAATAATAACATTTGCCAAGACAGGCATTAACTATTTGATTGTACAGAGCAACCCAGTTGATTTGTACCTTTTGTTATTATATACATAATCATATGCCTTTGTTCCACTGAAATGAACTAAGAAAAGTAACATAAAACATGTATTCAAGCAGAGTTCTCAAACAAACTCAAATTCAAAACAAGGGCTGTTTGTAAAACATGCATGCCCCCCATATGGGCTGTCCGTTGTAGTGGCAGCCATTGTGTGAATACGTTTTTTGTCACTGTGACCTTGACCTTTGACCTAGTGACCTGAAAATCAATAGGGGTCATCTGCGAGTCACGATCAATCTACATATGAAGTTTCATGATCCTAGGCGTATGCGTTCTTGAGTTATCATCCGAAAACAATTTTACTATTTCGGGTCACTGTGACCTTGACCTTTGACCTAGTGACCTCAAAATCAATAGGGGTCATCTATGAGTCATGATCAATCTACCCATGAAGTTTCATGATCCTTGGCGTATGCGTTCTTGAGTTATCATCCGGAAACCATTTTACTATTTCGGGTCACCGTGACCTTGACCTTTGACCTAGTGACCTCAAAATCAATAGGGGTCATCTGCGAGTCATGATCAATCTACCCATGAAGTTTCATGATCCTAGGCGTATGCGTTCTTGAGTTATAATCCGGAAACCATTTTACTATTTCGGGTCACCATGACCTTGACCTTTGTTTTAGTGACCTCAAAATCAATAGGGGTCATCTGCGAGTCATGATCAATGTACCTATGAAGTTTCATGATCCTAGACCCAAGCGTTCTTGAGTTATCATCTGACAACCACCTGGTGGACGGACCGACAGACCGACCGACCGACATGAGCAAAGCAATATACCCCCTCTTCTTCGAAGGGGGCATAATGATTGAAACAAAAACAACAAACTAAATGTAAATGTATCAAGACACTCCAAATGTAAAACCATAAATTTTTAGATTGCAGTTGTTTTTTCTCAAAGAAACAAACAATTTACAGGCACACAATGGTGAAAACAGAACAAGGTATTAAAATGGTATAAAGCAGACTAAAATATCGTGCAATCATGCATTTGGAGTGGCTTGCAAATAGAAGCTCAGCACACAAAAGCTACACCGGTGCAAACTTCATGCAAACTGAAAAAACAAAATCCAATGCACAGGGCCACTGAAACGGTTACTATAAATAGCCCTTACTTTTGTTCAACCTGATTGGCCTGAACAGTAGCTCTATCGACCAATGGGCATCCAGACAAACTACGGTGGGAGGAGTAATTACCAGACACATGTCCTGTGCCATCACAACCAGGGGTTGGGCAAGTTAGTAGCTCTCTGGGGCCGTTAAACATGCTTGCATGCGCTACAGATCTGAGCGGTGATAGATCTGGAGAGCCTGGTCTGGACTCTGGGAGATCATGAACTGGTAGATCATGAACTGGTAGATCATGAACTGAGCTGTTAGTAGCAGAAAACAGAAATCAATGTCAAACAAGGCTATTGCCAAGCATATATGTCCCCTACTGGTTCAACCATTGTCAGATTTTTTTGTTTTTATTATATTATTTTTGCCAATTCAACCAGAATTTTTGACGTAGGAACAAAATGAAACTAGAGCTTTGTCACAGATGTGACGAATACCCCCACATGCAGAATTGACACATAATATTTTGCATGCCGTCTTCACAAAAAACAGCAGACACCATGCTCAATTTTTAATACGGGCTAAGTGACCCCTTGACCTAGTTTTTGACCCAGAAAGGCCCATGTTCTAACTTGGCCTTAAGATCATCTCCATAAAACTTCTGACCAAGTTTGAAGAAGATTGGATGTAGACTACTTGAATTAGAGAGCGGACACCATGCTGAATGTTAAAAAACGCACTAAGTGACCCCGTGACCTAGTTTTTGACCCGGCATGACCCATATTCAAACTTAGACATCATCTAGATACAACTTCTGACCAAGTTTGGTGAAGATTGGATGAAAACTACTTGAATTAGAGAGCGGACAACATTGTGATGTTTAAAAACGCACTAAGTGACCCCGTGACCTTGTTTTTGACCCGGCATGACCCATATTAAAACTTGTCCTAGGCATTATCAAGATACAACTTCTTACCAATTATGGTGAAGATTGGATAAAAACTACTTGAATTAGAGAGCGGACAACATGGTGAGGTTTAAAACACACTAAGTGACTATCTTTCAAGTTTAATGAAAAAATATTAAGAACTTTTAAAGTTATCGCAGGATCCAGAAAAGTGTGACAGACTGACTGACTGAAATACTGACGGACACACAGAGCGCAAACCATAAGTCCCCTCTGGTTTCACCGGTAGTGGACAATAAGCTGGACTTTGACAGTGGTGAGGAATATCGTTGGAAGTCACAATGTAAAATATGTAGCAAGTTCATAGTAGAAATTTACTCGGACATGGCAAATTTTTACCACAGGGAAATCTTGTTGTTTTTTAATGTTGTAGAGGACAACTTTACAATGTTATAAATACCAAGCATTAAAATTGGGGCTCCTGAGAAAAGTTGTATGTAAGCCTATATAATTTTGTGACCCCCAGGGCCAGTGTTCAACCTTTTTTTTACACAAATTTGTACAGGACTACTATATTATGTTATGTACCAAACACAAAATCCTGTGAAGCTTGTGGTTTAAGAGAAGTTATGTTGATAAATATTTATATTAATAATCATTAAGTCATATAATGTCTGCGTTGAAAAAAAGGGCATTACTTAAAAAAAAATGTTGGATGATAACAAAAGCAAATGCACAACTTTATAAGAAACAAGGTTTGCAAGTTTGAATGTTGTATGTGTAGGAGAAATCTTCAGACAAAATTTTGTCAATGGACAGACCGACAGACATTAATACTGATTTTAGTATACCCGCAATCACTTCAAATCAGTGGATATGAAAATGCATATTTTTAAAAGAACATGCATGTTAAAAACAATCAGCGAAGAATGGACATTTTTATCAATCCGATGGGATTAAATATTTAATGGCAAAAAAATTAACTTGCTATATCTATACAAGATCAGTTCATTCATCAGAACGAAATGATGATGGGACATCATTCTTCATTGCTTCATGACATCAATACATATGGGCCTCGCTCTGTGAAAAGGGGATGAAATGCAAGTGCATAAAGTGTTGTCCAAGATTAGCCTGTGCAGTCCACACAGGCTTTTCAGGGACATCACTTTCCGCTTAATATTATTTGTTAAAGAAAGTCTCTTCTTAGCAGACTTAGCGGACTGCACAGGCTAATCTGGGAAGACTCTTTACACACACACGCATTAAACCCCCATTTCACAGATTGACTCATATCAATTCTTAGACTGCATGCCATGCCAACATACACTGGCACACATCTGGTCTATCCAATACATGTAATTATGTTATTAACTCTTTCAGTGCTGAAACCGAATTTTGATGGCCTTTGCAAACAGTTTGGATCCAGATGAGACGCCACAGAACGTGGCGTCTTATCAGGATCCAAACTGTTTGCTATTCTGATAGTATTCTTTGATAATAATTCGAAGAAAATGCTAATTTTAGAACTTCAGCAGACAACATTTTAGCAGACGACAATTTCCCAGCATGCAAAGGGTTAAGCCATTCTCTGGGAAAACGAATCCACACAGGCTCATCAGGGATGACAAAACTGACAGCTTAAATTGCAGTCCCTGATAAGCCCATTCCAACTGCACAGGCTAATCTGGGACAACACTTTACACACATGCATTAATCTTCATTTTCCCAGCACGCAGCTCAATAAGTTCAGAGTCTTTAATAAATAACTAAAAGAATCTTTTAATGCATGGAATATTCTCAGTGGCTTCTATTTGGAGAATTTGTTGAATTGTCTGTTTGGCATATAGGCAGAATAAAACTTAGCTTAGTAAAACAGTTAATAAGACAAAGGAAAAAACAATCTAACAAAGACAAGAACTTTAAACATGAACCATCAGAAAAGGATGTGTTTTTTAAAGACGAAACAGTTCTTTTTAATATAAGACAAGGTCACCGTGGCGTAGTGGATATGGTGTCCACCTAGCTATCGGGAGGTCACGGGTTCGATCCCCATTGTGGGAGCGTTCTTTAGATCCCCCATAGACACCCAGCAAACAGACTCGAAGCGTTTCAAATAAGCCTTAAGCTTTCTATGCAATCCAGCTTAAATAAATAGGTTTCAATATAAGACACATCATAAAATACTTAATCAAACTCACATCAACTCATCATAAAAATGTTGCAAGAGCCTTTCAAGTCTTTTGGAGTAAATAAGGAAGTGAGCAACACTGTGAAAACCTGGCTTAATGCATGTGGCTAAAGTAGTGTCCAAAATTAGCCTGTCCATTAAACACAGGCTTAATGCATGTTGCTAAAATATTGTCCAAAATTAGCCTGTCCATTCAACACAGGCTTAATGGATGTTGCTAAAGTATAGACCAAAATTAGCCTATCCATTCAACACAGGCTTAATGCATGTGGCTAAAGTATTGTCCGAAATTAGCCTGTCCATTCAACACAGGCTTAATGCATGGGGCTAAAGTATTGTCCAAAATTAGCCTGTCCATTAAACACAGGCTTAATGCATGTGGCTAAAGTATTGTCAAAAATTAGCCTGTCCATTCAACATAGGCTTAATGCATGTGGCTAAAGTATCGACCAAAATTAACCTGTCCATTCAACATAGGCTTAATGCATGTGGCTTAAGTCTTGTCCAAAATTAGCCTGTTCATTCAACACAGGCTTAATGCATGTGGCTAAAGTATTGTCCACAATTAGCCTGTCCATTCAACACAGGCTTAATGCATGCTGCTAAAGTATAGACCAAAATTAGCCTGTCTATTCAACACAGGCTTCATGCATGTGGCTTAAGTATCATCCAAAATGAGCCTGTCCATTCAACACAGGCTTAATGCATGTGGCTAAAGTATGGTCCAAAATAAGCCTGTCCATTCAACACAGGCTAATCAGGGAAACACTTTATGCCTAGACTGGATTTTTGTTTAGGATAGACCTACTTTTAACTTAACAGTCCAAAAAAGCGGAAAGTGTCTGTGCAGACTAAACACAACTTCACATGCATTAGGCCGGGTTTTCCATTTATTGTTTGTGCTCATAACCTCAGTACATTAAGATTAATACTTCTATATTAAATGGTTTCATTTTTTCTTGAAATCACACAAATGAAGACAAATAAAATGATCCCATCTTTTAAACAAGTCAGGTCAGGCCACTTTTCTAGCAACATATTGAGCTTCTAATTGTAAATTAATTAATTCATACAAAATAAAATAGCAACCTATGAGTCATTTGCACAATTAAATTTCAAAGAAAATAATTCAACATTTGTTCATAAATTAATATGGTAAACTGTTAACACAATTTTAAGGGATTAAAAACTCCCTCCTCTAATTTTGAACATAATAATAAGGTACAATGAAATACCTGTTACTGGTGAGTAAATACATTACAGCAAAAGACAGGGTTTTTTCCTCAATTTTATTTAAGCAAGTATATTTAACAAAACAATTTCAAAAGATCTTCTGTAAAAATGTACAAAAAGCTTTAAGCTTTAACAACAACAGCTCATTACAATACACTTCAGGTTATCTAACAATCTGACACTGCCTAAATTGCGCATCTCACATAGAAATGTTAGCTGATACAAATGTTTCATATATGAGCCTTGTTCTGAGAAAAGTGGGCTTAATGCCTATGAGTAAAGTGTCGTCCTAGATTAGCCTGTGCAGTCCGCACAGGCTAATCAGGGACAACACTTTCCGCCTTAACTGGATTTTCGTGTAATAGAGACTTCCTTTAAACGAAAAATACCATAAAAGCGGAAAGTGTCGTCCATGATAAGCATGTGCTGACTGCACAGGCTAATCTGGGACGACACTTTACGCACAGGCATTAAGCCCAGTTTTCTCAGAACAAGGCTCATATATGAAACATTTGTATCAGCTAACATTAAGCCCAGTTTTCTCAGAATGCAACTCATATAATCCTCAATATGAGCAATTGAGACCTACTAATCATTAATTAGACTTTGGGTTATTATCAAAATAAGTACATATAAGAAAATGCTATGTTCAAAGTTGTTTGGTCTGACTCGTTTTTTTTAAATTAGGTTTAATATTAATATTAAATAATTATTCATTGAAAAATATTAAGCATTTTAATTTAAATATTATTTCTTTGACATTTTTTCATTCAGGTAATCTAACATATTAAATATCTTTTTTCGTTCAACAATTGATTAAAAATATTCAATAACTAATAACTTGTTTTCGCACCTTGATAAACATTCCAAACGAAAGACCATAGATTTGAAAAGTATGAAAACATTATCAGATCACTCAAATATATTCCCCACAACAAATTGTGGCGCTCTGTGTTTCATCAAAGTAAAATATAAATCAAAATGTACAATAATTCTAGTACCAGACCATTAGAAAATACATACATGTACTAATACATTTCAAAACATAAGAACATACACACATAGAAACAAATGTACATAGAAGGTAAACATTCATTATACCAGTTGAAATATTTCATATAAAATGTCTAACCATCAGAAGTCGGCAACCTAAATACTTATAATGTTTAATGGTAACATTAATATGTGACAAGAAATATATAATAAAACTGCAATTAAACTACTTGTCAAAAAATATTTTATCATTCTGTGAATATCATTAAGGTAACCGTTTAATAGAAGAAATATCAAATTATGATATAATTTTTTCTCTGAACTGTATGCTCATGAATTTTTTGTTATTGACATCTGTTTAGAACAAAATTGCTTTAGTAAGTACGCAGATACCACATTTTCATGATTTGCCCCATCAGAAAGCCCCTTTAGAAGTATGAAAACTCTACTCAAGTAATAAATGGTATTGAAAGGGACATTTTCACAGATTTTGGTATGTATTGAAGTTTGTCATTAAATGCCTTATATTGATCAATATAATATTGGAATTACAAAGTTCTAGTAAACAAGAGATGTGTTTGTCTGAAACACAATTCCCCCTACTGCGCCACTTTGATTTATTTATTTTTGTTTTTGATTATATCCCTTTAAAAAATATTACCTCCTTGTAAAAATGATCTGTAACTGCCAAATGATAAATAGAAATTATCACCCTTTAAAGCTTGCTACTTCCCTTGGATTTTATTTTTTTTTCCTTTGACCTTGAAGGATGACCTTGACCTTCAAAACTCAAAATGTGCAGCTCCATGAGATACACATGCATGCCAAATATCAAGTTGCTATCTTCAATATTGCAAAAATGATGGCTAATGTTTAAGTTTTTGGACTGACAGACGGACAGGCAGTTCAAATGCTATATCCCTACCGGGGGCATAAAAAAAGAATACTATTAAAGAAAAAAAAAAGTAACCCTAAAGTTTAACTGGGCTAGAACCACTAAACCCTCGAGTAAAAGTTTATTGCTTAGACCACTCAGCCATGCTTATCAGGGACCTTTTTTAACTGATTTTTTATGTCCTCCAGTCTATACTGGGGGACATATTGTTTTTGCCCTGTCTGTTTGTTGGTTTGTTTGCGTCAAACTTTAACATTGGTCATGCATGCCAAATATCAAGTTGCTATCTGAAGCGACATAGAAGTTATGAGCTTTTTTCGAAACCTAAACGCGAAACCTAGACGCAAAGTGTTACGGAAGGACAGACGGACAGACAGACGGACGGTCTGATCATTATATGCCCTCCTTCAGGGGCATAAAAAGTTATTCAAGAAAGATTTTTTTTGGAAATGCAACATCACATCCATAACATCAGGAATGGTATTAGTACATGTAAGTGGTAAATTGCCAACAGCCCAAAACGTTTACAGGCAATCAATTTCACTTTAAAAAAAAACCTGTTTGGATCACTTATTTGACATTGAATATGCACCATATTTAAAGTAATTAATTGGGACAAGCGTTTGCTCTGCCATATGAATGAAAGGTCACTCATATACAAGAACATGCAATAACAATTACAAAACACTAAACTGAATTTTTCAAATAATTCTGTCCTGCACAAGCACTAGTAAATTTACCTATGATTTTTTTGGTAACAATCAGTGCATAGCATTATTTTATCAACAGTATCTGGTAGAGTTTTAATCCATATAACATCAATCTAACAAAGCAAGGTATAAAATATTCAGTACTAACCATGCCAGAAATAATATTGGAAAAAAATAATGTATATTTTTATATAATTATCAAAGTACAGTTCCCGAAGACTAATGACAAAAGTTACATTAACAAAAGTTAACACAGACAATTTGTTTTTAAGTATACACGTAGAACAAAAGCTCTATTGCATTCAAACTTGGTTGAACCAGACGTTTGGTTACTTTACTCACTATGAAATTACTTTTCAAAAATGTCATACTTGTTCAGTCAAATACAGAAATTGAAAACTGACAAGGCTTGGAGCGTTAAGCAGAAAGAAATAACAAACATCTACTACAGTAACATTTATTTTTCATTATCATAAACAACAAACTTCAAAAACCTTGCATAATTCTGAAACAAATATGTTTCAATTGTATCAACATTTGTATACTTAGCCAATAAAGCTTACATAAAATATTTAACAAAGTGTCATCAAGACAGGATAGTAAAGAATACTTTATAAAACAAGTACAACATCACATTGTGTACACCGATTTTAAGTTAACAAGAACTCCATTTGTTTAATTTACCCATTTATGCCTAGTGTCGAGAAAAAAGGCCATGGCAAACAGCGTAGACCCAGATGAGACGCCGCATCGCATCAGGGTCTGCGCTGTTTGCTTAATGCTTAAATTTTCTGTAAGAAATATTCGAAATATAGAAATAAACATACTAGACATCCCTAATTTTGGAAATAAATTGATCCAATTTAGAAGGATGGGAGAGTCCACTAGGCATAACTGGGTTAAGATAACGTAAATTCTTCTAAGCTATGGCAGTATCCTGATTTCTCTACCATGGAAAGCAAATTCCTGTCAAAAGATAAAGCTGAAACATTATGCATATATCCCATATAGCCCTCATAATTGCCTATAGTTTTATCAACCCAGCTTCTAGTTATCCTAGGATCCAGATTTGTTGACAGTTTTTATTTCATTAACCACAGCAACCAACATTTTTGTTGGAAAATTCAACTGAAATATCATGCATATTTTTTATATGGCATACTATCATAACAAGTTTCATCAACCATGCACAAGTACTTAATGAGTTATTGCAGATTGGGACGAACAGATGGACAGAGAGACCAGGTATAAACCTAAAGTCCACACATGGGAACTGCTTGGAAACTAATAGAAGGCAAACAATTATCACTGTGCTGAAATGATTAGAAAATGGAGATGATGTTAAACTAAGAGTAAGTACAAACTAAAAAGATGTACCGGTAATGCCAAACTCTAGTTAATACAATAGAAAATAAAATGATGTCAAAAAAGAGAAAAAATGAAATTCAATCAATTAATAAGCAATAACCACTAGCAATATTAAATTTCATCATACTTAAATCAATGCTTAAGTGTTTAATTGATTAAATGAACAGACCAGGGTACATCACAGTGTTTTTTTTCACTGACTGATTTTGTAGCCTCACTTCAACTTTGCAATGCAAAAGTCTAGCACTCAAAGCAAGGTAATCAATAGAAAAAGAGCCGAGCATTTCACAAAATACAGGTAAAACAATTGCCTCAAATATAAAAGAATGTGATTTAAAACCCACTTCCTGGGAGGTATCTATCCCTCTTTAGGGACCCTTTAGCCCACTTCCAATGGGTTCACTAAAACTCAGCACTATCAAACAGATGATCCACAACATTTATACAAGCATTCAAAGAAGCATTCAACAGCACCAAATCACCCTCATTTCTTTAAGATTTCAAATTACTAATTCATCTTCCTACAGCATCCAGACAAAAATTATACCTGCTTCAGACCTCACAACAAAAGCCAGAGGACATGAGCTCTGGGGAAAAGGGTCTTAAATCATGTAGGAAAAGCATCATCCCAGATTAGACTGTGCAGTCCACACAGACTTATCAGGGACGACACTTTGTTTTCATGAAATTTCTTGTTCGAAGGAAGTCTCTTCAAAACAAAAATCCAGTTTAACAGGAAAGTGTCGTCCACGATTAGCCTTTCAGGACTGGGACCACAATGGTAATAAGTGAAATCATTTTCGCTTTTTTGTGTTATCCCTGGTAATGGTTAGCATTTCATGGTATATTTATTTATTTGAACTTATATTTGTTATATTATGCATGTATTACTTAGCTAGTCATTCATCAGTATTTGTAAGTATGTATCTATTTGTTTGTATCTTACCATGATTTGTGTATCAGTGCCAAAATAAAACTACTATCTGGGAAGACACTTGAATCACATGCTTTAAGCCCCATTTTCCCAGACCATGGTTCAAACCCATTGACAACCACTAGTCCTCCTCTGTACCGTCAGTGATGAGGCTTTCTGAAGTCAGACAGGGTTCCTCCTCATCCTTTACAAACACCTGCCAGCTCTGGTCTTCTTGGAACTCGAAATTAAGCTGGCCACAGCCAGTGAGCGCTTCTGAATCTTCAGCCATCATCGATACAAACTCGTCATTAAGCCTTTCTTCTTTTGCTTGTGATGTGCTGCTTAAGACACTGTCCATTTGCTGAGAGCCGTTGGTTGGCCGACTGTAAGAGGCACTGGTGGGAACCATTAGTTTCCTTTGATGGGCATGCTGGTTTGCTGAGGTAGGTCTAAATACAACCTGTCCGACTTCCTTTTCTCCTTCAGACCTTCCAGTAATTAAAACCTCATTCTTTTCTTGTCCTTCCTTTTTATCAGATGCATCTTCATCATTATCCTCATTTTTGGATGAATCATCTGCACCTGCCATGCCTTCAGTGTCTCCTTCCATTTCCTCACATTTATCTTTATTTGATTTCAACAGCTTATTTTTTAACTTATGTAGTACATACTTTATCACAGGTGCCTTGTTGCCATTTTCTTCGCTTTGTTCTTCATTATTAATATAAATTTTAATGTCTTCCTGAAGATTGGACGAAACTTTGCTCAAATTTGAAGTGCTATGACTGTTATCATCAGCAGCATTTACATGCATACCCTGCCCAGCAATCGATCTAAGCTCATCCCTTTCTTCCAGCTCTGGTTTTAACATTTTCTGTAAAGGTTTACCTTTAGCTTTTTCGATGATTGACTTGCTCCACATTATTTCCTTACTCTGTTCAAGGATAGCGTGGTTAGATTTTTCCAGAGCTGATATCATTCTCGCATAATTTGAGCGCGGGGATTTGTGCTTTGCTTCTGCACTTGAATCGGAATCGGTTACAGATAGAGATACATTCGTGGAGTGAGTACTGCTTTGGGTTAAAATAGATTTCATTTGTGGGTATGCTACCTGTTGAGTAAGTGATTGCTTAGGAGCAGTGTGACGTGTTAATGGTACGCGTATGGTTTCATATTCTTTAAACACAGGTTTAGGGGCACCTATCGGGACTTTAAACACAGGTTTAGGGGTTGGAAAAGACATTTTGAGAGGAATATTATCTGTAGGTTTAAAAACAACGTACCGCTCAACAGATATGGAAGAAACTGATGTATTTGTGTCCGTTTTATCACTGGAATTACTCTCAGTGACTTTACTAATGACATTCTTGTCCTGATCTGCTGAGGTGTTCTGGGTTGCTGCTTTATTCTTGAAATACGCAGGTGTGGGAATGGTCAAAACTGCGTCTGCTGGGATGGACATCACTTTATCTTCATCGTCACTGTCTGCTCCACTCTGTCTCTGAATAAAACAAGGCTCACGTTCCGACTTGTCAGTCCTTTTCTTTATAGCCTCGAGCAACCTTTGATCCTCCAAACTGTTGAACTCGGCTGGCTGACTAATCAGGGAGGAAATAACACTGGCAGCATCTGTCTTTGAGTTGTCTGACTGTACTGAAGAGAAAGATGACTGAGATGACTGGGATGAATTTGAATCTGTAGAAGAGGATCGAGGCTTTGGCCTATAGCCCTTTCTTTTACCCAGAATGTTTGGCCGTTCTCTTACCACCGGTCTGGTTACACGAGGGGAATCAGCTTCCATCATTGGACTCTCTGCATTGCTTGTGGCAGAAGCCTCCGAAGTCCCAGAAACAGGCAGGGATTCTTTGCTCGTCTTTGAGTCATTGTATCTCTTTAACTCCTTGACTAGGTTTATTGTCGTTGCTGCAAAAGACTGGTTGTTCTTTGGGCCGCTGTTGAAATTCTTAGAAAGAACCAGTGGCCTGAACTGTTTGCTTGCCCCTGAAAAGAATCAAAGTATACCATCATACCATAAGCTAAATTGATAGAATATAAAAATGAATATGGATTACTTGCAAAGAATTTGTTTCACCTTAAGGAAATTTTGTAAGAGCTTAAATAGAGTGCTATTCAACATATAGCGCCATCCACACACCTGTATGTTGCTCAACAGACCTGTAATTGTTTGATTTTGGGCCACATTTAAGATAATCATTATAATACAAGAGGGCCACATTTACCTATGGTTATACGACAAAATGGGCCATGATGACTCTATGTTGGTCACAGTGTGACAGATGTGGTAAATAAAAAGTTAACCACAATTATATTCACAAGAGGGCCAAGATGGCCCTAGTTCGCTAACATGAGAGGAGTCGGTTCATTCAATCTTTACCAAACGTCAAACTTGACCTAGATATTGTCCAGACAAACATCCTGGTCAAGTTTCATCATTATTGAACCAAAACTCTGGCATATGGAGTGTTTTTGTTTTTGTAAGATTTGACCTGGTGACCAATATTTTGAGTTGACCCCCTAACCAAACATCAAACTTTGCTTAAAAAAATAAATATGACCAAGATTCATAAAATCTGAAACAAAATTGTGACCTCTAGAGTGTTTACAAGGATTTTGTATAATATAATGAAAATTTGGACAATCTAAAGGCAATAATTATGGCATTAATTATGTGATATATATAAAACCAATCTTTTCACCAAGTTTCATGATAATTGGGCAAAAAATGTGACTTCAAGAGTGTTCACAAGCTTTTTATACTATATAAATATGAGAAAACTGCCCCCCCCCCCCCGGCAGCCATGTTATTCAACTGACCGGAACCATTTTTCAAACTCAACTCTTATATCAAGGAAACAAATGTTCTGACCAAATTTCATGAAAATTGGGCCAAAAATGTGACTTCTAGATTGTTCACATGTTTTCATTTTATACATATAGAGAAAAATGCCCCGCCCACTGGCCGCCATGTTTTTTCACCGATCTGGACCATTTTCGAACTTGTCCAAGATATCAATAAAACCAATGTTTTGACCAACTTTCATGATGATTGGGCAAAAATTGTGACTTCTAGAGTGTTTACAAGGTTTCTCTATAGCCAAATAAGGAAAACTGCCCCCCCGGCAGCCATATTATTCAACTGACCGGAACCATTTTCAAAACTCAACTCTCATATCAAGGAAACAAATGTTCTGACCAAATTTCATGAAAATTGGGCCAAAAATGTGACTTCTAGAGTGTTCACATGTTTTACTATATACATATAGAGAACAAGATGTGTTTGTGAAACACAATGTCCCCTATATGACGTTTGACCTTGACCTTGACCCTTCACCACTCGAAATGTGCAGCTCCATGAGATACACATGCATGTCAAATATAAAATTGCTAGCTTCAATATTGCAGAAGTTACATTACATGAGCAATTTTGACCCATATATTTGACCTAGAAGGATGACCTTGACCTTGACCTTTCACCACTCAAAATGTGCAGGTCCATGAGATACACATGCATGCCAAATATCAAGTTGCTATCTTCAATATTGCAAAAGTATTCATAAAATAAGCGATTTGGGCCACATATATTTGACCTCTGACCTTGAAGGATGACCTTGACCTTGACCTTTCACCACTCAAAATGTGCAGCTCCATGAGATACACATGCATGCCAAATATCAAGTTGCTATATTCAATATAGCAAAAGTTATTGCAAAATGTTAAAGTTGGCGCAAACCAACCAACAGACCAACCAACCAACAGACCAACAGACAGGGCAAAAACAGTATGTCCCCCACTACTCTAGTGGGGAACATAAAAATGCCCTAGCCACTGGCAGCCATGTTTTTTCACTGATCTGGACCATTTTCGAACTCGTCCGAGATATCAATAAAACCAATGTTTTGACCAACTTTCATGATGATTGGGCAAAAATTGTGACTTCTAGAGTGTTAACAAGGTTTCTCAATAGACAAATAAGGAAAACTGCCCCCCACCCCCTGGCAGCCATGTTATTGAACTAACCGGAACCATTTTCGAACTCAACTCTCATCTCAAGTTAACAAATGTTCTGACCAAATTTCATGAAAATTGGGCCAAAAATGTGACTTCTAGAGTGTTCACATGTTTTCACTATATACATTTAGAGAAAAATGTCCCGCCCACTGGCGACCATTTTTTTCACCGATCTGGACCATTTTCGAACTCGTCCGAGAAATCAATAAAACCAATGTTTTGACCAACTTTCATGATGATTGGGCAAAAGTTGTGACTTCTAGAGTGTTTACAAGGTTTCTCTATAGCCAAATAAGGAAAACTGCCCCGCCCACTGGCGGCAATGTTATTCAACGGACCGTAACCACTTTTGAACTCAACCAACATATTATTAAGACAAACATTTTGACAAAGTTACATGAAGATTGGGCATGAAATGTGACTTCTAAAGTACATTTTAAAAGTTTTTTCTTTTTTTGTGACCTAGTGACCTAGTTTTTGACCCGACACGACCCAGTTTCGAACTCAACCGAGATTTCATTGGGACAAAGCTTCTGACCAAGTTTCATGAAGGTCAGACAATAAATGTGGCCTCTAGAGTGTTTACGAACAAATGTGGACGGACGACCGACAGCGGACGGACAAAGACCGGTCACAAAAGCTCACCTGAGCAATCAGGTGAGCTAAAAATCAAAACTGAATTCTCAACTGCAAACACAACTCAAATATCAAAAACAAAAAAACTATAAAAACAAAGACATTCATCAACAAAATATTTCAATTAAAGTCATTACCAATAAGAATAGATCAAATAACAAAATTGTGAAAAAAGTAATAGCAGGCTTTAAATGACTGAATCAGTAGATTTTTCCTAGAGTTAAAAGGGGTAAAAACTTTTAAATTACTAAAAGGGCCAAGGTGGCCCTATATAACCTTGGCCCTAGATTGCACACCAATTTAATGGGACATGGTCAATTTTGATCACACTTATTTACACTGTTTCTCCAATACAACGCAGATGACGGAGCCACAATAAAGCGTTATAAATGGATCCACATTATAAGTTCTGAGCTCATTCATTCATAAATTATTGCAAGATTGTGTTTTCTTTCGACAATAAATGCATATAAATCCTATAGTATTGATAGTTGTATACATATTGCTTTTCTAATGTGCATATATATCCGATAATCCTATATAATTACTAAATAACTTTTAAAAAATCTGACCATTTAAGATGATAAATTTGTTTAAGAATTTCATAAACACAAACCTATGCCATTCTTCTGAAGTGTTTAAGAATTTCACAAACACAAACATATGCCATTTTTCAGAAGTGTAAACTGTACAATGCATTATGTGACAGTGGTTTCATGGTGCACTGTTCAGATTAAATTGTATCAACCAATGGACGAGTGACCTTGACCTTTCACCTAGTGACCTGAAAATCGATAGGGGTCATCTGCAAGTCATGATCAATGTACCTATGAAGTTTCATGGTCCAAAGCATAAGCGTTCTTGAGTTATCATCTGGAAACCACTTTACTATTACGGGTCACCGTGACATTAACCTTTGACCTAGTGACCTGAAAATCAATAGGGGTCATCTACAAGTCTAATCAATGTACCTATGAAGTTTCATGATCCTAGGCCTAAGCGTTCTTGAGTTATCATCCGAAAAACGATTTTACTATTTCGGGTCATCGTGACCTTGACCTTTGTCCTAGTGACCTGAAAATCAATAGGGGTTATCTGCGAGTCATGATCAATGTATCTATGAAGTTTCATGATCCTAGGCATAAGCGTTCTTGAGTTATCATCCGGAAACCATTTTACTGCTTTGGGTCACTGTGACCTTGACCTTTGACCTGAAAATCAATAGGGGTCATCTGCGAGTCATGATCAATGTATCTATGAAGTTTCATGATCCTAGGCAAAAGCGTTCTTGAGTTATCATCCGGAAACCATTTTACTGCTTTGGGTCACCGTGACCTTGACCTTTGACCTAGTGACCTGAAAATCTATAGGGGTCATCTGCCAGTCATGATCAATCTACCTATGAAGCTTCATGATCCTAGCCATAAGCGTTCTTGAGATATCATCCAGAAACCATTTTACTATTTCAGGTCACCGTGACCTTGACCTTTGTCCTAGTGACCTGAAAATCAATAGGGGTCATCTGCGAGTCATGATCAATCTACCTATCAAGTTTCATGATCCTAGGAATAAGCGTTCTTCAGTTATCATCTGGAAACCATTTTACTATTTCGGGTCACTGTGAACTTGACCTTTGACCTAGTGACCTCAAAATGGATAGGGGTCATCTGCGAGTCATGATCAATGTACCTATGAAGTTTCATGATCCTAGGCATAAGCGTTCTTGAGTTATCATCCGGAAACCATTTTACTATTTCGGGTCACCGTGACCTTGACCTTTGACCTAGTGACCTCAAAATCAATAGGGGTCATCTGCGAGTCATGATCAATGTACCTATGAATTTTTTTTATTGTAGCCATTAGGGTTCTTGAGTTATCATCTGGAAACCATTTTTCTATTTCAGGTAACCGTGACCTTGACCTTTGATATAGTGACCTGAAAATCAATAAGGGTCAACTGCGAGTCATGATCAATCTACCTATCAAGTTTCATGATCCTAGGCATAAGCGTTCTTGAGTTATCATCCGGAAACCATTTTACTATTTCGGGTCACAGTGACCTTGACCTTTGACCTTGTGACCTGAAAATCACTAGGGGTCATCTGCAAGTCATGATCAATGTACCTATGAAGTTTCATGATCCTAGGCATAAGCGTTCTTGAGTTATCATCCAGATACCATTTTAATATTTCGGGTCACCGTGACCTTGACCTTTGACCTAGTGA
Source organism: Dreissena polymorpha (assembly GCF_020536995.1). Taxonomy (NCBI): domain Eukaryota; kingdom Metazoa; phylum Mollusca; class Bivalvia; order Myida; family Dreissenidae; genus Dreissena; species Dreissena polymorpha. Next base: position 72,250,462 of record NC_068363.1, on the reverse strand, counting down.
CCTGAAAATCAATAGGGGTCATCTGCCAACCATTATCAATCTACCTACAAAGTTTCATGATCCTAGGCATAAGCGTTCTTGAGTTATCATCCGGAAACCATTTTACTATTTCGGGTCACTGTGACCTTGACCTTTGACCTGAAAATCAATAGGGGTCATCTGCGAGTCATGATCAATCTACCTATTAAGTTTCATGATCCTAGGCATAAGCGTTCTTGAGTTATCATCCGGAAACCATTTTACTATTTTGGGTCACTGTGACCTTGACCTTTGACCTAGTGACCTGAAAATCAATAGGGGTCATCTGCGAGTCATGATCAATCTACCTATCAAGTTTCATGATCCTAGGCCAAAGCGTTCTCGAGTTATCATCCGGAAACCATTTTACTATTTCGGGTCACCGTGACCTTGACCTTTGACCTAGTAACCTCAAAATCAATAGGGGTCATCTGCAAGTCATGATCAATGTACCTATGAAGTTTCATGATCCTAGGCCCAAGTGTTCTTGAGTTATCATCCGGAAACCACCTGGTGGACGGACCGACAGACCGACTGACAGACCGACATGAGCAAAGCAATATACCCCCTTTTCTTCGAAGGGGGGCATAAAAAGTACTTTAACTTCTTGCTCAACTATAAATACAGATCAACTGTAAACAAAACTGTAACAGCAACTTAAGAATACAACTGAGGTATTGTTTGTAACATAATACTCACACAACACGATTTTAAACTATTCCTTCAAGTCTGAATATACATGGAAATCTGCTCAATTTAATGGCAATACTGTCATTTTTAACACTTTTTGAGGAAATTAAAACAGCACAGCACCATCAGTAAAGAATTTGTAATCATTTATTTTTCATTCTATTTTAAGCAATTTGAAACAAAATTATTTAAAGCAATTTGAAGCAAAATAATAAAACTTTGTTACAATCATGTTTTCCAGTAATTCAGTGTTAACAATTGTTATTTTAAATCAATTTATCCAACAAATACTTAAAATGAAAGGGCTTTTTAATTAATTTACAAAGCTAGGATCATCTTAGGTGTCGGCCCAAATAAACAAGCCATGTGTCCATAGGTTACCAATGTCTAATGATTCCACATTTGTCTTTGAAGTCTGCTTATGTCACAAACTAGCTTTTTATGGCACATGTAAAATGTGACCCCTATGTGTCACCTTGACTGTGCATCCATAATTGGTAAGTTATAACCTAATGGCATGATGAATGACAAAGTTACACGCACAAGTATTTTATATCCTTCTTTGACCTTTGAACTCTATATATACTTAGTAGGCAGCATTTTCCCAGGTTGTTGCTAAGGCCCCATGGCAAAGACCCACAGTTGGTTAAAAAAAATTAAATTTGATTTGTCCTATAATTGAAATTCTGTATTAATCCTGAGCTCAAGCAAGCACACATTGAATATAACTTCAAAGTGAGTTCCTTGGTTGGACCTGACTTGAAAATTCAGGCACATGGGTACCCTTTTTTGTTTATTCAGGCAAAGAAGTACGCCTAATTAGCAAATTCAGGCATAGTGGTGCCATTGTGCTAAAAGGCTCTGGTGAAAACGCCTGCAAAGTGTGACTATGTCCTTTGAGGTTTGCAGATGGTTGTTACAAGCCAAATGTAATCTTATGATGGTTTACATTTGTGCCACTTTTTTTAAATCCATCAATTCATGTCAAAGTTATGACTCCAACAGGAATTTTCAAGCCGTTTTGAGGCCAACTTTGACCCTCACCGGAGACATTGAGTTTTGAGGAAGGGACAAGGGTGTTAAACTCTACATGTTATTCTTATGATGGCGAACATTTGTGCCCAGTTATTAAACAAGATGTGTTTGTGAAACACAATGTCCCCCTATATGATGTTTGACCTTGAAGGATGAACTTGACCTTGTGAAGGATGACCTTGACCTTTCACCACTCAAAATGTGCAGCTCCATGAGATACACATGCATGCCAAATATCAAGATGCTATCTTCAATATTGCAAAAGTATTCATAAAATAAGCCATTTGGGCAACATATATTTGACCTCTGACCTTGAAGGATGACCTTGACCTTGACCTTTTACCACTCAAAATGTGCAGCTCCATGAGATACACATGCATGCCAAACATCAAGTTGCTATCTTCAATATTGCAAAAGTATTCATAAAATGAGCGATTTTGGCCACATATATTTGACCTCTGACCTTGAAGTATGACCTTGACCTTTCACCACTCAAAATGTGCAGCTTCATGAGATACACATGCATGCCAAATATGAAGTTGCTATCTTCAATATAGCAAAAGTTATTGCAAAATGTTAAAGTTGGCGCAAACAGACCAACAGACCAACAGACAGACCAACAGACAGACCAACAGACAGGGCAAAAACAATATGTCCCCCACTACCATAGTGGGGAACATAAAAATCCATCAATATATGGCTAAGTTATGGCTGAGGTTACTGGTAGGAAATTTTCATGCAGAAACAGACACAACAACAAACAATGCTATTTGAATGCAGTGCATGGGCATACAATATACACTTTTTAAACAGGTAAATGGGACCCAACCTACCTTTATTGTTGATCTCCTCCTGCATGTGTTTGGCAGCCAGCTTGATGAGCTGTTTCTCTGTACAGGCCGCCAGGATGGCCTTGGAGGGGTCGTCCTGCTTGGGCAGTATCACCATGTGGTACTCTGAAAACACAAACATTAAGTCAACGTATGAGCAAACTGCACAGGCTTATTACAAACAACACTTTCTGCCTTAACTGGATTTTTGTCAAGAAGAGTCTTCCTGTAAATAAGAGGGCCAGGCCAAAAAGCTACGTCCGTTTCTGGTCTCCTTGGTGGAAAAAACAGGGTCGGTAGGTAGGGATTTTTTTTTTCGGGTCCAAGAATAGAAGGCTACTAAAGCTTAAAATAAGAAAAACATGTATATATATATATGTTTTGTTTGATTGATACTACATCTTACATGAACGAAAATGAACGATTTTTTAAAATATTTTTTTATTTTTTGGTGACCCCAATAAAAAGTTGAGGGTCGGCGCCTATTCTTGAGACACTGTGGGCGACCAGAAACTGACCTATTTTTTTTTTGGGGGGGGGGGGGGGGGCCCCAGAGGCCCGCAATAACTCACCCAAGGCTTCAGGGAACTGAACAAATCTCAGCTACTTGTTGTCTTGTAACCATTTCCAAACTTGGCCAAAATATCTAGAGAGTTAACAAGATTTAGCTATAGCCACAAAAAGAAAAATTCCCTGCACACTGAGGGCCATGTTTTTTAACATATGGGAACCATTATCAAACTCAGCCCAGCTATCATAAGAACAAATGTTCTGACCATGTTTCATTAAGATTGGACAAAAATATGACTTCTAGTGTTTCATTTTAGCCATTTGAAAAAAATGCCTTTTTTCCGACAAACCATAACCATTTTAAAACACAGCCAAGCAATTATTACAACCAATGTTCTGATTGAGTTTCGTAAAGATTGGACCATAAATATAACTTCTAGAGAGTTAACAAGATTTAACTATATCCATACAAGGACAAATTCGCTGTCTCCTGGCAGCCATATTTTTCAATAGACCGGAACCATTTTCGAACTTATTCAAGGTATCATTACAACAAATGTTCTGACAAAGTTTCATGACCATTAGACAATTAATATGACTTCCAGAGTGTAAAAAAAGGTTTTACTATAGACATACAAGAAACAATGCCCAGCCCCCAGGCGGCCATGTTTTCAACCAGAACCTTTTTCAAACTCTTCCAAGACATAATTGGAACAAATCTTCTGATCAAGTTTCAAGAAGATCGGACAATATGTGGCTTCTAGAGTGTTAGTTATTGCAACACAAGACAAACGACAAACAAAATGCGATCACCTGTTGTGCTCAGGTGATCATACACAGGGGTTATTCAGCACTGTCTGCGCCTCCAGAAAACGGAGGCACTCCCAAAGCAAACGGACCCGATCCCAAACCAAAATTATAAAAAAAAATCCCAATTTCCAAAAAAAAAACAATAAATAATTCTTTTTTTTAAAGAAAGAAGTGTCTTATAACTTGTTTGACTAATCAGTGTTTGTTTTTGGTAAAAAATATCTGCTCTAAGGATTTGACTTCACAGTTCTTATCTCAGAGTGAAACTGTAACTGAAAAACAAAACTGCAGTACTTGAATAAACGTTGAACATGCCCAATATTGCATCTGTCTAAATAAAGAAGACAAAATAACAAATAAAAACACATTTATTTGTTAAACCACTGAATTATATAAGCATGATAAATACCCAATTTTTTCCCAAAATGAGCCGTTTTTGTCGATAAAAATTCCCAATTTGGTCAGACTCCTTTTCCCAAAATAGGCAGAAAAAACCCTGATACAAAAAATACAATAAAAGTGGATATTAATGTACCTGATAAGCCTGTGCCAGTAGCAAAACTTTAAGCACAAAAAATGAAAACCCTATTTCACAAAGCCAGGCTCATATATACGGAATATTAGGCTAGTCAATTGTTCCAAGAGTTTGTATCACTTGAGTGGCTTGTGCGATGACGTATCACACGAGAGGCGGAGCCTCGAGTGTGATGCGAAATAGCACAAGCCACGAGAGTGATACAAACTCTTGGAACAATTGACAAGCGTAATATTCCTTTTATTATATAAAACAACTAACGAAAACAGTTAACAGTTGTATTTTTTACTTTAACAAAACTGACAAAACAATAACTAAAACGGTACGCCATAGTTTATTTAAGACGCGCATGAATACAGTTTATGTAAATTAACGTGTAAACATTTGAACCAGGAAAACACAGGTTTCCGACACGCTTACCTTAATGCCATCGTTAATCTAATGTTATAACAATTAAGTTGACAACTTAAATCCGATGTTTATAACAAAAAAGTTTAAACAATATGCACTTTCACTTCTTTCTTCCATGTCTTTATCAAAACTTAGTTTAAACCACACTATTTTATTGTATTCCTATCGAAATATACATTCATGCATGATAAACACACACTCCAAAATACGTTTTGAATTCGTTTGATGTTTTTAACAAATAGTTTACTGTTAAAAAGCACCACGTCACCAACTGGCTTACAAAATGACATACAACTATTAAATATGCTTTAAATTAGTTGTAGAAACCTTTTATTTACGGTATCTTGAATTAAGACCATGGCCTTGAACTTTTAAACCTGACTCTGAAGCACAACACTGTACTTACAAATGACTAGAAATATTATCATAGCACTTAGTAATCGACTTATGCAGGCAAGAAATGACCACTTACTGTTCCTTTTTCCACGACCGCGTTCACTGCCTCCGCCACCAACCAACTTTCCCATGGCATATATAGGACACCCTGACACACTGAAACATACCAACATGATATTACTACCAGAGACTTCTAAATGAGAGTATTTAATAATAAAAGCTGCGCCATGAGCGCATGATACGCCCGTCGTTCGCCAATGAAGTAGTAAGGTAATAAATAACCCTTTGAATCATTTTTTTACTTCAGTTTATTTGTATTTGAATACATGGTTTATTTTATAAGTACATGAGCATGGAAATCACGAAATTTTGACGAACAAAGTCCCATAACTCTGGAACGACAATTCAGAATTCCGTCAAAAACGAAAGGGGATCAGGGTTTATCAATATTAAGATTGTGTTGAAATTTGAAAAAAATCCATCGAAGGATATTTGAGCTACAGTAGGACATTCAATGAAATCACGAAATTTTGACGAACAAAGTCCCATAACTCTGGAACGACAATTCAGAATTCCGTCAAAAACGAAAGGGGATCAGGGTTTATCAATATTAAGATTGTGTTAAAATTTGAAGAAAATCTGTCAAAGGATATTTGACGTAGCGTACGACATTAACAGACGGACGGACGGACGGACGGACGGACAGACGGACGCGGGGTATACCATAATACGTCCCGTCATAGACGGGCGTATAAAAAATCCATCGGGGGATATTTGAGCTACGGTAGGATACATGAACAACAATAACATTTAAGGTCACAGTGACCTTGACCTTAGAATGAATGACCTTGAAATGACCAGTGGTCATCTAAGTGTGCTTGCAAACCTTCATGTCAAGTTTGAAGACTCTATGTCCAAGCATACCAAAGTTATAACAATTTTAACATTTTAACATTTAAGGTCACAGTGACCTTGACCTTCAAATGAATGACATTGAAATGACCAGTGGTCATCTTCTAGTACTGGCCAATCTTTATTTCAAGTTTGAAGACTCTAGGTACAAGCATACCAAAGTTATAACATGAAATAAGAACTTTAACATTTTTACATTCAAGGTCACAGTGACCTTGACCTTCAAATGAATGACCTTGAAATGTCCAGGGGTTACTTACTAGTTCTGGCCAACCTTCATGTCAAGTTTCAAGACTCTAGGTCCAAGCATACCAAAGTTATAACAACTTTAACATTTTTACATTCAAGGTCACAGTGACCTTGACCTTCAAATGAATGACCTTGAAATGTCCAGTGGTTACTTACTAGTTCTGGCCAACCTTCATGTCAAGTTTCAAGACTCTAGGTCCAAGCATACCAAAGTTATAACAACTTTAACATTTTTATATAGCTACAGTAGGACATTCAATGAAATCACGAAATTTTGACGAACAAAGTCCCATAACTCTGGAACGACAATTCAGAATTCCGTCAAAAACGAAAGGGGATCAGGGTTTATCAATATTAAGATTGTGTTAAAATTTGAAGAAAATCTGTCAAAGGATATTTGACGTAGCGTACGACATTAACAGACGGACGGACGGACGCGGGGTATACCATAATACGTCCCGTCATAGACGGGCGTATAAAAACATTTTAACCCTTTGCATGCTGGGAAATTTGTCGTCTGCTAAAATGTCGTCTGCTGAATTTCTAAAATTAGCATTTTCTTCGATTTTTTTCAAAAAATACTTCAGAAAAGCAAACAGTTTGGATCCTGATGAGACGCCACGTTTTTTGGCTTCTCATCTGGATCCAAATTGTTTGCACAGGCCTTCAAAATTTGGTTCCAGCACTGAAAGAGTTAATAATACAAAACAAAACCAGCAAGGTTTGAATTAATATCATTTAGTCATATTGTACAAAAGTAGAAGAACAATTTATGCATGACAGCTTTTATCTACTAAATATGAGAAAGCACAGAGTATGGTAGACATTCTTTATGTTTCACAGACGGTGATGCCTTATGACACACGATTGGACAGGGATAAACCACTTAAATATTCTACCGTGGACATAAAGACAATCAGCCAAAGTTCTGCAAAATTTGGTGGCAGCCATTATTATTTCCTTTACTAGCATCTACACCATAAAGATAATTCAGTTGTTAAAGATTCTTGAAATCCACAAAACATTTAAAGAGGAAACAATTACAACTTGTTTTAGATTAAATTTAGTTGAAAAACAGACAAAGGGCCATAAATTCTTCAACAAGAGGGCCTGAAAGGCCCAAAGTCGCTCACCTGAGATTCAAAGGAACTGCCCTATTCTGTGCAGCCTAAAATGTCATTAGAACAAAATGTCCTTACCAACTTTCATGACTAGTGAACACCCTGGCAGCCATGTTTTTGAACAGACCAGAACCATTTTCATACACATCCAAGATATCATTTAAACAAATATACTGACAAAGTTCCATGAAGATTCATGAAGCCATAGAAGGAAAAATGCCCCGCCCCCTGGTGACCATGTTTTTCAAGCAACTGGAACCATTTTCATACTTGCCCAAGATATCATTGGGACAAATCTTCTGACAAAGTTTCATGATGATTGGACAATAAATATGGCTTCTAGAGTGTTAACAAGGTTTTACTATAGCTATATAAGGAAAAATGCCACGCCCCCTTGGCGGCCATGTTTTTCCACCAACCGGAACCATTTTCGAACTCATCCAAGAAATCCTTGGTACAAATCTTGCAGGGCTATAGATAACTTTTGGGGTATATTGGGTAATTCACTTCCTGTTTTTGACAACAATAGGGTTTTTGAAAATTCAATAGAGTTTTAGCAAAAATTTTCATCCCCTACTTTTGAGCTTAATTGGGTTTTTCAACCCCGTTTTTTTAATTCAATTGGGTCATTTAGGGAATGATGTATATGATATAATAAAAATCTACAAAGATTACTATATTATTTATACAAATGGAATTCAAAAAGGTACCTGTACATAACAACAAACAATTACTGAATTTCTGATCGAAGTTCATTCATTTTTGCGTTGAATAAGACAGAGTCCCTGAAAATCGCTGCACAGTTGAAGTTATGGGTGTTCAAAGAGATGCACCCTATTTTCGGGTCATTTTGAGTTAAATACCTTGAAAATGAAAGTAGAAATCGGACGGGTCTACGAATAATTACAATAATACCCCAAAGATTGATTAGTACTGGGAAGAATGCCTTCTTTTCTTCCGGTACATTTTTGTACGGCAAATAACCAGTCTAAAAAATACGCCAGCTGTTCGCAAGAATTGCGTTTTGTGAAACAAGGTTTTTTACGGGAATTACGTTATTAAATTTGTATTTGCGTTTTTGTACAATTTTTTTTAAGTTTATTTACGTTTTTGGTTATTTAATTGCGTAATAACATAAATACCCTTGTTATCTATAGCCCTGATCTTGTGACCAAGTTTCATGATGATCGGACAATAAATGTGGCCTCTAGAGTGTTAATAAAGTTTACTAAAGCAATATATAACCATATTTGGAAAAATGCCCCGCCCCATAGTGGCCATGTTTTTAAAGCAACCGAAACCATTTTCAAACTCATCCAAAATATCATTGGGACAAATCTTCTTACCAAGTTTCATGAAGGTCAGAAAATACATGTAAATGTGACCATATAAGGAAAAATGCCCTGCCCCTGGGCGGCCATATATTTCAACCAACCGACATCCTTTTTTAACTTGTCCAAGATATTATTGGGATGAATCTTCTAACCAAGTTTCCTGAAGATCGGACGATAAATGTGGCCTCTAGGGTGTTAACAAGATTTCACTAAAGCCATATAGCCATATAAGGAAAAATGCCCCGCTCCTTGGCAGCCATGTTTTTCAAGCAAACGTGACCATTTTCAAACTCATCCAATATATCATTGAGACCAATCTTCTGACCAAATTTCATGAAGATTGGACAATAAATGTGGCCTTAAGTGTTAACCAGGTTTTACTACAGCCGTATAAGGAAAAATGCCCCGCCCCCTGGCGGCCATGTTTTTCAACCAACTGGCATCATTTTCAAACTTGTCCAAGATATTATTAGGATGAATCTTCTGACCAAGCTTCATGAAGATTGGACAATAAATGTGGCCTCTAGAGTGTTAACAAGATTTTACAATAGCCATATAAGGAAAAATGCCCCACCCCTTAGCAGCCATGTTTTTCAAGCAAAGGTTACCATTTTTTAACTCAACCAAGATATCAGTGGGACAAATCTTCTGAGCAAGTTTCATGAAGATCGAAAAATAAATGTGGCCTCTAGAGTGTTAACAAGGTTTTACTATAGCCAAATAAGGAAAAATGCCCAGCCCCCTGGCCGCCAAGTTTTTCAACCAACCGGCATAATTTTCACACTTGTGCAAGATATGATTGGGATGAATCTTCTGACCAAGTTTTATTAAGATCAGACGATAACTGTGGCCTCTAGAGTGTTAACAAGATTTTACTATAGCCATATAAGGAAAAATGCCCTGCCCCTTGGCAGCCATGTTTTTCAAGCAAACATAACCATTTTTAAACTCATCCAAGATATCATTGAAACCAATCTTCTGACCAAATTTCATGAAGATTGGACAATAAATGTGGCCTCTAGAGAGTTAACAAGGCAAATGTTGACAACGCACAATGGACAACGGACGACAGACAAAAAGCGATCACAAAAGCTCACCATAAGCACGATGTGCTCAGGTGAGCTAAAAACTGGTTGCAGCAAAAATTATTTCTTTATGATCATCTTAACACTAAGGTTAACGTCTAGCTGGAGTACTGTGGTCAACTATACATTAAAGTCGTTCAATTGTGAAATTTGAAGTTAGATCCATCCACTAATTAAAAGTCTTGAAAACACAAGCTATGAGACATTGCAGATCTGCAAACAGACTTGCAGTGTTTAATGCATCTCACTCTGAAAGGGCGAAAAAAGACATGATGGATTCCATGGCTGCAAAAAAGCCACCAATATTCTACACTAGTCAACAACATTTTAAGAGAACATTTTATTTTTCATACTATCCTTTTAATCTAACAACATATTCTAGGCCTTAATATAACAAGACTATTGTCAAGCAATATGGCCCCTACCGGTGAAACTCCACCATTTTCAGCAATATTTCTAGTTTATTTGTTGCCATTGCAACCAGAATTCTTGATGTAGGAACAAAATGAAATGATGTGCATAATCTCCATCTTGCCATTTGTCCATGTTTACAAGTTTCATGAACAAATGTGAAGAACATAGCAGGATCCAGAAAGGTGTGACAGACAGACACACAGACAGACACACAGAGCGCAAACCATAAGTCCCCTCCGGTTTGACCGGTAGGGGACAACAAGAAATTATCAGTCCTACCAGACAACCAATATTAAATTGATATAAAGAGAGGAATGAGCATGCAACTATTAAGTTGATCAACATTTCAGTTTCTGATACAAATGATCTAGTAACTCAGGACTCAATGCATGCACATAAAGTATCGTCACAGATTAGACAGTGCAGTCAGTACAGGTAAACCATGAATGTTATCTTCCGCTTTTATGGATTTATTTGTGTAAAAAAAATCCCCTTTTCACAAATTGTGCATGCTTTGAAGTTATTAAATGCTTTATATTGATAAATGAAAACAGTAAATTTTTAAAGCTCCAATAAAAAATCAAAAATAAAATTTAACAAGGGCTGTTTGTAAAACATGCATGCCCCCCATATGAGCTGTCCGTTGTACTGGCAGCCATTGTGTGAACACGACTTTTGTCACTGTGACCTTGACCTTTGATATAGTGACCTGAAAATCAATAGGGGTCATCTGCAAGTCAAGATCAATGTACCTATGAAGTGTCATGATCCTAGGCAAAAGCGTTCTTGAGTTATCATCCAAAAATCATTTTACTATTTCGGGTCACCGTGACCTTGACCTTTGATCTTGTGACCTCAAAATCAATAGGGGTCATCTGCGAGTCATGATCAATCTACCTATGAAGTTTCATGATCCTAGGCATATGCGTTCTTGAATTATCATCCGAAAATCATTTTACTATTTCGGGTCACCGTGACCTTGACCTTTGACCTAGTGACCTGAAAATCAATTGGGGTCATCTGCGAGTCATGATCAATCTACCTATAAAGTTTCATGATCCTAGGCATATGCGTTCTTGAATTATCCGAAAATCATTTTACTATTTCGGGTCACCGTGACCTTGACCTTTGACCTAGTGACCTCAAAATCAATAGGGGTCATCTGCGAGTCATGATCAATCTACCAATGAAGTTTCATGATCCTAGGCGTATGCGTTCTTGAGTTATCATCCGGAAACCATTTTACTATTTCGGGTCACCGTGACCTTGACCTTTGACCTAGTGACCTCAAAATCAATAGGGGTCATCTGCGAGTCATGATCAATCTACCCATGAAATTTCATGATCCTAGGTGTATGCGTTCTTGAGTTATCATCCGGAAACCATTTTACTATTTGGGTCACCGTGACCTTGACCTTTGACCTAGTGACCTCAAAATCAATAGGGGTCATCTGCAAGTCATGATCAATGTACTTATGAAGTTTCATGATCCTAGGCCCAAGCGTTCTTGAGTTATCGTCTGACAACCACCTGGTGGACGGACGGACCGACCGACCTACCGACCGACCAACCGACATGAGCAAAGCAATATACCCCCTCTTCTTGGAAGGGGGGCATAAAAAAGGAAAAAAAAGCCCGCAGCAGGGCTCGAACCAGTGATCCCGGGAATCCTGAAGTAAAAACGCATTAGCCAACTGAGCTATCCTGCCAAGCATACATGAGATGTGTATTTTAAACGTTATATAAGCAAACTTGATAGTTTCACAAATTTAAACGACAACAACAGAACTATCCAAATAATTCAATCGTTTCGCGTTGCAACCCTTTATAATTTTTAGGTTTTTTAATCGTCAAAAGATGCATATAATGGCTATATTAGACCATGGCAAATGTTCAGTAATACTGTTTCCTCACAAATATCATAACTAAACCGAAAATTTGCGAATCTGAAACAACTTTTTTCAATTTTGTCAATTTACCAAACCGTGAAAAGATCCCTTTAACAAAAGTCATGTCTATGCGAAAATATTAGGCCCAATATTTCCAGAGCACAGCTCAAATAGGAGTCGCATTATATGAAAACTGGGCATAATGCATGTGCGAAAAGTGTCGTCCCAGATTAGCCTGTGCAGTCCACTTTCCTCCTAAATTGGATTTTTGCTCAGTGGAGACTTTTAACGAAAAAAGTCATAAAAGCGGAAAGTGTCCTCCCTGATTAGCCTGTGCGGATTGTGACACTTTACGCACATGAATTATGCCCAGTTTTCTCAGAACGCGACTCATAGTTTCCCACTTAACCCTATGAATCCAGGAAGGAAATCTCACCTTCTGTGCAAAGATCGCTTTCTTCTCACATGACCTTGGCCACTGCAACCAGGGGTGGGACAACTGAAAATATTCACACACACAAACATTGAATTGAAAATCTCTTCATTTCAGTATACAACAAGACGTGTCACAGAATATGACATATAACCTTGGAGAATATGCTTGTCAGGAGGGTGGGGGACACTACATTTATTGACAATGAACAGTACAAAAGTTAATGTTTATAACATACCAGCATACAAATGTATATAACTAGAAATGTGTTAAAGACATGCTTCTAACACTTTTTTGATACAACAAATCCACTATATATTCTATAGTGGGCAAAAATATAAAGGGGCATAATTTAACCAAAACAAGTTGCCGTTTAAATTCCTTTTTTAAGAATAAATATACACATTGAGGTCATTAACTGTGAAAGATTGAGCAAGATTCACCCAGTGGTTAAAGAGGAAGTAAAAACAAAAATAAACAAGAACTGCATTTGTGAAACACAATTCCCCCTACTGCGCTTTGAAGCTGCACGGCAGCTATTTTAGAAACAATGTTATATTTTGAATGTAAAGGTCACAGTGACATTGACCTTTGACCTAGTGACCTCAAACCATGTTTGATTGTAGATCTCAATGAGATGCATGTACATGTGAAGTTTAAAGAACATAGACCCAAGAGTTTTCATTTTATGAGCAAGGTTAAAGTTTTGGGACAAATACACACATACAATGACAGACAGACAGGCCAAAAACAATATAACCCCTGATCATTCGATTTGGGAGCATAAAAAGTTGTGACTCTCTATATTCTCTATATTGCAAAAAAATACACAAGGCAATATAGTGACAAAACTCTTCACAGCCAAAATTCCTTTCTTAAAGATACTTTTTACATAAGGTCATTCAGCAAGTTCCTGAGACGTTAAAGAGGACTTGAAAACACAAAATTGTGGGACTTAGATATTAGACAAGAGGACCAAGATGGCCCTAGTTTGCAAACCTGAGAGGAGTCAGTTCATTCAATCTTTACCTAATGTCAAACTTGACCTAGATATTGACCAGACAAACATCCTGGTCAAGTTTCTTCATTATTGAACCAAAACTCTGGCGTAGGGAGTGTTTTTGTTTTTGTAAGATTTGAAATGGTGACCTACATTTTGAGTTGACCCCCTTACCAAACATCAAACTTTGCTTTCAAGGATTTTGTATAATATAATGAAAATTTGGACAATCTAAGGGCAATAATTATGGCATTAATTATGTGATTTTGATCATCATCAAACTTGACTGAGATCTTTCAGCAACTTTGATAAAGAATGCTTGAGAAATGTGAATGCTAGAGTGTTTACAAACCAATATGGACAAACGGACAGCGGACAAAGACCAATCCTAAAACCTCACCTGAGCAATCAGGTGAGCTAAAAAGTGTGTTTCACCGATCTGAGCCATTTTCCAACTTGTCCAAGAAATCAATAAAACCAATGTATTGACTAAGTTTCACGATGATTAGGCAAAATATGTGACTTCTATAGTGTTCGATCACAAGGTTTCTCTCTATATAGTCACATAAGGAAAACTGCCCCACCCCCCTGGCAGCCATGTTTATTGACCCATTGGGACCATTTGCAAACTCATCTGAGATATATATAAAACCAATCTTTTCACCAAGTTTCATGATGATTGGGAAAAAAATGTGACTTCTAGAGTGTTCACAAGCTTTTTTTTTACTATATAAAAAATATAAGAAAACTGCCCCCCCCCCCCCCCCACACCCCCTGGCAGCCATGTTATTCAACTGACCGTAACCATTTTCCAACTCAACTCTCGTATCAAGGAAACAAATGTACTGACCAAATTTCATGAAAATTGGGCAAAAAATGTGACTTCTAGAGTGTTCACATGTTTTCACTATATACATATAGAGAAAAATGCCCTGCCCACTGGCGGCCATGTTTTTTCACCGATCTGGACCATTTTCGAACTTGTCCGACATATCAATAAAACCAATGTTTTGATTAACTTTCATGATGATTGAGCAAAAATTGTGACTTCCAGAGTGTTTACAAGGTTTCTCTAAAGCCAAATAAGGAAAACTGCCCCGCCCATTGGCTGCCATGTTTTTCAATGGACCAGAACCACTTTTGAACTCAACCAACATATCATTAAGACAAACATTTTGACAAAGTTACATGAAGATTGGGCATGAAATGTGACTTCTACAGTGTTTACAAGTTTTTTTTCTTTTTTTTTTACCTAGTGACCTAGTTTTTGACCCTGCACGACCCAGTTTCTAACTCGACTGAGATTTCATTGGGACAAAGCTTCTGACCAAGTTTCATGACGATCGGAAATAAATGTGGCCTCTAGAGTGTTAACGAACAAATGTGGACAGACGGACAGACAGACAATGGACAAAGACCAGTCACAAAAGCTCACCTGAGCAATCAGGTAAGCTAAAAAACAGACAAGCAGGTAAAAGTGCTTTCTTTAAAATTATTGATGCATTAAGGTCCTACAAATGTGATAGTTGAAGCAAGATCCAACCAGCGGTTAGAGAGGAGTTGAACACACAAAACTTTGGGACCATGTATTCTATTTTGGAACAAGAGATGTGTTTGTCAGAAACACAATGCCCCCTTCTGCACCGCTTTGAAGCCATATATTTGACCTCAGACCTTGAAGGATGACCTTGACCTTTCACCACTCAAAATGTGCAGCTCCATGAGATACACATGCATACCAAATATCAAGTTGCTATCTTCAATATTGAAAAAGTTATGAACAATGTTAAAGTTTTCGGCCTGACGGACAGACTGACTGACTGACTGACAGGCAGACTGACGGACAGTTAAAAAACTATATGCCACCCTTTGGGGGCATAAAAACACAAAGGTACATAAATCTGCTTAAACTCTTAGCAGCAAATGTTCCCTTCGTAAAAAAAAGAGATTAATTCCACATAAATATAAATCCACAGTAAACGTTTGAGCGAGATCCAGGCAGTAGTTAAAGGGGAGTTAAAACACAAATGTCAGTGAACAAAATGTCACTTACCCTTGATTTGTTCTGTTTTCCAGCCGTGCCACTGAAAAACACAAGGATAATCATTTTAAATTAAAACAAGAGATTGCCAAGCAATAGGGTCCCTTACCGGTAAAACTCCACCATGTCAGTAAAAAATCTTGTATATATATTTGTTGCCTTAGCAACCATAGTTTTTGACGTAGGAACAAAATGAAATGACGTGCATAATCTCCATATTCATTGCCATCTATCCATGTTTCAAGTTTCATGAAACAAGAGGGCCAGGATGGCCCTGAATCGCTCCCCTGACTAACCAAATACAATCCCTACCCAGTTTTCATCAAGATAAACATTCTGACCAAATGTCATAAAGATTGGATGAAAACTGTGACCTCTATTGTCTACACAAGATTTTTCTAATATTTGACCTATTGACATAGTTTTTGACCCCAGGAGACCCAAATACAATCACAACCCAGATTTCATCAAGATAAACATTCTGACCAAATTTCATAAAGATTGGATGAAAACTGTGACCTCTACTGTCTACACAAACAAACTGTTTACGGTTTTTCTATTATTTGACCTAGTGACCTAGTTTTTGACCTCAGATGACCCAAATCAAGATAAACATTCTGACCAAATTTCATAAAGATTGGATGAAAACTGCGACCTCTATTGTCTACACAAGGTTTTTATTATTTGACCTAGTGACGTAGTTTTTGACCTCAGATGACCCAAATACAATACCAACCCAGATTTCATCAAGATAAACATTCTGACCAAATTTCATAAAGATTGGATGAAAACTGTGACCTCTACTGTCTACACAAACAAATTGTTGACGGTTTTTCTATTATTTGACCTAGTGACCTAGTTTTTGACCTCAGATGACCCAAATACAATCCCAACCCAGATTTCATCAAGATAAACATTCTGACAAAATTTCATAAAGATTGGATGAAAACTGCGACCTCTTTTGTCTTCAAAAGGTTTTTCTATTATTTGACCTAGTTTTTGACCTAGTGACCTAGTTTTTGACCCCAGATGACCCAAATATATTCCCAAGCCAGATTTCATCAAGATAAACATTCTGACCAAATTTCATAAAGATTGGATGAAAACTGCGACCTCTATTGTCTACACAAGGTTTTTCTATTATTTGACTTTAGTTTTTGACCTAGTGACCTAGTTTTTGACCCCAAATGACCCAAATACAATCCCAACCCAGATTTCATCAAGATAAACATTCTGACCAAATGTCATAAACATTGGATGAAAACTGTGACCTCTACTGTCTACACAAACAAATTGTTGATGGACGGACGGACGGACGCACACACAACGGACGCTGGACATCACACAGTCACATAAGCTCACCATGTCACTTTGTGACAGGTGAGCTAAAAATATGAAGAACTTTTAAAGTTTTCGCAGGATCCAGAAAAGTGTGATGGACTGACTGACAGACAGACCGACAAACAGACGGAGTGCAGTTTCACCGGTAGGGGACAATAATATTCTTTCTGTCCATTATAAAAATTCCATTGTGAGGTGAGGCGCAAAGTTAATATTGCACCCATATGCAAGAGTAATATATCTAAGGCTGAATTCAGAGGATGACATCACTCTTTGAGGGAGGCAACTCGTAACTCATGTAACTAATTTTATATGCATATGCGCCCAGGGTATATTTGCATCTTTCGTTCATGGCATCATGGCATATTAAAATTGTGCAGGGATTGCTAAATGAGACTTTACAATCGACAAACAAAGTGAAGTATAATAATGTAACATATATGGAGTAGAAATAGCATAGTTTCATTTGTGTTTAAAGATACCAACTATTTGCTACAAATTTTATATATTAAGATATAAATTACCAAATACATTTACATAATGTTTAATACATAATCTGCAGACATTCCCAAAAGTATAATATTTAGTCCACAGGACATTCGGTCTTGTGGACTTTAAAAACTTGCAGGACCGAACTTTGATTCATAGGATCAAAACATCATGTCACTGACTCAAATTTATTGACATAATGATAATTGGAAAAATGCAATGGAAAATAAGTAACACAACACTAAACAATAAAAAATTACAACACACTCACAATATTCTACAGAACAATATTTAAACCAAAAATTAGTTGAAAATAAATGAATTTTCTAAATTAAAAATTCAATTGTTGTATACTAGTATGCAAATTTCTGTTTAAACTAAAGTTTTCAGATACTTTGCAGGTTTGATTTCCCTTCTTTAGAAGGATCACTTCCCCCAACTTAATTTCTTTAAAATCATGCACATTTCCCAAAATGTTAAGATGGTAAGATATCCCCCCCCCCCCCCCCCCCCCCCTGAAATTGAAGGCCAGGCCTTTTCCTCGCATTAAGAAACAAGGGACAAATTTGTCACAAAACGGTTTTCAATTTGAAAAAAAAGTCTGCTAAAGGGAGACAACTCAAAATGTGCATTGTTACTGGTTGTTCATTGTTACCCCCCTTGGTTCAAAATCAATCTATTTTTAGTTGTGGCGACCTTGACCTTAAGAGATATCGACGTAATTCTTTTGCACGACACAACATTCAATGATGGTGAACAAATGTGCCCAACGATTTTAAAATCTCACAATGAATGACATAGTTATGGCCCGGACAAGCTCATTTATGGCAATTTTTGACATTTGAACTCAAAGTGCGACCTTGACTTTGGAGATATCGATGTAATTCTTTCGCACGACACACTGTCTAATGGTGGTGAACAAATGTGCCAAATGATTTTAAAATCTCACAATGAACGACAAAGCTATGGCCCGGACAAGCTTGTTCCGCCTGCCCGCCAGCTGACATTCGCCTATTTAATAACCATTTTTTTCCTTCGGAAAACCTGGTTAAAAAAGCATTGTTGATAGTAAAAAGACTGTGACAGTGCCTCAAGAATGTAAATAAATTATTTTTACACACAAAAACGCATTTATTCTTGTTAGGAATCAATGCAGTTTCCAAAACAACATAACACATGTGGGATATCAATAACATAATGAAACAGAATAACTTTTAAAAGCACACAACACTTTATGGGTATTACGAAAATTGTATTGACAACTATTTCACGGCCGTAAAATCATATGACAACTCAGAATCATGCTACAAATGTCAATAAACTGGCCACAAATATATATAAATCAATGCACTATTAAGCGTAAATTTGATCAGGAACAAACTGTAAATGACCCCATTCCAACGATCTGAGTTGCAGAATGTGTTTCCGTTTAACTGTAAAAACTGATGACATATTTATTCAGTAGTGTTTGGTGCCGGTGCTCATTTAATTCTTATGAATGTAAACCAAAATACATAATTTTTACTGCTCATATTTCTTGTAAGATTTCTTTTATTTTCAGATTTTAATTCTATGAAATAAATAAACTTCAGTTTTTTTTATATTATTTACGGGACATTGGGACCGGCAACATGACATTTTCAATTGGACCTGTCTTAAAAACGTCGGTCAGGTCCGACGGTCCGGCACATTTGGGAATGTCTGAATTCAAATCAAATCAAATAAAATCAAATTTTATTTTAAGTCGGTACATGTGTAACAAAGAAACATTAGCTATGAAAAGCTATCAACCCACATCTGAATCTGGAGAAAATGTATGATTACAGATTATCTCACAAACTTGAAAATGTATGATTACAGATTATCTCACAAACTTGCAGAAGAGCTGCAATACAACAAAATACGTGGCAATGCCATGAAGCCAGATTTTCAACATTTAACTTATCAATTTACTTTAATTATGCAATTCCAATTAAGCATGTAAGCTACGTACTCATACTACATTTTCAATTTTGTACACAAGAAATTTCTATATTGAATATACAAACCTTCATCTGTTGAGAGATCAGCTTTCTTTGGACAACCAGACCAACTGCAAACATATGAAGAGTTTGTTGGATCAGATGAAAGCCTGACAAACACGTTTGCTCATAATTAAAGAGCAATACCTCCATCCAAACTCATTAAAGGACTAAAACATCCTTGATTTTTACTTTTAGTTACAGTGTCCAAGAGGTCGTATTCCAGAAGCATCTTAAGTTAAATTTTATTCTTATCCTTAAATTGGGAAATTTTCTTAAGTGTTTCATTTCCTACATCAATAGTTTGGCATCAAAAATTACATCAAAATAACATAATTATGTCAATGATATTTTAAAAATACCAAAAAAAACATGTGATTCCTTATCTAGTAAAGAAATACAAAACATTGTAATTTTGAACTTAAGTGAAATCATTTAAGAAATTACTTAAGATGTTTCTGGAATACCACCCCTTGACCTTAACTAGATAGGCCCCAAATAAGTAAGGACTGCAGGTAAGCTACCTACACACTCACAATGTCCATCTCACACAAGTAAGGACTGCAGGTAAGCTACCTACACACTCACAATGTCCATCTTACACAAGTAAGGACTGCAGGAAAGCTACCTACACACTCACAATGTCCATCTTACACAAGTAAGGACTGCAGGTAAGCTACCTTCACACTCACAATGTCCATCTTAGTAAGGACTGCAGGTAAGCTACCTACACACTCACAATGTCCATCTTACACAAGTAAGGACTGCAGGTAAGCTACCTACACACTCACAATGTCCATCTTAGTAAGGACTGCAGGTAAGCTACCTACACACTCACAATGTCCATCTTACACAAGTAAGGACTGCAGGTAAGCTACCTTCACACTCACAATGTCCATCTTAGTAAGGACTGCAGGGATGCTACCTTCACACTCACAATGTCAATCTTACACAAGTAAGGACTGCAGGTAAGCTACCTACACACTCACAATGTCCATCTTACACAAGTAAGGACTGCAGGTAAGCTACCTTCACACTCACAATGTCCATCTTACACAAGTAAGGACTGCAGGTAAGCTACCTTCACACTCACAATGTCCATCTTACACAAGTAAGGACTGCAGGTAAGCTACCTACACACTCACAATGTCCATCTTACACAAGTAAGGACTGCAGGTAAGCTACCTACACACTCACAATGTCCATCTTACACAAGTAAGGACTGCAGGTAAGCTACCTTCACACTCACAATGTCCATCTTAGTAAGGACTGCAGGTAAGCTACCTTCACACTCACAATGTCCATCTTACACAAGTAAGGACTGCAGGTAAGCTACCTACACACTCACAATGTCCATCTTACACAAGTAAGGACTGCAGGTAAGCTACCTTCACACTCACAATGTCCATCTTACACAAGTAAGGACTGCAGATAAGCTACCTTCACACTCACAATGTCCATCTTAGTAAGGACTGCAGGTAAGCTACCTACACACTCACAATGTCCATCTTACACAAGTAAGGACTGCAGGTAACCTACCTTCACACTCACAATGTCCATCTTACACAAGTAAGGACTGCAGGTAAGCTACCTTCACACTCACAATGTCCATCTTAGTAAGGACTGCAGGTAAGCTACCTTCACACTCACAATGTCCATCTTACACAAGTAAGTACTGCAGGTAAGCTACCTACACACTCACAATGTCCATCTCACACAAGTAAGGAAAGCTAGCTACACACTCCCAATGTCCATCTTACACAAGTAAGGACTGCAGGTAAGCTACCTACACACTCACAATGTCCATCTTACACAAGTAAGGACTGTAGGTAAGCTACCTTCACACTCACAATGTCCATCGTACACAAGTAAGGACTGCATGTAAGCTACCCACACACTCACAATGTCCATCTCACACAAGTAAGGAAAGCTACCTACACACTCACAATGTCCATCTTACACAAGTAAGGACTGCAGGTAAGCTACCTACACACTCACAATGTCCATCTTACACAAGTAAGGACTGCATGTAAGCTACCTACACACTCACAATGTCCATCTTACACAAGTAAGGACTGCAGGTAAGCTACCTACACACTCACAATGTCCATCTCACACAAGTAAGGAAAGCTACCTACACACTCACAATGTCCATCTTACACAAGTAAGGACTGCAGGTAAGCTACCTATACACTCACAATGTCCATCTTACACAAGTAAGGACTGCAGGTAAGCTACCTACACACTCATAATGTCCATCTTACACAAGTAAGGACTGCAGGTAAGCTACCTACACACTCACAATGTCCATCTTACACAAGTAAGGACTGCAGGTAAGCTACCTTCACACTCACAATGTCCATCTTAGTAAGGACTGCAGGTAAGCTACCTTCACACTCACAATGTCCATCTTACACAAGTAAGGACTGCAGGTAAGCTACCTTCACACTCACACTGTCCATCTTACACAAGGAAGGACTGCAGGTAAGCTACCTTCACACTCACAATGTCCATCTTAGTAAGGACTGCAGGTAAGCTACCTACACACTCACAATGTCCATCTTACACAAGTAAGGACTGCAGGGAAGCTACCTTCACACTCACAATGTCCATCTTAGTAAGGACTGCAGGTAAGCTACCTTCACACTCACAATGTCCATGTTACACAAGTAAGGACTGCAGGTAAGCTACCTTCACACTCACAATGTCCATCTTACACAAGTAAGGACTGCAGGTAAGCTACCTACACACTCACAATGTCCATCTTACACAAGTAAGGACTGCAGGTAAGCTATCTTCACACTCACAATGTCCATCTTACACAAGTAAGGACTGCAGGTAAGCTACCTTCACACTCACAATGTCCATCTTACACAAGAGTCGCGTTCTTGGAAAACTGGGCATAATGCATGTGCGTAAAGGGTCGTCCCAATTAGCCTGTGCAGGCCGCATAGCCTAATCAGGGACAACACTTTCGGCCTAAGTTGGATTTTTGCTAAGAAGAGACTTCATTTAAACCAAAAATGTCTTAAAAGCAGAGTGTCGTCTCTGATTCGCCTGTGCGGACTGCACCAGCTAATCTAGGACAACACTTTACGCACATGTATTATGCCCAGTTTTCTCAGAACACAACTCATAATATTTAACCCATGGCTACGTTTCTATTCATGGTAATCACCTAGCATTATTAAAGCTTACTACATCTTAAGTTTTATTACGATTGGTTTATTCTAGCTGAAGTTACTAAATGGAAACAATATATATGGGAGAAAACAACATTAACAACTTTGATATATTGTGGAATATTGAAGGGCTATAAACTTTGATTTATTGTGGACAATTGAAGGGCTCAGTGCTCCAGCTAGAATTTGAAAAGGGCAGGGTGGCTTTTTTGTCAAAAGGGCACTTTCGACGCGCAGTATTTTGTGAAAAGGGCACTTTCGACGCGCAGTATTTTGTGAAAAGGGCACGTTCGAGCGCGCGGGTGTTTGTGGAATGCTTTCATTTGCATGTTAATTTATATGTTATAAATAATTGTATTATTCCCATTATTATTAAACCATTCAAATATAATGTCTACAATGAGGATTAAACTAATTACAATGTAATAAGAGATTTATGAATTATCTTTTTTTTTTGAGGGGGGGGGCAGGGCGGAGGTTCGGGGGGGCAGGGCGGAGGTTCGGGAGGGCAGGGCGCGGCGCCCTTCGATTTAGGCCTAGCTGGAGCACTGGAAGGGCTATATAATATATTTCAAAAACACTTCTTGCAAAATACAGCTGCTTATACAACTTGGAGGACATTATATGCATACAAACATTTACACAAGTTTTCATGATGATCCAATACACTTGGGGACTTAACTTGAATATCTCATTTATGAGCAAAGATATTGATTTAAAATTTTACATACGATCATTTGACTACATTCCATGCAAGCTCACAATAAAATCATTCATCTGTGACTATTGGACGCTTTAGCACATGGGGTAGGTGTGGTTCCATATTTTGCACGTGGAAATGTTGAAACGTGATTTAATTCTAGTTTTAGTTCAATTTAGTTATTTAAAGTGGGTTCTTACACAAGGAAAACATAAAATTAATTTACAAAACAATGTAGCTCGTATGAATATTCAGGAGCGCAATCGCGCACTTTTCATTTTACAGGCTACCTTTCCCACTTGCTAAAGCGTCCGATCATTATGGATGAATGATTTTATCGTTATCTTGCACATATTGTAGTCAAATGAACACATGTGCATTTTTAAATTAAAATATTTACTCATTACTGAGATATGTAAGTTTTAAAAGTGTTGTGTTAGAAAATCACAAAGCGTAGTAAAAGGCGATATACCGTAGGTTTCCACGTATAGCGCGCAGTGTTACACCTCCAAAATTCAAATTAAAAAGCTGGTGTGCGCTATACATTGATACAACGCTATCCTGGCTGCTAAATTGGTAAAAAATATGTTGTGTAATCGTAAATAATAAAAATGGCTGCCATGTTTTTTAGAACCACCCTGTAATCGTCCAGACTGAGGGGCCATTGTCGAAACAACAAGAAGTCGCATCTGTTAGATATGAATGCGGTAGAAGAAATTTTGGTCAAAAATAAATTTGTTTGAATAAACTTGCGGACATTTCTTTGTTTGTGTTTTTACACTTCTTTATTGATGAATTCCGATGGGGATTGTTGTTGACATTCCGGAGAGCAGGCAAGGGTAGGTGCGAACGAGGTCTTTTTTGCGGGTAACGGTAGGTGTGAAAGGGATTCATTTTGCACTTTGTAATTGGCAGATGTTATTGAGTAATATGTGCCACTACTTGTTAAGACGCTAATTGACATTTGAGACACTAATTGACACTTGAGAACTTGAAGATATGCAATTGCATTTTGTGTGTATAAATATTGAACGTTCAACAGTGGTGTACCTCAACAACTGTATCCCTGTCTCCCATGCGACAATCAAATTTACCGGTAATGCCCATGCTTTCCCCAAGGAAAAATCACATGATGTACACTAATTCTTATTTTCTCACGTTTTTCACGAAATGCACGTGGACTGTTAATCTTTTGCTAGAAAATTACAAAATTGTCAGAAAAGTATAGTGCTATGCAACCCATGCTCCTAATCATAATGACGCTTCCTATTTTGAATGCTTAATTAAGCTTTCCAATGCCCCGGATTATTGGATTGTGCAATAGTAGAATGGTGGCCATTTTCGGTCCGATTTGGTGGTTTTATTGTCTTTAAAAAAAAATTCTCAACTTTTGCATTTAAAAAACAGTCTGCACGCTATACACAGGAGCGCGCTATACCTGGAAACCTACAGTACATTTAATTCCAATTTAATTTCAATTTCATAATTCTAGGTAAGTTTTTACACAAGAAAAACATAACATTCATTAAAGAAAAACAATATGGCTCGAATGAGTATTCAGGAGCTAAATGGCTCAATCGGCATTTTGCAAGCCGGTCGGTAATTAAGACGTGTGAGTTTATGCGTTTTACTTTTCACATTGTTATTATTTAATGTTGTACGAGTTTGTGATTTGTTAAGTTTTATATTTTGTGGTTTTTCAATTTCAACTAGGGCTTTGTCACAGACATGACTAATACCCCCACATGCCGCATTGACACATAATATTTTGCATGTCGTCTTCACAAAAAACAGTGGACACACACCTTGACCTAGTTTTTGACCCAGAAAGGCCCATGTTCTAACTTGGCCTTAAGATCATGTCCATAAAACTTCTGACCCAGTTTGGTGAAGATCGGATGTAAACTACTTGAATTAGAGAGCGGACACCATGCAGAATGTTTAAAACGCACTAAGTGACCCGTGACCTAGTTTTTGACCTGGCAAGGCCCATGTTCAAACTTGGCCTAGACATCATGTAGATACAACTTCTGACCAAGTTTGGTGAAAATCGGATGAAAACTACTTGAATTAGTGAGCGGAGACTTAATACGGACCGAGCGACAGACAGACAAGCTCACTCCTATATACCCCCCTAAACTTTGTTTGTGGGGGTATAATTAAATTTTTAGGAATTATCAGGTATGTGTTGAATTATTCTTGGTCCAAATTTCAACATAAGCTGTTCAAAAATAAGGGAGCTATATTGATATGATTAAGTGATGCGTTAGAAAAGTCTCCAAGTGTATATACTCTCAAAGACAGAAAGCCAACAAGGTCAATTAGGCTATTTTTTTTATACAGATAGGGCATTAATTCTGATTTGCTTAATGCCATATGGATGGTTTCAAATTTGACCTAGATATAATGTCAATAAATAGTATTAACAAGCACAAGCCTGAAGCAGGTTATCTCAAAGTATGCCCCAATTTTTCTTTTAACAGGCCTATATAAGGGTGAGGAATATGGTTGAATATTGCCAAGTATTTTGGCAAATAAAACAAACATTACAGACAAGAATCATTAGTACTTAAGTTGCACTTAAGAATGTGAAGAGAAAACTAACAGATGTTTCTACAATATTGTCCCGTATATATTGTACAATACCTCCTGTGATGGGTGTATAATCCTGTGATGTGACCTTCACCTTTACAATCAGGATGTGGACACTTCACTGTCAAAAGAAAATAACTTCATAAACATGATTCAGGTCTGATAACTCACACAGTTGTACATGGACAAATGAATAAATAGTGGGAATTCTACTCCTAAATGTTCGTAATTTGTCGTCCCAGATAAGCCTGTGCATTCTGCATAGGAGAATCACGGACCACGCTATCTGCTTTTATGGTAATTTTCAGTTAATTGCATAATCACACACGCAATTATCACTCCTCCAGGTGCGGTATCCTACAGCTAGGTGCGAACATGGTTTTCTTTTATACGCAGGGTTTAAAAAGACAGACAACACTGGCATGGGCGTGAAATACATAATTCATTATCACTTTTAAATGAACAGGGTCAATACAATACGTTAATGTTCAATTATTTTATTTTTAGCGAACACAATGAACACCGCAGTAGATATTATTGGTCCGCAGTGTTCGCCTTATGGCAATTGGCCCCCACGACAATTGATCTGAACACCCATCACGGGTATCAAATCGGTAAGTGAACACAGTGAGATGAAGACCGCGGCGAGTGGCATTTGTGTAAGTACATGCTGCCTCTGTACTGTAACACCATTGTGTACACTTACCTTTGTTACTAATTTTGCTGCTGCCTCCCTTGCTAGAGTCCTCCTTGGCATCATCACTGCCCAGCTCTTGTAGCTTGCCATCAGTCCACTCTGCCAGCACCATGTACTCCCCATCAGCACCCTCCCCCTCATCATCATCATCATCGCTCTCATCTTCCAGGGCTTGCCTAACTTCTATGGTCTTCTCAACAGAAAAGATTGATGGTATTTCCCCGAGCTTAGCACCCAGAGATTCGTTGCTTTCTGCATTCTTTGGCAAAGGAACGTCTTTGACAACTTCTGTAATCTGAGGTTTCGCTAGCAATTTTGGTATTATAGCACTGCCAGGAATGATATAAGGTTTTTGGTCATCCCCGGTCATAATGAAATTATACAAAGGCTCAGTAGTAGATTTTGGTTGATTGTTCACATCAACATAAGTATTTGAAGAACTCTTTGCTTGATCAGATGCAACGCTTGAGCTTGCAATTTGAGAAATCTTCTGTAAGATTATTCCATCTTCTGACTCACCTATTTCAGTTTTTATCGGTATAACCTGCTCAATCTGCATCTGAATAGCTTCAGGGCTCAAAGCTTTCTCTTCACAACTGTTGTCTTCTGACTCCTCCTCAACCTTTGCAATATCTGCCTTCACTTCTTCAGCGAAAGTGTCTGCCTCCACTGCCTCTCTATCAGCAGTATCCTTCAAATTCTTCTTTCTTTTCTGAGCTTGCTTCACAATTCCCCTCCTTTTTTGTTTACTTTCTCTTGGGGTATTCTCGGTCTCAAATTCATGCTCTTCTTTCAATTTTTCAACAAATGCATCCTCTTCTATATCTCGCATTTCCTGATAATTTTCCCTTTCTTTTGGTTCTTCTTTCACTTTGGTTGCCCAGATTTCGTGTTCAACACTCTGTTTTGCCGGTGCTTGATCAATTCGAGACACTTTTGGTGGAGGTTCCAACAGCATATCCCTACGCTTTTGCAGGGGACAATTTCTTACCCTAAAGGACAGTAAAATACATAGAATGTAAGTATATATATAAACTTCATTGAGTTTCAAAGTTATATATAATAATAAGTGATCTACAAAATAACAAGGGACAAAATTGTCACAAAACCAGGTTTTCATTGTGAAAAAAAAATATGATAAAGGGAGAAAACTCAAACTGAACTTTTGAAATGAACAAACAAAATTAACCCCCTTTGTAAGTTTGTTTAAAAAAAAATTCTATTTTTAGTCGTGGCGACCTTGACATTGGAGATATTGACGTGATTCTTTCGTGCGACACACCGTCCCATGATGGTCAACAAATGTGCCAAATGATTTTAAAATCTCACAATGAATGACAGTTATGGCCAGGACAAGCTCATTTATGGCCATTTTTGACCTTTGAACTCAAAGTGTGACCTTGACCTTGGGAGATATCGTCGTAATTATTTCGCGCGACACACCGTCCAATGATGGTGAACAAATGTGCCAAATGATTTTAAAATCTGACAATGAACGACAGAGTTATGGCCCGGACAAGCTTGTTCCGCCAGCCCGCCAGCCAGCCAGCCCGCCAGCCAGCCCGCCAGCCAGCCCGCCAGCCAGCCAGCCAGCCAGCCAGCCCGCCCGCATTCGTCAATCTAATAACCAGTTTTTTCCTTCGGAAAACCTGGTTAAAAAGCTGAAATGCTAAAGCAGTTACTGATTACCAATAGACTTGGAAAAAAAAGTTCTATTATTTTCCGTTTTTAAACAGGTGCATGAAAATTTACAAACGAAAATAATTGAAACACACACTAGTGTAATCTTAAAAAAATAAATAAACCATTAACATCATTAAACAAAGCTGTCTTCATGGAAAAACATATGCCCCCGAAAACGCTTTTTCAAAACCTAAACACAGATTTTGAAACCTAAACGCAGACCATAAGTTACTGGTTAAGGTCAAAATTTGTGTGCGTATGGAAAGGCCTTGTCCATATACACATGCATACCAAATGTGAAGGTTACATCTGAAGCGACATAGAAATTATGAGCATTTTTCAAAACCTAAACGCAAAAGTGTGACAGACAGACAGACAGACGGAAGGACGGACAGTCTGATCACTATATGCCCTCTTTCTGGGGCATAAAAATTGTAATACAGTGGCAGAATTGTAAAAACAATGGCAAAAGGAACAAAACTTGACTTATTAGTATTACATTGAGTTTATGAAACCATATGAAACCATATGAAGCTTGCACCAAAATTAGTTTTGTTCAGAACAATTACTTTGGCATTGGTTGAGCATAGATTCATCAAATGCAGACTGACAGGGTTTGCTCTATTTTTTAAGTACAGCAAAGTGCAAATAATACACCTATTTCCAAACCTTGTGCAGGTGTACGCCACTTACGTTCTGTGTCTGACCGAGATTCCATTGGTGTGTCCACTGCTATCACAACCCTTCACAGTGCAGCCTGCATTCTTGATTTCTGCAAAAAAGTCACTGTCTTGGTAAAATTGTCCAAATAGGCTACTAAGCTTTAACAAAATGTGACAAAATTACAAAATCAGTTCATAGTTCATATACTAACATCAGGATAACTTCAATATAGGTTTGATTTGTTTGTTTGTTTGTTATACTTCCAAATCATTCACAGTACTTCAGTCAAAGCACGGATGCAAGAGAACCTAATCACTTTTTCTTGTTCTTGGTAGCAAATTTTTTTATATCCTGGTATCTCAAGTACCTGTAGAGTAAACAAGAGCACCGCATAACGGGTGCCACACTCGGCTACGAGTGCAGTTTTGAATAAATGAAAGTTTGTCAGAATTTATTTATTTTTATTTTTGTTTTAGAGGTCAAAGTGACCTTGACCTTTGACCTAGTGACCCCAAAATTGGTGTGGCGTGTAAAACTCATCAAGGTGCATCTTCATATGAAGTTTCATAGTTGTAGGTGGAAGCACTTTGATTTTAGAGCCAATGTTAAAGTTTTAGCACGACGCGGACGGCGAACGTCAGACGACACGATGAGCTGGCTATGACAATACATCAGGTTTTCTCCGAAAACGCCGAGCTAGAAAGGATCTGGCTTAATAATTAAATGAAAATGCTCCTAGTGTAATGCATACTAAGTACATCTCTATAATGCATGTCATTACCGGAATGACATTAACAATTAATTGGTTGTTTGCAGCACTTGCCTTGGTGATTCTAGCTTTTATTCTCTCTTACAGTACCCCATCTCAAAGAAAAGCACGAAAAACAAGCACAGTGGCAACATTATGAAAGCTCTGGCACTGGCCATGCCAGTGGAAATATATCAATTAGAAGCAAACACCAAGAACTTACAAAGGTGGATCAGAAAAAGAGACAGTCAAGAGAGAGCTGGACCGTACTTGCAGTGTACAGAGGCAATACCAACATGCACAAACTACAGCGCTGAGAAGGAAGCCTTGATCCAATCTGCGAACACCATCGGAACAAAGCAGACAAAGACTCCCAGTTAGTCTTTCTCCCAGATGTTTGGTCAGTCCCGAAAGCAGCAGCTGCTAAAAAAGTAACTTGCCTCACAGCAGCATTACTAACATACCAAGTACTTCAGAATCACAGCAGCGTTGCTTACATCAAGTACTTCAGAGGATCCCCTCTTACTAGTGAACAGAAATTATGAGCCTGAAAGAGTGGCAAGGACAGAAAGCTACAATAATCTGTTCAGACTAGAACAGGTGAACATAGTCCGAGTGCAAACAGGGCACAACAGACTAAAACACATGCACAATGAGTTCAACAGATTCCACCTTATGTCGTCTCCAAAGTGCCAATGTGGAGAAGCTGACAAAATGGTTGAATACTGCATCCTCCAGGAATTCAGGGACTACCAACCACTGAAGAAGAATGAATGACAAGAGCCTGCAGAAAAACTGTACGGAAAAGTGAACTATCACATAAGATAACCCGTTTCATCCATGCCTCTGGACTTCAACGACAATCAAGAAGAAGACGTCTCCAAGTTGGTTTATGGTCTTTTTTTTCAGATTATTGGCACTGATTGGCCAAATTGCTTCTATTAATGAATGCAACAGTGTGAAAACATGCCCTCTGTCAGATAAATCGTTTCTGCAATTTGTCAATCAATATTTATCTTTATAACATGACCTACGGTCCAGGAGTGAAATAACGTAATGCTCAATTTTGTTTATTACACAGGTATTATTACACTAGTTATATAACTGTGAAATGACGCCATTTTTTAACGAAATGACATCATT
Source organism: Dreissena polymorpha (assembly GCF_020536995.1). Classification (NCBI taxonomy): domain Eukaryota; kingdom Metazoa; phylum Mollusca; class Bivalvia; order Myida; family Dreissenidae; genus Dreissena; species Dreissena polymorpha. The sequence goes on along the minus strand of NC_068363.1, from coordinate 72,219,490 downwards.
ATTCCCGCTAATTTCTTCAGTTTAACTCTTCTACAATGTGAATAAACGGTGAAAGAAGCATAAAATACAAAGAAAATTTGTTAGTCATGTTATAAATAGAATCTTAAGATTCCTGGTCATTTTGTATTGAATTTATTAAACTCGTAATCTAAATAAAGATAAAAAATCGGCAAGCCTTGTTTTTATCTCCATTTAAATGACTTGTTAAATAAATTCAATACAAAACGACCACTCATGCAAGATCCTATACGTATTACACCACAGAGAAAGTAATGCTTTGTCCTTAATTATTGTTGCATAAATAAGTATTAGGTGCAGATGTTCAAGACCAAAGATTAATATTGAATATTGAATTTTAAAACATATGCATTGTCAATGTTTGTACATATTGCAGTGACTATACTTTGTTTTTATTTTCACACAGTGTTTTTTAAATAGTTTCTTAGCCAGATTTCATGTCTTGCGTCCAAATCATTTGAATAAAGAAATCATATTAAGGACTTCGTTAATTTTTAATCGTGTAAATTAACATGACATATTTTAATTGCAATCTCTGTGTTTTAACATTTTTCATTGTATTTTGGTTACAAATTTGGTATAAAGATATTCTAATAGCATCTTGATACTAGATATGGATACCTGGATGTTGATTTTCCATACAATTCCTATCTCTAGTAACAAGTTGTAATAATGAAATTTAAAGTGAAATGGGCCATATTTTTACATGCAACGATAAAAATTACAAATGAACAAAACTGTTTCATAAGGAATCATAAATGCAACTTTGAATGTTGCACTTTGGACAACATTGTGCCTGAGGAAGGACAGACATACAGACATCCATCTGTTTTCAGTGTGCCAAGTCTAACCAACTCTGGGGATTAAAATAGAGAATAATAGGTTAGTGTTGATTATAGATTTGGTTTATCATGCAAGGCTTAGAAAACAAAAAGTACGAGCCTTGAGGAGTGCTTTGTTGTTTTCGTGCTGAGCATGATAAACCTGATCTATAATCACTAGTCTATTATTCTATTTATCCCACTGTTTATTCAGTAAATCTTTTTATTTAAACAAAATTAGTTTTCATGAGTGTTTGTCGTACTTTGATAATGACTGTAGTGTAACCAAGGTCAGTGTATTACTCCGCGTTCTAAAAACAAGGGCTGTTTGTAAAACATGCATGCCCCCCATATGGGCTGTCAGTTGTAGTGGCAGCCATTGTGTGAATATGTTTTCTGTCACTGTGACCTTGACATTTGACCTAGTGACCTGAAAATCAATAGGGGTCATCTGCCAGTCATGGTCAATGTACCTATGAAGTTTCATGATCCTAGGCCAAATTATTCTTGAGTTATCATCAGGAAACCATTTTACTGTTTCGAGTCACTGTGACCTTGACCTTTGACGTAGTGACCTGAAAATTTATAGCAGTCATCTGCCAGTCATGATCAATGAACCTATGAAGTTTCATGATCCTAGGTGTAAGCATTCTTGAGCTTTCATCCGGAAACCATTTTACTATTTCGCATCACTGTGACCTTTACCTTTGACCTAGTGACATGAAAATCAATAGGGGCCATCTGCCAGTCATGATCAATGTTCCTATGATGTTTCATGATCCTAGGCGTAAGCATTCTTGAGTTATCATCCGGAAACCATTTTACTGTTTCGAGTCACTGTGACCTTGACCTTTGACCTGAAAATCATTAGCGGTCATCTGCCTGCAGTCATGATCAATGTTCCTATGAAGTTTCATGATCCTAGGCGTAAGCATTCTTGAGTATCATTCGGAAACCATTTTACTATTTCAAGTCACTGTTACCTTGACCTTTGACCTAGTTACCTGAAAATCAATAGGGGTCATCTGACAGTCATGATCAATGTAACTATGAAGTTTCATGATCCTAGGCCTAAGCGTTCTTGAGTTATCATCCGGAAACCATCTTGTGGACGGACAGACGGACTGACATGAGCAAAAGAATATACCCCCTCTTCTTCGAAGGGGGGCATAAAAGCTGGTTGGCTCAAAGAAATTTTGGGACAGCGCTAGCCCTGGTAGATAGACCCCACGACCCAGTACATAATATAATCTGCAAATGTGGTCCTAAACTGCATCCAAAAACGAGTCACTGTGACCTTGACCTTTGACCTAGTGACCTCAAAATCAATAGGGGTCATCTGCCAGTCATGATCAATGTACCTATGAAGTTTCATGATCCTTGGCGTAAGCGTTCTTGAGTTATCATACGGAAACCATCTGGTGGACAGACCCCACGACACCAGTACATAATACTGTGAAACCATTTATTTTCGACAGCACAAAATTTCGTCATTTTTATAAAAATGACGATTTCGTCAGCACTTAAATTCGCCGATTTCTGATTTTGAATTTTTTTTAAATGCGTCAGTCAATATCCGATTTGTGTGTAATACATATTCGCGATCAATCGCAGTTGCGAAAAATCGTGGTACCAATGCGGGTACACACTTGAGAATCACTGCAGGAGGTGGGGCCTGTTTGTCACATGCCCATTAACTAGTCTTTTGTTATCAAGGGACAGTAATGGACCCTCTTAATGTATGCCATTCACACGTTCATTGTTATGATTAGCGGACAAGTGGGATCTAATAACCGTTAACGAGTGTTTGTAACAACGAAGCCAATTGCCAATTAGTCTTATTCTATTATTATAATTGCCATACTAAAATATATTTAATTAATTTGTGATAAATACGCATGTTGATCACACATCGTCATCTTTTCATTTGGTTTTTTGTCTTTCATCGGCATTCGCTGCCTGATGGCTAATATGCAACACCCCTACAAAACACAATGCACCTAATGGGTAATAAAGTTATAAACAATTAGCGCTAATTCATTACCATTCTACATAAACGAAGTCAACACATTCGATACAGCTGTACTGCACACGCGTTTTAAAGAAGTGTAACGTGTCAGTAAAGTACCTTGTGTAATCTACATCCCTTTGTGTCAAAACCGGATTAATCTTGATTACGAAACAGCAGTGAATGTGTGCATGGATTATGTTGGAATTTAATGCCTCATGTCTACGGTAAAGTTTTAAAATATTGTTCAACTTAGTGTTTGTTTTTGTTCAAACATAGAGCATGATTGTTCGTTAGGATCTTAAATTCGCCGATCGGTCGACTGACGAAATTTATGAAAATTAATGCCTGACGATTAATGATGGTTTCACAGTATAATCTGCAAATGTGGTCCTAAACTGCATCCAAGAACGAGTCACTGTGACCTTGACCTTTGACCTAGTGACCTCAAAATCAATAGGGGTCATCTGACAGTCATGATCAATGTACCTATGAAGTTTCATGATCCTAGTCCTAAGCGTTCTTGAGTTATCATCCGGAAACTATCTGGTGGACGGACGGACGAACCGACATGTGCAAAACAATATACCCCCTCTTCTTCGAAGGGGGGCATAATAACTGCGGATCAAATAATCATTTTTTTTAATCAGAATATTGTTCTGTGACAAAGAGTCGTGTGTTATTAATTACAATTTTATTCATATTGAATTGCAAATCAAAAGTTTTATAACATCAATATAACATTTAGTTGTTATATACAAGGAACTACATTTGTTTACAACGTAGCCTAACAACGTAGCACGTGCCGTTGTTTATAGCAGAAATTTAATAAACGGGGCTTTAATGAACTGAATTCGCTGTAAAAGTGGGATTAAAAGGTTTAAACTAGTACACGCTAACAATGATTATTTGACACAACACACTGCAACCTACCATCCATTTCTTTGAGCCTTTCCATCTCTTCCAATACCTTCAAACTGGCCTTTCTTTTCTGAAAACACATGAATGAACTACAGAAAATATTAACATGTCTACATTTCTTCAAAATGTGGTTATAATCTTGCAAAGATAGTTCATTCATTGTAACTGTTATATATGCTCAAATACCAAAAAATCCTCCTGAAATTTTACAGAACATTGTGTCACAAGGGAAAGATCCTTTATGCTTTTAACCTCCTGTCCCTCTGAACTAGTCAACAACAAAAAAAGAAAATTTATTGAAATTCTATGTATTTCTGCCAAAATCCAATGAAATATAAAAAGACTTTGCTTGCACATTTTAATTACATATGTTGAACACTAAAAAATCCATGGATTTAGGACATAAAAAGATATTACAAGACATGCCTCTATTTCTATCCTTCTCCATTTTAACAACACCCTTTGCTTTTCTTGATCATTGATCCTCCCCTTATGTCACAGAATTTGATTGCATTCAGAATTGAAATAAATTCATGATCCTCCATCTATTATGACTGATTTCATTGACAATAAATTAACACTCATTGTTGTGGTTCAGGTTACGGGCCAAAAAATAATAGGGTAGGTAGGTAGGAAAAACATTTTATTTTATTTTGTTGAACGGGTGTTTTCCAATACTTACATAGGCAATCTTGCACAAAAACCATTTAACTGCTGAAAAGGATGAATGGTCAATTCATGGCTTCAACTTGGCTGTAGCTTTGCATTGACTTTTTATCCATATCAAAAAGAAACTTCAGAAAACTTTTTAAATAGAGAAAAATACTGTAAATGTTGATGGATAATAACCTGAAAATACTTTGAAAAATATTGCTTTATTACTAAGGCTAACACTTTTTTGATAGTCATACCTAAACTGAAGGCTTTAAAAGCCCTGAACTCAGAAGCATCGTCGCACTTTTTATGTAAAACTTTAAATAAAATTGACGAAGAAGATGATTTCTAAATTGCGTCGCAGAAGCTCTATACATTTAATATGTAAAGCGCCTCCCCGATGAGTTGGAGTGAGTGAGCTAGGGCTTGCCCAAAATTTCTCTTAGCCAATTTCTTTCAATCTTTCGGTGCGCAAAAACTGGTTTGAAATAATTATATATATATATATATATAATAATTATATATATATATATATATATATATATATATATATATATATATATATATATATATATATATATATACTATCAAATTGCTTAATATGCGCAAAAACTGGTTTTGAAATAATTATTCATATACTATCAAATTCCTTAAATTTCTTTTTAATGACAACAAGGGCATATTACATATTATAATATAACATACAACATACATGCCATAATTTTTCAGACCAATTCCGGGACATTGAGTTAAATTGTCCGGGACTTTTGCCGATTTTCCGGGACATGTATAAAATGTAGCGATATTTAAAGACAAATGCATTTTTGGTTCGTTTTTTTTTGTTTCGCATCGTTAATTGCAAAAGTTGGAAAGCCTATCCGAAATACACTTGATCTATTAACGTTAAATTAAGCATTACTACTTCCGTTACTAGCCACGTGTTTTCAGTGTAAGCGTTCTAAACAAAGATGTTGACGTCACTGCGTTATTGTTATTAAGACCGGTGTGTAACGCGTAGTTGTTGATACGCCTTTATTCATTTATAACATTTATATAATAAAAAATACAACAATACAGTACTGTTAGATCGTCAACTCAAATCAATTCACAATACATTCAACCAATCACAATAAAACAAATACAACAAAACAGTACCGGTAGATCGTCAACTTAAAATCAGGAAAGTCACACATTAGTTACACACTTGTGCCATAGTGACCTAGTAGAATAAAGTCAATTAACAACCACATTAAACAATGCCGCCTTTTCGGTTTGACCGCGAACGTGAGACAATCGATATGATAACAGGACCCCTGTTAATTGATCGATTTTGACACGTAGCGTAGTCTGCCTATCCGGGTAGGCATTGTCATGGAGACGCTGCAGATATACACAGATTCGAGGTGCAGTTAAGCCCAAGATAAGGTACATGTATATATGGATTTTGTAAAGTCCGGGACATTTGACAGATTTCCGGGACAGCGGGACAAGTTCTTCATTTCCGGGACTGTCCCGGACAATCCGGGACGTATGGCATGTATGCATACAATTTTCAATATAGAAATAATTAGTATGGTACTTGTCAAAGTACAAACATAAGTTATTTTATAGATGTGCATTTAATAGTGGTGTCGATGGTCCCGAATTCGAAATCCTAAAAATTAGGCTGGGGGTTTTGGAACCACAGCCGCAGGAACACAACAGGAATTAAGGGCAGTGCCCCTCCACTCCATCAAAAGCCCTTACTAATTGTCAGGGCTTTCCTTAGACCTCCAATCTCAAGAGTCAATGACTCTTGGGACCAAATTTTCAAGAGTCAAAATCAAATTTGTATGAGTCATAATAATAACGCAGGAGAGTCAATGATCTTTTGTACTTAAAGCAAATTACTGAGATATATATATATATATATAAAGCAACAAATTTACAAATATCTAAACATTTATTTCTTAATATATTCCAGTCAATAAAAGAGATAATGCAAACATACATTGTGACCAATATTGTGAAAAATACACTCGCACTTGTAGTGACATACAATGTACATGTAATATATATCAGGGGTGTCAATTGTCCCAAATTCGAAATACGGAAAATTAAGCAGAGATTCAGAGACCGTAGGATAAAGGGAATAGAGGGCAGAGCCCCTCCAGCCCTTGCTTATTGTTATTCTTTATTTTCTTTCTATGTGCAATTTCTTGCGAGTACAATGCAAAATTTTATCAATCAGACCATCCGTAACACCGCATGTGTATTTGTCATTCTATAAAAAATGTTATAAAGACCGTTGGAAATAAATTAAAATCGACGAACCATACCGTATCCAAAAATGGGTAGAGATACGTCGTTTGCGAATGAAATAAAATATGTGTTTTGTTTGTCTGCAGAAAATGAAAGCCAGTAATAAGTAAACTAGCAAATACGCAATTAATATATAATTCGGTTGACATATTGTTTTAAGTATGATATTGCAGTGCTTTACTTTGCTAATAGATAATTTATAGTTGGCGGACAACTATAGCAACGTTCGTAGAATGGTACCGTTTTGGGTAAGTAGCGAAGATGTTTTAAAACAAAACAAAAAGATGTTTCGTCAGTTACTTCTCATGTCAGTGCCAGCCGTTTACCATCAAAATACCTCCTTAAACTAACTAATTGGATTTCCTATCATCTCAAAATCGACCCTGGACGGCTCAAATCCGGATTAAATTATTTCATGTGCCATCTTTACCGAGGACGTGCAACAAACACGCCCATTTTCTTTGCCGTCTCAAATGGTCAATTATTACACCTATGTTGTAATCAATTAGCAGATGCAGCATCCAAATTTGTCACTTTGCCACACGGTCAGTTATACCAGTTCTATGGTTATTATTAGCAACTCTGATGCAAAGCGTGTAAGATACTTTGTAGACAGTACATATGCCAGCATAACTTTCGCGCGTCTTTGAATGGAATAAAACAGGGTTGGGTACACTGTATTCAGCATTGGAAATACATTCTGACATATTGTGGAAGTATTTCTCAAAATATTGTGGATAGGGATGTTATAATTATATATTGGATATTATTAAAACTGACGCGGGTGAGTCCATTCTGTTTTGGTGGGTTGAATACATGTCGTATCTGCAAACAGCTGATAACAAACGCTCAGATAAATAATGGAACTTTGATACACGCGTCATCGAACCAGCAGTGTCTTAATTGGTCATTATTAGATTTCTCAATGGGCAAAACTCCGCCTACTGGGCGGACTTGTGCTTCAATGATTGGAAACGGGCGATAACGGTTAGCGTCTACCAAAAGATACTCCGCCCCAAGCCAATTATCGATTACTCTTAATAACTTTTAATCTCTTTGACGCAAGTTGGAACATTCCCCCGGGTCAAATGTGACGCATGACGTAATTTTCTCAAGAGTCAAACTAGGGTATTCTGTAATTTTCAAGCGTCAAAACCCGGGAGCTCGGGTCAAAGGAAAGCCCTGCATTGTGCTTTGTTATATTCTTTCCAATTGTATTTTCAGGTGAATACAATTCGCAATTGTATAAACCACACCGTCATATCACCGAATGTGTATTCGTCATTCTATTTCTTCTATAAAGAACTTCGAAAATAAATTATAATGGACAAAAAACATAATGTATCCGAAACCGACAGTCCGAAAACTTGTACGCGTTTTGCACATAAAATAGAATGTGCATATCGTTTGACTGCAGAAAATGAAAACCAGAAACCTTGCAAATATAAAATAGGGTTGATAAATTGCTTTACACTAGCACATTTTGTGGGTAAAAACAACTTAATTATCACCTTTTAATTTCAAACGTTCATCGGTGGAAAGGTGTAACATCATCGAGATAGCGCTAATTATTTAATTACCATCCTTTAATCGATCGATTGATAGTCGGGAGAAAGGTGTTAAATGATCAGCTTAAAAATAATTTGTTTATTGTAACGCTTCTTTTATTTCTATATCTTTAAATACGACGTTTGTCATCGGCCGCTTTACTGTTGGCGGACGACAGTATCAACTGTGTATTTCGCGTATACAGTGTCTGCGCAGGAATGACTTAATATTATTTGTGAGCAAACTCAATGCTGATTGGCCAGCTACCACGTGCACTTCAATAACAATAAGGTCAAGCGATGTATCATGCTCTGATGCAGAATGGTTTTCGTTTATTGTTCAAATTGCGAACACTTTCATTGATAAAAATAGAAAATATTGTAAACCAGTCTGTATTTAATGGCGGATGTTTTCAGTGAAATTTTACGAGATTTTAGCATTTTCGCCAATCAGATTTTTCTTGAGCCGAATTCTCAATATTTTTGCAAATGGCTGAAATGGTGAACGACAGCGCGAGCCTCATCGGATGAGGCTAACGGTGCGCTCGTAAAACGCACTCCGTTAAAAAAAGTCGGCGTGGCTAATAACCGTTTCTCCGGAGTCCAGTATAGTTTTATTTTACCGTGATTTTTTTCTTTTGGCTTTTAATTTTGAATAAAAATGTAGTAGGGTCGCAGCAAAATAATAAGCTCGGTCGGGTAACAGTAACCACAACATTATTTTGTTTTGGCCTTATTTGCATTTTTTTACCTGTTCCACATGTTAACAAACTTTTCTTGGGTGACAAAAAATATTCAGACATTAAAAAACATTAAACAAACGTGGGCATCTAACCAAAGAACTGAATCATGAGATATTTTATTCTTTTGATACAAAACATAACTTTGGGTTCAAAAACTTACCCTGGTACTCATCTTCTCTATTGGAGCACACAGGCCTATAGAGAAGTTTTATCCTACAATATAGTACAAAATAATGTGTAAGAAAACATATAGAGCTAAATGCATTTGAAATGGTATTAAGAGATTTACAAATTAAACTCAATGAATTTCAAATATATGAAAACATGGATACAAAACTTTACTTCTAAATTAAATTTCATAACAAAATTCACAATTTTTTTTTAATTGTCTGGCAATCAATTATAAATGTTATGCAAAATCAAAATGTTTGATACCGGTTTTACTTACCATTTTATTAAACTTTCATATTGAGTAAGTTTTAACTGTGAAGCAAAGGTAATTGTATAAGTCTAAAAATAAATACCACACAATAATAAAGTATTATGTTGCTATACTAACCCATTGAGGTCAGTCTTTACAAAGTAATCTTAACTTGGGTTTGTTGACAATATCATTTTTTTCAATTTCCCTTTATTTTTGTCATTTATTATTAATAATATGCTCTACAGTGGTGAAAAAAGAAAGTATTTTGCAAATTGAAACATACGTATATTACGTTATCATAAAGAAAAATTAGCACCAATCAAAGGCTTGATTTGTTTCTACAGAAGAAAGTCATTTTCATCAACCTTTCCTTTGATATTAATTAACTAGTGTTGCAAAGTTGTTTTCATTGCACGCCTGAGGTAATGATCACATTTTAGCTGGTTGGTGTAGACATTTAGAAGTACGCACTGGTGTTTTACAAGCTTAGGACCCATTAATAACAATCATACCAATCAATTAAAAAAAAAAAAAACTTAAATGCATGAAAATTGTCTCAAATATTTCAACTTTACAAATATGTAATTGGTTGCTATAGTTACAATAAGACACCATTCAACAGCATGCTAGAAAACTTTGTGATTTGTTGGCAAAATCAATAGTCACATCTCTGCCAGTTGAGACCCCAGTATAATCAATAACCATTTCTCCACTACTGCTAACAACTGTTGTAAAACTTCTGTAACTTTCCATCTGCCATCCAAACATGCCCATATATGTACAACACCTGCAACTGCTTCATAATGGAGAACGCAAAAAGTGTATCTTCAGATGCCATTTTAAAGGAACATTCCATTAAAACAACACCACATATTTAAACAAGATGAACCATAAAACAAGATAATATTCATAAAATATGAACAAACAACAGAAATTTCATATGAAGTACATAATTCATCAATCAATATTAAATTGTATTAACATAAATCACTTCTTTAAATGTCAAAGTACAAACACTGTTATACCATTTATAAAGTCATTTCACTTATTAGACCAATAAAAGCAAATCTTCCACAGAAAAAAGATGTCTGCAAAAATCAATAGTTTCTGATAAAGCAACTTTCTAAGCAATTTAACTGACCAAATGGAAAGAAAAATCAGAATATCATTTTAAACTTCTACACAACATAGATCAAACCAGCATAAGGTTTTTAATCCAACTTAAACACTCAATGAGTCCTTCTTCAGCAAGTTTCAAAGTTGATGAAATAAAACTGTTCCAATGGATTCACGAAGTTTCTGACTGATGATGCTGAACAAAAACCTATACAACTCTGTCACAGAAACAGAGTTTCCAACAATGCGACCAGTCTAGAGTATCCATCATCTTAACTTGTAATATGCTGTGTATTTATATTAAACTGCCCAAAGACCAGGTATATCATTATTCAAGGACATGAGAGTCAGACTACATTTAAATTAAGATCACTAAAGTCATTTCAGCCCCAAATGTTTCATGTGTGATTCCTTGCTACAAACTGTCACAATGCTCTACTTGCAAGTGGGTATACACCATCTTCAGTCTCCATTAACAGCTGCCATTTACAGACAAATCAATAGCTAACTCCAAAACGAGGCTTTATCAAAGTTTAAGATAAAACAACATTTATTGTTCATTATTTATGCCAGTATATGATGTACTTTCACACAAAGAACTTTAAACCTGACCGTGCCTGCATGCTAATATATTGAATGTTAAATAAATAAAGATGCTTTAATTATAGTTGCATAACATCATAGTACAAACTGCTTTCATTTTAGCAACTTAATTGATGTTTGTGTTTTAAGTTTCAAAGTCAAGAACATTTATCAAAACAAGAATCAAAACAACCTTTTAAATAGTTTATAAAGATTGTGGATTTTCATACATTATACTGTCTTTTATTAATAATTGTTTGTAAACTATTTTTGCTACAATAAATCTTTCTTATTCGAGCTGTTAACAAAGCAATTAGAAACTGTGGCAGAGTTTAGCGTTTGTAGAGCCAAATGACCAAAATTTGACTCCCCATACTTAAAACGTAACATTAAAATTTTATTTTCCATCTCATTTAAATTAGTTGCCTGAAAATTGCTGTATAATGCCCATACTTTAAGCATTGTCCTTCAACTTAAAGGCTCATAAAAGGTGACAATCCATTATTATTACCGATTTTTAAACATTTTTTGCATTTTTTATTTATAAAGGTTATCAAAAAAACAATATATATATATGCTTTTGGACATTACCTTAAAAAAATGAGCAATACAACTTGTTTTTAGCCCAAAATACAGTGTCCTCCAAGTCAATAGTGTTTACAAACAATCAGTTTATGTACATCTCTGTTTACCCGTGTTGAAATACTGAAATCCCCGTAAATGTTAGGTGTCAACTGTTTTAAATGCTAAGGTACTCACCTGAGACACATATAAACTTAACCATTCTGAGCTGGTAATGCCTTACAGTAGCAACCCCTATAAAATTTTCAACCAACAGAAATCTTAAATGTTTTGATATAATCTTAACGATATTATTAAATCCTGCTCAGATCAGTTTTAATTATTAATTTATCTCAATTACATACAAAGTTCTTAGCAAAAAGGTCAACTGCCACCCAAGCCCTAGTGGCTCTTTCAAAAGGAACATAACCTTTTTTCAGGGGCTTTTCTGCTATGTAAAAAAAGTTTATAATTTTCACAGGAATTTTTTGTTCTGCTCTACATTCGTATATAATACGCACCCCTACTTGAAGAAAAATTCTGAAGGTAAAAAAATGCTTATTATATTCATGTATTTACGGTAATATTTTGAGTAAAGTTCATAAAACTTCATTATGATTAGGCAAAAAAAAGGGAAACCTAGTGTTTTACTCCAGCCATATGCTGAAATAGACCAGTTTAACAATGCTACCGCTGTTGCTATTTTTAGATATCACGTGACGCGTCGAATTTCAGAACGAGGCTGAACATGTATAGATTTTTGGCGGAGGACATTGATGATTATAAACTAGTTGATTTTTATTAATTACATTAGGGATTTTCATGAGCACTGACACTGGTTACAATAGCGGCAAACATATGCATACATGCATGTGTTGTTAAGTCAATAAATTGATGAGGGGTTATACAATAAACATTCTTACACCTAAGTCATATTTTAAAGCCATAGTATTTAGTACCACTAATGTATACGTGTATATACATTTTTTTTCATCTTTATTAAAATTCAAGATACGCACGATCATCAGAGCAAATGTGGTCTGAAGAATAAACATTGATAAATGCACAAAACAAATCTATACATAAGTCGTATAATACAAAACGTTATTATATAACTTAAATTCTCAAAAGTATGTTTGTTGGTCTGTACTGTTTTCATGAACGATGGAACGTGTAAGATGTGTGTTGACTCAATCATAAGACAAAAGGGCCTGAAAGGCCCAAAGTCGCTCACCTGAGATAACAATATATTATTGGGACAAATCTTCTGACCAAGTTTCACGAAGATCGGAAAATAAATGTGGCCTCTAGAGTGTTAACAAGGTTTTACTATAGCCATATAAGGAAAAATGCCCCGCCCCCTGGCAGCCATGTTTTTCAACCAACCGGCATCATTTTTTAACTCATCCAAGATATTATCATGATAAATCTTCTGACACAGTTTCATGAAGATCGGACAGTAAATGTGGCCTCTAGAGTGTTAACAAGATTTTACTTTTGCCATATAAGGCAAAATGCCCCGCCCCTTGGCAGCCATGTTTTTCAAGCAAACGTAACTTTTTTCAAACTCATCCAAGATATCATTGAGACCAATCTTCTGAGCAAATTTCATGAAGATTGGACAATAAATGTGGCCTCTAGAGAGTTAACAAGTCAAATGTTGACGCCGCACAACGCACGACAGACAAAAGGCTATCACAAAAGCTCACCATGAGCACGTTGTGCTCAGGTGAGCTAAAAAAAGCAATATAAATGCAATGCACATGACACTATTTAAATGTTATGTCATTTTTCTTTTAACTTGAATTAATTTTTGTTAACAGTGAAAGACAATATTGAAGAATTCTTGTATACAGGTGAAAAAGGAATGTGGAGCAAACTGAACTGTCTATGCATGCACCTTTATTTCTCTTGAAACGTGATTATGAGTGATAAATATATGTCACTTAATGTTATAAATCTCTTTTGTCTGTATTTTTCGGAAACATAATTTAACCCCATTGTGGTCAACGAAAATGCTTGTTTTTATTTTGTACTTCTATACACTAACGAACACTCTTTATAAGAGTACGTAATGACGGAGTTTTATTTTACCGGTATCCAGGTACACATAGGTTTCTTGTTTAGCATAAAATTTTATAAATATTTCAAATCAGTGTTCTGCCGTGGATGCGCCCTTGCGTCATTGGCGCAAAAAAAAAACTGTCCCAACCCGTTTTCCATATATGGGTTCGCGGGCGCACAAGAATTAGGAATAAAAACTAATTGATTTAATTTGTAAGTCGGTAAAGTAATCGAGTGAATGTGTAACTAGAACGAATTATTTCATAGAACATGACGTCATTGCGCAGCCAATGGTTAATTTACTTTACTTACACTTTATTGCATTGGTAAGATGAGATTATAACAACCAATCAGATGTCAAGGAAATTTCCACACCTATCAAAATGGCGGAAAGTGACCGACCCAAGAAAACAAATCTCTTTTTTTTTCCTCCGGCAAGTAACATTAGAAAATATGAGGATAATAATAACACCCCAACAGAGTCTTCCAAGTCCCAACATTGTTTAGCGATGACAAAAAAGTCTGCCCCTAAACATTCATTCCAAGAAAATTGGCTTCGAAAAATTTCTTGGACAACAACAAAATGACATGCAGTTTGTACATATAGCACAAAAAAGAAAATGCCTTTACTATCGGAAATTCTAATTATCAACAAGTACTTTGACACGCCATGCTGAGTTCCAATGACCATAAATCTGTTCAAAGTTTTGTAAATATGTTGACAATTGTTTGACAGTTTTAAAAAGTTTTTAAAATGTTCAAGTTTGAATTAGAATGTTACAACCTGTAGACTGGCTATAAGCAGAAATCAAGCAAGTTTAAGAGTGCAAGTAAAGGTTTCTGAAAATTTAATTCTGGCTACAAATATATTTCTGTGTCCCCAGATTTTCCCTTTTTGTCCCCACGTTTTTAACCCTAAGGGTCCCTGTCCCCAACAGTAAAGATTCCACGGCAGAACACTGCAAATGTATAGGTATTAAGCACCTAATTATGTATTCGAACATACTTTCCAAGGACAATCGTTCCTCAATAATTTTGAGAAGGCGGACATTCGTTCATACGTTGTTTAAACTACCCAGACATTCATTCTCACGCTATTTTGACATCCCGGAAATCGTTCCAACATTATTTGACAAACTGGATATTCGCTCCTACATAGTTTTCATGCTCTGATTTCTGCAAGGTTTCACAAATTACAGATCTTAGTGAAGGTCGATATATTTGATATTTTTTTAACGTAACGTCCTTATGATCACAATAAAGTCTTACAACAGTATAAAGTATTACACAAAATATGACAAAAAAACTATTTTTAATAACGACATATTAAAATACCACATAAAATGCCAAGAGTGTCATATTATTTGAAATAAATGTGATAATAATGACCGCGATAGCAAATATTCATGAACGAATCTATGGGCTGTCAAAATAACGAAGGGAACAAATGTCTGTGCAGTCAAATTATGTATGAGAACCATTATCCGCATTGTCAAAATAACCCAAGGCATGAATGTTCAGTTTGTCAAAAACATAGGAACGAATGTCCGCCTGTGTGAAAAATAGGCTAGGACGAATTGCCAGAATTTACTGTATCATTATGATTAAACTGGCTAATATCTATACAATATATTAAGTTTAGAGTATTTGGCGTTACATTAGTCTTCGAAATGACTATGTAATACTACTATCACGATATACATTGGGTATCATAAATGATGATCAATGACCAGGCATCTACCACGGTTTGGTTTATTACACCATGGGTTATTTAGTATTTGTTGGCACAGTATCTGATCATAACGAGATAATGGGTTTGTGCTGAACACAGGGGCTATTAACCACAGTTGTATCAATAACAAGATAGATCTTTATTAAAAAAAGCGCGATAAAAAGCTCTAACAAAAAGTGTCAAATGTGTGCAAAAAATTAAGACAAACAAGGACTTTAATCAAGATTTTTTTAATGTATTGACACTTAAACTGTGAAGTACATCATAATTTATTACTTATTCTGACAATGTCATATTGTGTTTTCTAAATCGTTTCATCGCCGAATGTTCAAAAGGGTGAAAGGTTAAAATCAAATGCGGCGTTGCGTGTGACTATTGTAAACGTTACACGTTCAGCCTCGTTCTGGGAGTTCTGCGAGTCACGTGACTTTGCACTCTTATCCATTTTGGCCTATTGTGAAAAGGGTCTATTGGTGCAGTCCTTGGCAGACATGTTTTTAAGTTGCAATAATTCAATTCTCAGCTTTATAACCCAAAGGGTTGCTCAGAGTTGCAATGCGCTGTCTATTGTCCTAAGTGCAAAATTTGAACATAACTCACTTGCAAGGGCTAAGGAACACTGATACTGCAAAAACGTTTCAAATATTTACCTGTCTAAAGCACAAAACTCATGCAAATGGTACCATTTAGGCATTAACTCTTGCAAATGGTATCATTTAAAGCAAGAAATTCTTGCTTTTATTTACGTTGGTATTCTTTCGTAAGCTCTATACAGCATATTGGAAAACTGTCGCAATGCTGCCAACTCAGTTCGCTCTTGGTTAGGTGCAGTACAACAAATTTTGACCAGAGCCATTTTTCAGCTATGACTAGAGTAATTAGAACAATAATCCATATAAACTTAATCCCAGGGCCTTTAAATTTTTTATATAATGGCTCTAGCAGTCATATGGCACCCCAGTTTCAACTCACTATTCTTGCTAACATTTTCATTTTGTAAATTGGGAACAGAGTAATATTCCAATCTGTTCGACATCGTTATCAACTTAGGTCAGGGCTTAACACTAACTTTTTTTCAACTAGCCCATTCGGGCTAGTAAATGCAGAACCTACTAGCCCTGACCAATCTTCATGTGCCCGGACAAAAGTATTATCAAACCTATATATTTATCATTTAACTTGTATTTTCTTGCGCGTTGGAGATGCGCAATTATGATTCACTCATCTATAGCTTGCCTTACTAATGCTAATGAATTCAATATTCTACTTAAGACATCTATTTGTAATCTTCACGCCATGTCGGGAGAAAATTTCCTTGTTTTTTTTTCTCTCATACTTTCTCTTACTTTCCTCCTTCCCTTTTCTTTTCTATCCGAGGAACCCCCATCCCCACCTGTAAGCCACACTTAAACAACCACATGAACGTTAAAACCTTTTTACATAGATTGCCGCGGTTGCCCTCTGACAACAAACGGTAAGTGAATCTTAGGTGTAGCAAAATGACAAATAACGTGTTACGGTAGTCGTAACAATTGTACAAGGTTAACTCTCTACTTAAAGCCTGGATCGACCATTAATATTAGTTTTGCTTATTGAATTGCTTAAAAACGATTGTCAAAACACTTCTAATCGATCAAACAAATTAAAATTATTTAAAATTGATAAATAAATAATAATTTATATTAACTTTGTGTTAATGTCGAGTTTTATACCTTCATCGATCCCGGACAATCCTGGGCGATCCCGGCTTTTAGTTTAAAACGTATTTTTATCGAGAAAACACGTCACTTCGAGGAAACCAATCAAAACCGTATCTAGCGGAATTCCGTTTAAAAATAGGCACTGACGTGTTTTACCAGGAAAACCTCCGGGTATTTTCTATTGTCGGCCTCTTTTTGATTGCAATCAGGGGGGCCTCTTTTTGATTGCAATCAGGGGGTTCCAAATCTATTTCGAATTACGATCTGTTTGTAGTCTCCGACTTCACTCTGGGATTTAATTGTCATCTGATCATATTGTATTAAGATTTCTGCATCTTTCAAAAGCTTATTTAAAACGCAGTTTATTGATATAGAACACATATCCCGCCCAAAATACACACGACCGGTCGGCCTGTTACTGGGACATTGGCTAGCCCAGACCTAAGTACAGGCAGTGAATGCTGTTCAGACGTGCCTTAGTGTTAAGCCCTGTAGGTTACATCAAATATCAAGATTGGTGTACTGTGACCAAACTGGTAGTGACACTTAAAGTTGGTAACATTACGACAGTTTTCCAATATGGTGGATATATTGTACGAAAGATTAACAAAGTAAATAAAGAGCAATTATTTCTTGCTTTAATGGTACCATTTGCATGAGTTTGTGCTTAAGACCAAATTTTTCACCTTTGGACAAAAGACAGCGCACTGCCATTCTCAGCAACCCAATTGGGTTATAAAGCTGAGAGTTGAATTATTGCAACTATAGAACAAATAAAAGTATACTATTTCATCACAGTTCCAGTCCCATGTAATCTTACTAAATTCTAGTGTGTGTGTGTGTGTGTTTTGTTTTATGTCAAAGACTACATTTAACTTCATATTGACACTTTTGTTAAATCATTTTATTTTTAAAGCATTAGATTCATGAGGGCCGGTATGACAGATATGCATGTCTGCATGTCATGAAATAGCAAACTGAAGATTTATAATTCAAGACCTTGTATCCATCATATGCAAAAACTTACAGAACGAGCCATTAACAATCAATAAGACTGAGAAACGTTTACGTTAAATTACGAGGTTGCATGCCGTCAACAAATCATGTTCTCTTGCGGTTATCGTTGATGTCATGTACATGTTTTCTTGTTATCGTGGCACTTACACTTAAAGCTTCCCTTTACTTACCAAGCCGTTTAAAGTTAGTAGAATGAAGCTTCTTTCTTAGAAAAATCAAATAGCTTATCGATAATGCCGCGCAGGAAAGTTTAGAAACCGGAAATGATTTAACGTAAATATTGCCTTTGCGCATGTGCAATTTGTTCAGTCTAAATACCGTCCTTCGTTGTCCTTCGCATACATTATAGGTTACATACAAGCTAAGACCTGAACATTGACCAGTCCAAATAAAAGTATTTTAAAAGGTCCTAATACAAGTAATTAAAAAATATTACCATGACAACGTAGGTAACGGACCTCGGATGAACAGTTTCTTCAACATATACTATTACTATTCTAGTAATATGATAATAGGTGCTATCTAATTTACGGACTTTTTAAGTTTTTTTGATAACCATGTATTTTTTATAAATATATGGACATGATTGTGTTCAAAATATTATAATTGTTGCAATAATTAAGTTATGCATCCAAAACAATCAATCTTAAAACGAGTTACATGTTCCAAGCTTAAAGATCTAGCATCTTATATTTTTTTTTTCTAGCCACAGGAATTTATAGCTGGTTCGGTGTCTGTGGTATAGTGGATGGTGTCTGCTAACTGGCTTAGTCACTGGGAGGTCTCTGTATTGATACCTTAAGTGGGAGCATTCTTTAGATAACCCTAAAGACATACTATGGCGTACCATTTGGGTTGAAAGTCAAGAAGACCTACAAGGTAAAAAGAGAAATGTACGTCGAAGTACAATAATTGTACGTCGACATAAATATAAAATACACTTCGAAGTATATATTTGTACGTCAAAGTACACTAGTCTCTTGCGCCGCTTTTCCTTCAGATTTATTTATAAGAAATGTTTAAAATCTCTTTTTTAATTGAGGACAAAATGAATAAAAATATCAGAATGGCAAAAAAACCATAGAAGTTTCAAGTATTTAATGCATTGAAATAGATTATATACAAATTTGAAGAAGATTCAATTGTTACCTTTTAAAATTAAAATTATTCAGCATATTGTGAGTATTTATTGATCATGCGGGGCGGAGTATTACGACCGTCCAGCGCATTACTGTGTAGGAAATTCCCAACGGTAACCAAACAGTTACCAAACATTAACGGGATAAATAATATAATAACCTCCCCGTTGGTCGTATTTTGTGATAACCATAACTTGCATAAGTCAGAGATTAATTCCGCCACGCCAGGTCAATAAATACGCACAATATCGATGAGTTAGCGGTCGATAGTCGCATAATTTGGTATAAATTATAATAATAATGATTAATAAATACGCACAATATCTATGAGTAAGCAGTCGATAGTCGCATAATTTGGTATAAATAATAATAATATTAATGTTCAATGTCAAATATCTCTAAAAGCAACAGATGTAAGGTGTCTTCTGATTGGCTAACACTCAAGGGTCGGTGAAAATTGTACGTCGAAGTACATTTCTCGTTCTACCTAGTAGGTCTTGTAGACTTTCGACGTCATGGTACGTCATATAGACACTAAGTACTGGTCCTACCCAGGAAACAGTTTGTTTCATCAAATGTCTCAATTCAACTCGACAGCTTACTAAAGCAGTTGCATTAAGCATACAGTACACTGATTTAACATAATCAAAATCATGTGATGTGTCAAATCAATTTTGATTGACAAATTTGACAGGATTTTTTTTAATCCAATAAGTTTTAAACTGCCAAATAACACACTACGTATTGAAAGCCATACCTGGAGCTTTCGTCTTGTACCACTGACTTCATTAGAAGAATGATTTCTACTGTTGGGAAACGTTAACACCGCTAATTGTCTTCTTATTTATCATTGTATATTTATGTGTAACAGCATAACAACATACTTGTTTCGCAATTAAAATATTTAATAAATACAGGTATCTTGCAGGTTTCTAATTTTCTTTCGCAAACTATTGTTGAATAGTTTAAATTTTGTCGCCACTAAAAAACTAGCCATTTTGTAGCAATTCTAAAATCACAGTCTAAACTGCATACACTTAGCTCTATAGTTACAATTTGAATGCAAATATTAGAATGCATCATGTTATATCATCCATATTTTTTTTATTTAAACATTAAAATAACACATAACACAGTACATATATAAAAAGGTATGTGGTATTGTGTGGAGATACAAAACACTTCACATCATTTATTTGCACATAAAATAATAGTTACAAAATAAGTAATACTAAACACTGTCATCAACCTACAGTACAAGAATATTTACGTTTATGAAATTACAAAGTGGTGTTATTGTATTACCTTTTACAAAATTAACATTGCTGGTTTTGTACTAGCCATAAAACATTTATCATGGATTAACAAGTAACGACCAATTTATTAATTACACAATAGAACGGAAATCATATTAATTGCATTATGCATTTACTAAACAAGCTATTGGCTACTGTTTAGAATTACACTATCTTACTAAAAATGATCACAACAGGTACTTTTGCTTTTACATACTTGTGGTAAGTTTTGTATTACTAGTTTGACATTTATTGGCAGACACTTGTCGATATACAGACAAATTTGCATGGGAACTTTCATATTTTTTTCAGCATAATTGCCTTCAAATTGTTAATTTAACAACTCTTTGACATTGTTTGCACATCTGATCTTATTATACCATAGCTGATTTTTGTTTATAGATAGACATATATAGACTTTTTAAAGTTCTATAGAAGTTCACACATGTTCCATCCAAGTAAACCAACAGAACCAATAAAGATCACCACAGATAATAACTGTGTGTATGTATAGCTTGAAAATTTTAATAGTTCAGGAATCCCTCCTTTGTTGATTTCTGTAAACCAAAACTGTCAGTTTTGCTGGATAGAATGGCTTGTATGATTCCCAGCTCTTGCCTTGGCAGAACAGCTTCTAAAACGGAAAACCAACAAATATCTTAAAATTTGATCAATAATGCAGACAATTTATAAATGTCTTGTTTTTTGTTGATTTCGAATCTGGAAGATTTTTTACGTAAGATTGTGGTACGAAAATCCAACAGTATCGGATTTTGTGGTTTTAGGCCTAAACTAATTATAGTGATATGTAACCTTTCGGGATATTCGTAAGTGCGAGCAGACGAGGGGTAAATACGTTAAAAATTAAAGCTAAAAGACTAAAAAGTTAGATCGGAATATCTTGAAATTTTGTGAATAAATGTGTTTCTGAAGGATAACAACGACATCTTACCAGAATATTGCTCATGATCACACGTAAACTTCTTTCTGAGAGCGAATGGAAACTGCGTCACGAATTCTAACAAATAAACAGTAGGGTGTCGTTATTGAAATACCGCGAGAATACTGGAAGAATAGAGATGCCAACTATAATGCTTAAAACAAATATTTTTTTAAACAAGCGTTTGTGATTTGTCAGGATAATAATAACAATAAGATATTGAAAAGATCATCGAAGCAAATAAATTCGACAGTAATTTGAGATTCGGCAATATATTTAAGACGGGTTATGTTCACGAAAGTTGTGTTTGGTAAAGACTGTCACTATATGTAGTGAGCCAGTCTTCGGCTTATACCCACTGAAGATGAGTATTCAGGGGAGATAATTGAGTAATGACTTAATTCTGGAACGGTTGCGAAAAAACAAATAATGCGAGAATATTTAGTGGGATTCGCTACACAATTATGATGTCATTGATATAATTTTTCCTGAAGTATGTATTTACATGTGATTTAGCATATGGCAAAGTGTTTTTGATTTGTTCAAGGTCATAAATAGCATCGCGAAAATATATGTCGCGTGGCAAATTTTTTTGAGACCCATCCCTATGTGGTATTCTTATGTAATTTTATGTCTAAATTTCCATATGTATGAACGGTCAACGCCCGTTTAAATGCCCGTATCACTTTAAAATACTCCCGCAAAAGTCTTTGTGTATTTTTATAAAAAAATTATCCATGAACATGCAGAAAACATGTATTAATAATAAAGACATCTACTCTTGTTTTTATAAACATGCATTTTGAAATGGCTGATCAAATAATCCGAATTGGGACACTGTTGGTCCAACTGATAATTGCACAAAATGCGTATGCCAATTTTTATGAAGATTTTTTCACTCATCAAAAGTAAAATTCATG
This sequence comes from Dreissena polymorpha, assembly GCF_020536995.1. Classification (NCBI taxonomy): domain Eukaryota; kingdom Metazoa; phylum Mollusca; class Bivalvia; order Myida; family Dreissenidae; genus Dreissena; species Dreissena polymorpha. The sequence continues at coordinate 72,196,987 of NC_068363.1, read as the reverse complement.
CGTATTTGGAATGTTCAATGAGTATTTTACGCAAATACACATCTTATCTGGACCTCTGAATACGTGTAAAGAATACATTTAACCTAAAAATAATCTTGAAATAAAACAATGTTGTTTTTGCGTTGTACAGATCAAGGTGCGAACGTTTCCCATTATGATTCACACCTAATATACGGCATTATTCACACCTATCAGCCTATGTATTATCAGTGGGGCGAAACGTCCAAAGCCACCCTACACAAATATCAGTGGCACGATTGAACTGGTAGTGGCACGAAACGTCCATCACGCTTCCAAGAGATGAATGGCATCAAGTTATTACGACTTGTATGGATAGACCAAAGCAACAGCGGTATATGAGATGTACACTTGTAGACTTTTCTAACGCAACTCTTTTCAAACTTGAATATCTCACTTATGAGTATAGATTTTGATTTAAAATTGTACGTGTGATCATTTGACTACAATCTGTGTAAACTCCTGATAAAATCATTCATCCGTGACGATCGGTTACTTTAGCACGTGGGGAAGGTATCGTTTCACCTTCTTGCACGTGGACATGGTGAAACGCGATATAATTATATTTTTTTTCGATTTCATCATTCTATGTGGGTTCTTACACCCAGGAAACCATAACACTAAATAAAAACAATATGGCTCCCATGAATATTCCGTAGCGCAAGCGCGCACTTGTCATGTTGCAAGCTACCTTCTCCACATGCTAAAGCATCCGATCGTGAATGATTGTATCGTGAGCTTGCACAAAATATAGGAAAATGATCACATGTACATTTTTAAATCAATTTTTTTTTTTGTAACTGAGATATTAAAGTTTAAAAATGGTTGCAATAGAAGTCATCAAGTGTAGCATTGTGTACACACCGGTCTTACTGACAATAACGTAGTGACGTCACCATCTATGTTTATGTCAAGTGTAGCCGTTGTGGAACGTTGACAAATATCCCTCAACGTTTTATAATATAAAAAAATACTGTGGCTTCAATGAAAAAGAGATGTGCTCACGTTTTAACAGCCACGGGAGGACACACATGGAAGTAGCCACTCGAATTTTTTTGATACTCGTGACTTTTCACAATGTTATTATTTTACGTTGTATACAATTTTGAGATTTCGACTTTTGGAATGATCTTTTTATTTTTTTAAGTTTATACTTTTTTGTCAATCAATTTCCTTTAAATTAACAGGAATTTATAATTATGTTTTGAAAATTCTTGGTCCAAATTTCAACAAATCAGTTCAAAAATAAGGGA